>NW_016107619.1:1643990-1707454 GCF_001604975.1 Cebus imitator
AATGTGGCTAAAATATCTAGTGTGAGAGCCACAGCAGGAGGAGAAAGTAATGTCTTGAGGAAGGTGCAGCTCATCTGTGAATACTTTTTAGAGTACAGGAATTCTGAGACAGACAGCTTCACAGGCAGTATTCCCATTCAGTATCATTGGCAACCTTCCTAAAAGGAAAAGAGTAACGTTAACACTATTTCTGAAGGTATGAATTGCGAATTTTGATTCTTTTTCCATAAATACTTATGTGGTGAAAACTCCTCTGCAATCTCTACTGTCAATAAGTTTTATAAATGCTGTATACAAGTCTTCAATTCACCATTGCCTGCCTGAGGTTTATTTATTTTTTGAAAAAGAGAAGCTGGAGAAGTAATTTGAAAATTCATGGGTAGTTCACTCTTCAAGGTTGTGGTGTGCTGTTTGAATAGCTATAAAAGATTCCAAGAGACTATACCACTGACCCTGTGCTTCGTAACAAATAGCTTTGCTTACTCATTATCTGACTTGCATATTAGTTAATCATGTAAACAGTTATCTTTCTTTGCAGGTGGCAATAATTTGTGGCATCTCCTCCCCCTTCCACCCCACACACATTCTTATTTATTGTCACAGCCTGGTTTGCGATTGTTTTTTAGGATTTCTTCATATCCTCCTTCCTACCTTCCCCCGAGTTCAGAAAACAATAAACCCCCTAAATCTCCAAGCAATGAGACTCTTCTAAGAGTGAAGCTAAAGTCTATCCTACCACCTTCTGATGTTAATGACAGCTCATTTGATGTGTCTGTAGAGCAGGATTTGTTTGGCAAGCTTTGTCTATAAAGGGCCAGATCGTATTTCAGGCTTTGCAAGCCATGTGGTCTCAGTCACAACTTATCAACTCTGCCATCACATTGTGAGAGCAGAAATAGACAAGATATGTTAAAAAAAAAAAATGGGCATGATTGTGCTCCAATAAAACCTTCTTTATAGACACTAAAACTTGAATTTCACACAAATTTTATGTTTAAGGAAATAATTTTTTAAAAAATCTCTTCTTTAACCATTTAAAAAGACAAAAGCCACTCTTAGCCTGTGGGCTACACAAAAGCAGGCAGCAGGCTGCATTTGGCCATGAGCCATAGTTTGCTGAACCCGTTATCTAAAGGATTAGCAGATTGCCTACTGCAGGTTTTCTCACCCTCAGCACTAGCGATACTTTGGGACAGATAATTCTTTGCTGTGGACTATCTTTTGTTTTTGTTTTTGTTTTTGTTTTTTCTTTCAGACAGTGTCTCCCTCTATCACCCAGGCTAGAGTGCAGTGGCAATGATCTTGGCTCACTGCAACCTCTGCCTCCTGGGTTCAAGTGACTCTCCTGCCTCAGCCTCCCCAGTAGCTGGGATTACAGGTGCCTGCCACCATGCATGGCTAATTTTTATATTTTCAGTAAAGACAGCGTTTTGGCATTTTAGCCAGGCTGGTCTCAAACTCCTGACCTCAGGCAATGCGCCTGTCTCAGCCTCCCAAAGTACTGGGATTACAGGTTTGAGCCACTGCACCTGGCCTGTCTTTTGTATTTTAAGATGTGTCACATCATCTCTGGCCTCTGCCGATGAAATGCCATTAACACCCTCCATCCCCCAATTGCTAGAACTAGAATATCTACAGATATTGACAATCGTCTCTTGGGGACAAAATTGCCCCCATTTGAAAACCACTGGTCTAAAATGCTGAAACCTTAGAATACACCATGTAAAATATGAGCTGGTAGGCTGCATAGCATAAGATAGCTTCATGTGTCACCTGAGAGATATCCGTTAGATTCTCATGCTTCTAAAATAGAAACCATAATACCATGGTCTTCCCCTTATCTACAGTTTCACTTTCTGTGGTTTCAGTTACCAGAGATCAACCAAAGTCTAAAAATATTAAATGGAAAATTTCAAAAATAATTCATCAGTTTTCAATTGTGTGCTCTTTCAAGTAGTATGATGAAATCTCATACTGTCCCACTAGGGATTGAACCATCCATTTGTCCAGCACATCCATGCAGTAGGTGCTACCTGTTCCTGAGTCACTTAGTAGCCTTCTGGATTATTGGCTCAGTGGTGGAGGTATTGTAGTGCTTCTGTTCAAACATTCCTTTTATTATGGTATATGGTTATAATGTTCTATCTTCTTCTTACTGCTGTTAATATTCTACTGTGCCTCATTTATAAATTAAACTTTATCATGTTGTATATGTACTGGAAAAAAATATAGCACAGCTGACCCTTGAACAATACAGGTTTGAATTGTGCGGGTCTTCTTCTATGCGGTTTTTTTCCAGTGCATACAGCTGGCCCTCCACATCAGTGGCTTCTGAACCTGCAACCAAAGCAAGACACAAATACAGTATTTACAAGATCTGAAAC
Source organism: Cebus imitator (assembly GCF_001604975.1). Taxonomy (NCBI): domain Eukaryota; kingdom Metazoa; phylum Chordata; class Mammalia; order Primates; family Cebidae; genus Cebus; species Cebus imitator. The sequence goes on from NW_016107619.1 coordinate 1,646,375, forward strand.
CCATGTATACAGAGAGCTGACTGACTTTTCAGATGGGAAGGTTCTGTATGACTCACTTTCTAACTTAAGTATGAGTGGATTTGGGTGTAGGAAGGGGTTCAATTCCCCCATAGATACCCAGAGATGACTGTGTATATAGGGTTCAGTACTATCTAAGTGTCAGGCATCCACTGAGGCTCTTGGAATGTATAACCTGCACATTAAAGAGAATTTCCATACTACCTCCAAGTTAATAACCACTGAAGAAACCCTAGACTTAAGATAGCCCATTATTTGGAACTTAGATGGTGGTGTTGGAGTGTTTATGCAAAAATACCTACTTTGGACTTAGCAGTCAGTATCCTCTCTCTCCCCCGACTTTGTCTCTTTCTATATTCCCTTCCCATTTTTCCTCTTTCTGCCTCCTCACACTCAAACCATACACTGTGCACCTGACTGTGGCCTACAAAGATAAATCTAATATTTGATGAAAGGATTTTGTCCATTTGACCAGACCACCTGAATGATGAGGTGGGAGCCGCAGGATACATAGTTGATATTAAATTGAGAATATAGGCCAGGCCCAGTGGCTCACACCTGTAATCCGGCACTTTGGGAGGCTGAGGCAGGCGGATCATTTGAGGTCAGGAGTCTGAGACCAGCTTGGCCATCTTGGTGAAACCCAGTCTCAACTAAAAATACAATTAGCTGGGCGTGGTGGCGGGTGCCTGTAATCCTAGCTACTCAGGAGGCTGAAGCAGGAGAATTGCTTGAACTGGAGAGGTGGAGGTTGCAGTGAGCTGAGATCACACCACTGCACTCCAGCCTGGGCAACAGAGCAAGACTCTGTCTCAAAAAAAAAAAAAATGAGAATCTAAATTGATTTATAGAAATCCTCTTTTCATAAATTTCTCTTTTCTCCAAATTTCCTTCTAAGGTGCAAAGTGTGAGACACCTGCTCTTAGCTTTTAAATAATTATAGGCCAGTGACACACAGTAGTAGATGATGTTCTGCCATGATGTCTCAAAGGCAGAGAAACACTTTTTTTTTTAATCAACACTTTCTCATCCCCAACTTTAAATTATTAGTATAAACAAACTTCTACTTCTCACTTTAGAATATAATTTTACCATTTTTTACAATTCATCAAAGAAAATTTTTTTTCTAAATTGCGTGAAAAGTTCTATAGAATACCAAGCTATGCATTCTTGGGAGTTTAACACCAGCCTGACCAACACGGAGAAACCCCATCTCTACTAAAAATTCAAAATTAGCTGGGCGTGGTGGCGCATGCCTGTAATCCCAGCTACTCAGGACGCTGAGGCAGGAGAATCACTTGAAACCAGTTGATAGAGAATTTTTCTCTCTCTCATTCTTTAAAACCTAAACTATAAACACTTTTGCCTTAACTTTCTACAATGTCCTTTGAATATTTAATTATTTGATATTTTAGTATAAGAAAAAATTAGGCCAGGTGTAGTGGCTCATGCCTGATCCCAGCACATTGGGAGGCCGAGGCAAGTGGATCACCTGAAGTCAGGCGTTCAAGACCAGCCTGGCCAACGTGGCAAAACCCTGCCTCTACTAAAAATACAAAAATTGGTTGGGCCTGTAATCTCAGCTCCTTGGGTGGCTGAGGCAGGAGAACCGTTTGAACCCGGGAGACAATGGTTGCAGTGAGCCAAGATTGCACCACTGCACTCCAGCCTGGGTGACAGAGCAAGACTCTGTCTCAAAAAACAAAACAAAAAGAAAAAATAATGCCGCTTCTGCCTAAAATACATAGTCTCCAGTGGGTGAAGGACCATTTGCTTTGCTAAAGTAAAGCTACTTTACTCAAGTCTCTCAAGAAGTAAGAGAGTCCTGCAGAGCACATCTGAATACGTCGCTTTTAGAGACAAGTGATTAAAAAAATGGAGCCTCAGCAACAACAACAAATATGTAACTTTTTAAGAGACAGAACAACACGTTTGAAAAGGCATCTGGATTTTTGCCCCTGGCTGCTGTAATTGACTAGAAAAGTCTTATATTTTCTGAACTTGTTTTTAAATCCCCCCAAATAGAGGGGTTGGACTGTGTAATTTTGCAAATCTCTTGATTTTATGACCTGGTGATAGCTTGGGAAAGCAATCACATAGTACCGTCATTACACTCCAGAGCTATTCAAATACTGGTACCAAAGTGGTGCCAAAAATTTTGAATCAAATATTTGGAAGAGTTTGGTGATAAATTGAAAGCAGCCTGTATGCCTCTGAATTCTGTGATGTTTTTCATTTCTCCTCCCCTACAGTCTTAATAGGTACTTAGACAAGTAAACACCCTGTAAAGGAAGAACATGGGCCATAAGAATGAATATAAATGATAAATCATATCCTCTGATATAATAAAAGACTGAAGTTATTACAGAAAACCTAGAATTAAATGAACTATTTAAAAAGAAGCCTACAGTTCAGATTCAAGAGTGGCAAATACTGTCAGCATAGACCAATAATTCTCAACTGGAGGGTGACTTTTTTCTCCAGGAAACATTTGGCAATGAAGGGAGATATTTTTACCTGTCACAACTGGGGGAATAGGGCATGTTCTTGATATCTAGAGAGTAAAGGCCAGGGATGCGGCTTAACACCTCCAGTGTGTTAAGCCCCGCAACAAAGGACGATCTGGCCCAAAATGTCAATAATGCCCAAATGGAGAAGCCCTGGTGTAGACCTGAGAGCTCTGATTTCTAAGCCAACTGTGTTCATCAATTTCACATCTCCCCTCTTACTTTCCACCACCACAGAAGCCTCTGTCTCCTACCAAGTATTAGTAAATGCAGTGACTATTAGCAATCTATTTGAAACAAGCCTTCTTGGCATTAATCTAGCTGTATGGAGAAAGTTTTACTAGCACAAATTCTGTATGCGTGGGGTAGACTGGATCAAACAGAGCAATCTGAACCACAATGTTGGATTTCCCTCAAGCTTGAGAAATGTTAATATTTACCATACATAGAGGCCAGGCGCGGTGGCTCACGCCTGTAATCCCAGCACTTTGGGAGGCCGAGGCAGGAAGATTACCCGAGATTGGGAGTTCAAGACCAGCCTGACCAACATGGAGAAACCCCATCTCTACTAAAACTACAAAATTAGCTGGGTGTGGTGGCACATGCCTGTAAGCCCAGCTACTCAGGAGGTTGAGGCAGGAGAATCACTTGAACCCAGGCTGTGGAGGTGGCAGTGAGTTGAGATTGTGCCACTGCACTCCAGCCTAGGCAACAGAGCAAGACTCTGTCTCAAAAAAATTTTAAAATGACCCTACATACTAACAATATGTAAGTTCTAATTCATATTTAAGGAAATACTTGATTCTATGTATGTTTCTATCTGTAGTTCTGAAAGGCTGGTCCTAATTTTTATGAATGATCATTTCTGGGCCTCTTTTTGTCTTTCCCCAGATGTTCTCTGCTTTGCTGCTTGAGAGCTGCATGCCTTACACCGTAAAGGCTGTGAGCTCTTCCCATTTCGAGAAACCCTGGGGAGATTCAAATAAACAAATTCAAAATGCCCCCTACAGTCTTTCACAAACCAGAATTAGCATGTTGTTTATTTAAAAATCTTTCTTTTCTTCAGATATGAAACCATACGCCCAAGACTAAATGGAAGCCCTACAATAACACATTTTGACTGAATTGTCACATCAATAAAAGTATCACCTGGCTGATTGTATCTCATTAGAATTGGCCTAAAATAGAAAATAAACAAGGGCCTTCTCCAAGTATTTGCTATTATATTACATACATAGAAGTTACCAATTAGAAGTTGATATGCATTATTTTATTTAAAAGTAAAATTCAACAAGCTTTCGATGATTTTTTCTGATCTTGTTTTTCTTACCAGTTTTACTGCCGAAATAAATTCCTTCTCATACAAAGCGTGGGATTTTACCACAGAGTTAGTATAGTTGGATTCAACTTTAATAGAATATTAAGATATTAATTTTAATAGAGTATGGTTTCAGATATTAAAAAGATTAATGCACCCAAAAACATAATCGTGATTTTTTTTTTTTTGAGACAGAATCTTTCTCTGTCACGTAGGCTGGAATTCTCTCTTTCTCAGCTCACTGCAACCTCCACCTCCTGGGTTCAAGCAATTCTCATGCCTCAGCCTCTCGAGTAGCTGGGATTACAGGCACGTGCCACCATGCCAGGCTAATTTTTGTATTTTTAGTAGAGACAGTTTTGCCATGTTGGCCAGGCTTGTCTTGAACTTCTGGCATCAGGTGATCTGCCCGCCTTGACCTCCCAAAGTGCTGTGATTACAGGCATGAGCCACTGCACCTGGCTGATTTTTTTAACTTGTGTAATTTTCCTGTTCTCCATTTTATCCAATCTAAAATAATAAGGAGTTTTAAATACTTATTTTTAACATTCTGTTTGTACACCTATGATCTGAAAATCGATATTTTTTTTTTAGACGAAGTTTTGCTCTTGTTGCCCAGGCTGCAGTGCAATGGCATGATCTCCACTCACTGCAACCTCTACCTCTTAGGTTCAAGTGATTCTCCTGCCTCAGCCTCCTGAGTAGCTGGGATTACAGGCACCCACCACCACGCCCAACTGATTTTTGTATTTTTAGTAGAGACAAGGTTTCACCATATTGGTCAGGCTGATCTCGAACTACTGACCTCAGGTGATCCACCTGCCTCGGCCTTCCAAAGCAGGTGTGAGACACCATGTCGAGGCTGAGAATAGATTTTTTTTTTAACTTTTAATTTAATCTTGCAAGAGGAAAAAATATATGTATTTTTTGAAGATAGCAAACACATTGAAATCTAGATCTTAAAACGTGTTTGCGTTCTCTCAAATATGTTAGAAATGTCATGAAAAATAGATTTTTCAGTGTAGGAACAGTATTTGTAGAAGGGAAAAATGAAGAAGAAATGGGCAAATTTTTCTAGTGATTGAATGGTGATGTCTACCCCTTGAATAATTCTCACTGCATATTTGTTGCTCTGTTCACCAGTATTCTGGTTTTGCTTCTTTCAAACACATGGTTGGATTATGTTTCTCCTCTTGCTTGAATTGTACATGTGTATGGTATGTGACTTGCCTGGGTCTATGATGTTGTCAACAGAAAGAGTCAAATTCTATAAAATATTTGAAGAGATTTATTGTGAGCCAAATATGAGTGACCAATGGCCCCAGGAGATTCTGAGAACATGTGCCCAAGGTGGTCAGGCTACAGCTTGGTTTTATACATTTTAGGGAGACATAAGACATCAGTCAATGCATGTAAGATATATTTTGGTTTGGTCTAGAAAGCCAGGACAACTGGAAGCCAGGGGTAGAAGGGGCCTTCCAGGTCATTGACAGATTGTCACTATGTTGTCTAGACATCCTATTGTAATTTCAATTGGTAGAAAGAGTTTATCTAAAGACCTGGAATTCATAAAAGGGCATATCTGGGTTAAAATAAGGGATTATAGAGACCAAGGTTCTTCTTATAGGAAGCCTACAGGTAGCAGGCTTTAAAGAGAATGGATTGTAAATGTTTCTTATCAGGCTTGTAAAGGTACCAGACTCAGTTACTTCTCTCCTAGATCAGGGAAAAGACCTGGAAATGGAAGGGGATTCTCTGCAGAAGTTAGATTTTCCTCACAAGAGACAGCTTTGCAGGGCTATTTCAAAAAATGTCAAAGAAATATATTTTAGGACAAAATACTTTGATTTCTTTCAAGGCCTGCTATCTATCATGTGATGCTATACTGGAGTCAGGCTGGAATTTGGTGTCTTATTGCTACAAAAAGTCTTAAGATCTCTCTTTTAATGTTATGCTGGTCAGCTGTGCCTGGATTCCAAAGGGAGGAGGGTATACTGAGGCCTGTGCAACCCGCATCCCCCATCATAATCTGAACTGATTTTTCAGGTTAACTTTGGAATGCCCTTGGCTGAGAGGAGGGGTCAATTCAGATGGCTGTGGGGCTTAAAATTTTATTTTTGGCTTATGATGTGGAGGCAGAAGTAACATGTATCACTGTTGTGCTAAGTCTCTAAGAGCCAGTGTGCAGTTCACCAAGCTGCCTCCCTCATAGTCAGCCATCACTGCAAACAGCAACACTCCAGGTTGATTGTGGTTCTGTCAGCTTCTTCCAGCACCCCAGAGTAAGGATGACATCATGTGGAGCACATCTTACAATCAGCATATAGCAGATGCAAGAAATAAACATGTACCATGTTAAGCCACTGAGATGCCCTGCAGCAAAGCCCAGCTCATCCTGACTGATAAATTTATCCATTCAAGTGATCAGCTTTTGGTATAAATGCCCCTAAGAAAACTGATAAAGCCTGAGAGGGCAGTTTTGATGAACTGCCTACCAATGCCTCGCCAGAGAATGGTAATAATCCAAAAGCTGTTTAATTTAGACCTTCATTATGCAATGCATATTTTATCTGGAGCACTTTTACCGATATTGGTGATCGAAATTGTAAAGTGGGCAGGGTCAATGTGAAGAAACAAATCTCAAATGTCAGCATTTTGGGGGATCTTGTTATGCTTCCATCCAGGCTCCTTGCTTTGCAGATAAGGAAGTGCATGCTCAAAGCTATGTCAATTGTCCTCATTGTACAGCTATTTCCATTGTATTCTTTCACAAAAATATATGTATGTAGATGGGTTCATGTGTGTTGGAGATGGGGAGGAAAGAATAAAGGAGACTTAAGGCATAGGTGGAAACCATACATTCAGATGATATATATTTATGTGTTGAGCATTTATATCATGCATTTGCTAAGTACTGCAATGGAAACAAGGATAAGACACAGGACTCTCCTAAAGAAATGTAAAATCTCAATGACAAACATGCAGAGAAGTTAGTATCTTAAGCAAAATAATGCAATTCATAGTAGGCCACTGTGTATTGGAAAAGGAAGGGCTATTCTATTCCAAAGTGTGATTTTTTATTGAGTGAGAGGGAACTGAGAAAGCTTCATGGAGGATGTGATGGTTAATACTGACCATCAACTTGATTGCATTGAGGATACAAAGTATTGGTCCTGGATGTGTCTGTGAGGGTGTTGCCAAAGGAGATTAACATTTGAGTCAGTGGACTGGGAAAGGCAGACCTACCCTCAATCTCGGTGGATACAATCTAATCAGATGCCAACACAGCTAGAACATAAAGCAGGCAGGAAAGTGTGAAAAGACCAGACTGGCCTAGCCTCCCAGCCTACATCTTTCTCCTGTGCTGGATGCTTTCTGCCCTCAAACATTGGACTCCAAGTTCTTCGGTTTTGAGACTCAGACTTGTTCTCTTTGCTCTTCAGCTTGCAGATGGCCTATTGTAATCATATGAGTTAGTACTTAATAAATTCCCATATATATACACACACACACATATATATATATATCCCATATATATATAAATACATCATACACACATTTATATATGTGTGTGTGTGTATATATCTATATCTATCTATATATAGATATATATACTATTAGTTCTGTCCCTCTGGAGAACCCTGACTAATACAGAGGAGATGATATCTGAACTAAGCCACAGAGGGGGATGAATGGCAAGGAGACGAAACATGTCTCAAGGAAACAGGCCTGAGGGGGTAGCAATTTTTCCCAAGCATATGATAAATGACAGTGATTTGGGGATACTCCATGGCATGAATGTATGTGAGAAAGTGGGCTTGTGAGAGCAAGATTGGAGGAGTTGGTTATGGAAAGAGGAGTAACCAGTTATAGGCTGATAGATGGAGTAAGCACAGAGAAGCGCATTGTTTTGTTTGTTTGTTTGTTTTATTTTTTAAGTGTTTTGTAGAGATGGAGGTCTTACTATGTTGCTCAGGCTGGTCTTGAACTCCTGGGCTCAAGGGATTCTCCTCCTTTGGCCTCCCAAAGCACTATGATTACAGGTGGGAGTCATCAGGCCAACTTTTGCAGTAGAGTCCAATAAGGAAGAGATGATGAATGGAAGAGATGTATGAGCCATTTCAAAATAAGAATCACTACAGTGGGAGCTGAGTGGCTGTGAGTAAAAGCTAAAGAGGTTAAATCAGGATTGGGACCAGCAGAACTAGAACACTACTGGTATTTTGGCCCAGATGGCAAGGGCTGGAGGGCATCCAGAGAACAACAAACAATTGAGGATGCTAGACTGAAGCCCAGGGGAAAAGTCAAAGCTAGTGAGGTTTTTCTCATGAGTTATGGGAGAAGCAGCTTGGAAGGAAGAATTATTGATTGCATCTTTTGTAATATCCACAGCAAAGGCACATGAGGCCAGGCTAGTGAAGGAGATGGAGGGAGGAGTATGGTCAGGGAGGCAAAAGGCCTCAAATAAAGCTGATATGGAGAAGAACCAGGTTACTCATCATAGTATGAAAATCAAGAGAGAGAGCTTCATGGAGGTGGGGGATTCGTAGGTTTAAGGAGAATGCAAAGAGAATGAGGACCAAGGAAAAGCCACTGGACTTGAAGTTTGTTATTTTCTGGGTGATTGTAGAGAATGCATTTCATTAGACTTAGATTCTGGGAAAATCAAATTATAAAAGACAAGGGGAAGTAAAGAGGGTATAAAGGACACTGTGAATGCTGTTCATTCCAGATCACTGGATGAAGAGGATCTTCATCCTAAGGGGACAGCAGATTTATCCCATTGCTTTGTTGTGTTACGTTTTGTCGAGATGAGATATACCTGAAAGCAGAAGGAAAGCAGCTTAGGAAGACACTCAAAAATGATGATTTCCTTAAATGCGCACATAATTTATGGCTGACACTGATATTTTCTCATTTACTTTTCACAGTAATATTAGGGAAATGATATAAATTTGCAGAGTGAGGGGCCAGGGATTCTTCTGACCCCATTTCGGTTCCCTTCATAGCATGAACACGTTTGCAAGGAAGAAAACAAGGCAAGAAGCGACACACATTCTGAAGGTGGGAGTGAAGAATTAGGAGTCACAGGCAGGTTAGACTGTGGAAGAGAAGGTGACTGAAACCAGAGACAGAGAGGAGAAAGGGACTGAGATTTACACATTTTACTCCCTGAAGAGACGAGCAGCCCCTATTTCCACCAAGGGCAGAAACATTCTGCATACCTTTCCTTTCTGCATAAAATAAAACACTGGCATTTGAAGGAAGAGGCTGATAATGTTTATTTCTTAAAACAAGCATGGTAGTTATGTGACTGTTATCTCTAGAGCCTCTCAGAAATCTCTGGGGACCCAGGAGTCTTTGGAGGCTCACACTTTCTGCAAAAGTGCAGGAAGAAATACAATTCCCTAATGAATACCTACTGCGTACTCAGCAAATCCTTTGTCAGTCAGTCGTGTTAATTTCTAGAAATTACGTAACTAAGGGTCTCCATGAGTTGCATTTGTTTTCTTAAGCGGAAAAAAATATACCTTGTTTCCTCAGCTTACCATTTAAGCCAGTGCTTTTTAAACCAAGGTCTAACACTCCCTTGATGACCACAGATGTAGTATCACAGATCTGTCTATTTCCAAAATGTTACATTCAGATTTTAAGATCACCTGAAAGTTGAAATTTCTCTTTTGCTGCAACAACTCACAATTGAGAAACATTTTCACAGGAGACTTTCTTTTCTTAAAGCCGAGTTTGTTCATTTGAATTCTCACAAGACTGTGAGAATTTATTTTTCTTTAAATGCATTCATTACTCTAGACCAAGACACCGACTTTTGTACAAACCTTATTTCCTGCTGCCACCTGGTGGAAGCCACGTAAGAGTTTTGCAGAGGCTTTGGTGGTGCCAGGAGAGGGGCCAGAGCTCTTCCTCAGTCACAGAATCCCACACAGTGATCAAAGAGCAGGTCTTTCTATTAAACTCCCTGGCAGCAAAACAGCAGAGGCTTGGCTCTCTGCCCCGGGACTGTGCAGAATGTCACATGTCAGAAGCCCAGAGCATTTTTCTCTTCTTTTATCTTTAGACTCTTGTGGCTCTCAGACCTTGAATATAATTCTTTGCCAAATATTTTTTCTTCCTTCCTTCCCTTTTTTTTTTTTTTTTTTTTTTTTTTTTTTTTTTTTTTTTGGTTACTGTTTTTTTTTTTTTTTTTTTTTTTTTTTTTTTTGCTATGTTAGGAAGAAAGAAGGGAATGGCATTTTAATGTAAAGAAGATTGCACTGAAATTATATTACTTGCTTAATTTTATTAATTCACTGCAATAGCAATCTAATGATATAACAGGTCATTTACATGCTACACATTTGAGTCTCTTGTGCAGAGAACTCATGAGGAAGGGCTGGGAAGTGCTCCTATTATGATCATAAATGATCTACACTCTCCTGGAGGAGTAGATAGATATAGAAATGACATTGTTTTGTTTAATAAAGTTTCATTCAAGGCAATTTGGCTGGTTCTTTTATCAAGTATAATGGGAAAACAAGCCAGTCCTGATATTAAACACCCCAATGATCTCTCAAGCTTTTTCTTCTGTAATAAGTTTTACAGCATTATGTGTTACCCACGACAGTCATTTAGTCGGTCAATTTCAGGCTAGTGATAAAACTTTGAGTAATGGGAAAGCAGTGTTGATGTTCCATATTCTTTGTGAGGAGATGTCTGTAAATTAATGCTCCCAGGTACACACTCAATTTATATTTAACAGCCATTACTAAATCTAATATCTAAGTAAAACCTGATTATGACCTACATATATGGAAAACTAATTAAAGCTGTTGGAAACAACCTATTTCTCTGTGGATTATTTACGTAAATACCTTGATGTCTAAAAATTCAGTACAAGTCAGATGTGTTCCTGCCTAGGGCTGTTATGTAAAGCTCAGAACATTTTATGAGAAAAATGATGATTCTTAAGGATTGAGCTGCAAATGTGAATTTTTCTATTTTGTAAGGATATAGCTTGGTTTGTTAAGCATCAATATAGCTTTTCAAAATAGCTTTTTATTCTCACAAGTTAAAAGGCTTTATACAATCTCTTTTATTAAATATACATATATATATATGCCAATTGACTACCCCTCTTATCTAAGTGATATCTGAACTAATTTTAGAACAATACCGTATTTTTCAGCTTCCAAAATGAAAAGATTATTAGTACTGTGATTTCTGAATTTTTAATCAAATTTTCATTCCTTTTATAATTTTGAAATTTTTGACAATCTTAGCATCTGCTAAGATTAAACACATTCTTCCTTCCTTCCTTCCTTCTTTATTCATTCTTTCTCTCTTCTCTTCTCTTCTCTTCTGTTTTCTTTTCTTTTCGTTCTTGAGACAGTCTTGCTTTGTTGCCCAGGCTGGAGTGCAGTGGCATGAACATGGCACACTGCAACCTCAAACTCCTGGGCAATCCTCCTGCCTTGGCCTCCCGAGTGCTGGGATTACAGGTGTGAGCCACCTAGCCTCACCTTATAACCCATTAAATAAAGGAAATGATAATATGACACAGACAACCAATTTTCAGTCAGTTGCCTTTCTACTACAGTATTGCATTTATTGAACTTCTACTTGTTACCAGTTCTAAGCCTAGATCTATCTCTGTTAAATTATTAAAAGTCTTATTTTATTATGAAACAACATTCAGATGAAATACACAGAAGAAAGAGGAGTCTCAGAAAGATAAATTTGCCCGACTAGAAATTGACCACAATTACTTGGTGTGTTGAGGGGGATTTGAAACTGTTTCCTTATGGCAATTGGTACTTATGTTAATTGATAATTGATAAAAAAGGGGTTTTAGAAAGAGCTATTTTACTTTTAGAAAGAAACATTTCTTTTTGTGCTTTAATGCCCATTTTTAGGTTTATGAATTAAATAATATACATTTATTTAAACAAAAGTATCGACATCTCTCAAGTATCTATAGAAATGCAACTAGCAATCAAAACTTAGTGCTCCAACAAGTTAAATTTTCCAAGCACTGAAACACTGATCACAATGTCTCTAAGCATTTAATTGAAATAAAAATGTTGATGTTCTAATTTTCCTAAATATTTTAAATGCCTTTCAATATGCAAAACTCTCACAAAATTGTTATAAATATGAAGGCAATCAGTACTTTTAGGTTAAAATTAGTTGTAAATGTGTGAAAACAGTGAATGTGATCCTTGTCCTGACTCACATTTTTCTTCTAGTCTTTTCCTGGGTTATATTCTTAACATATCAGCTATTTTTCTATTTTTATAGCTTTTCAGGGTTCAAAAATATTACCATATCCAAATGAAAACTAAATAAGTATCTCTGAGCTGCCAACTGCAAAATCTGTGTCAGGATTCTTAGTGAGGACACAGTTCCTGGTTTCTAAGGAGATTGGAACACTAGCCAGTAATCATCAGATTAAGCTTAAATCCACATATATGAAATTGTTTTTATTTTTACAATGCTGCGTTATTACCATGATGTCTTCACAATTGATTTGACCAGCACTGCAAATCCCATTTCATTATCCCGTCATTATGATGTATGGACTTGACCTTTTTAGAATACCTTCTTGGAAATTTTTAAAAATAGTTCATTAAGATTATTAGGGCCATTGAAGAATTGTCTCCTAGGAGAGAGTGCATTGAGTCTGCCTTTCACTCCTCCTCCTCAGGACACTTGCCCAAACTATCATTTTGCCATTGATTTCTTTCTGCAGTGTGGTCACTGGTACCAATAAAATGCTAGTCTTCATTCCCATCCAATGATTACATGGGGCCCATGTGGTTAGTCTTTCTGATTTCATTATAGTAACGAAGTTTTAAGGGAAACTTGACTTCCTATTCTTGTGTCTATTATACTATTCACTATAGAAACTATATAATTTATAGTGAGGAATGTAAATTTGTTTTCATAGAAGATAAAATACCCACATATATTAAACCCCCATTAAACATACCCTATTTTGTTTATCCTTCTTTGAATTATAACTATCTTTTATATGGCTCATATTAACTTTTTCAAGTATTATTATAAACTAATGATCTTTCAGACTAGACTCAACTTCTTTTTTTCTTTTTTTTTTTTTTGGAATGGAGTTTTGCTCTTGTTACCCAGGCTGGAGTGCAATGGTGCGATCTCAGCTCACCACAACCTCTGCCTCCTGGGTTCAAACAATTCTCCTGCCTCAGCCTCCCGAGTAGCTGGGACTACAGGTGTGCACCACCATGCCCAGCTAATTTTTGTATTTTTAATAGAGATGGGGTTTCACCATGTTGACCAGGATGGTCTCGATCTCTTGACCTCATGATCCACCCGCCTCGGCCTCCCAAGACTCAACTTCTTTTAGTCAGCCACATAATGCATGCTCACTTTCTCTCTCTCATCACATCAATGAAATTTGGCCACAGGAATCTCTTTAACTTGACTCCATCCATCTTTGTAGTGTTTTAGTACAGTCTCTAACACTCTTAAAAACATTTGTTTTCTAGCTATAACAAGATGTTCCAGACTCGTTCTAATTTGTTTTGTTTTACTGCCTCAAAACATGGAATCCACTTCCCTACCATAAGTAGTAAAGAATGCTATGAAAGTCCAAAATCTGGGAACTAGGGATAACCAGGAGAGTTGAAACAGTGCTGCTGTTTTTACCAGTAAGTAAAAACAGTGCTGCTGCTTGGCCATATTAAATAATGTCAGAGATGGAAAATACAAGTTATTTTAATGTCATAAGCTTAAATAAGATTATATATTCTATATTCTACTCTTCTCAGATTATGTGGTTTTACCGAAAATGCAAACTTTTGTTTTGGCATTGAAACATTTGTCCCTCTTGTTTCTGCTTAGGGGAATTATTTCAAAAGATTTCTTATACCAAGTTCTGTAGGGTTCCAAACCATGTGTATTTTTATAAAATGTGTGTGCAAGTGCACACATGCACAAGGATGTGGCTCTATCTTCAGCAGCAAGTTGAATCCTTGTATCTAACACTAATGGTCAATATGTTTTGCATTTTGCTTTCCCACCACCAATGAATTAGTACAAACTATGACCTTCATTGATATTTCTTTTGTTTTTATATTTGTATGGATCAGCTACTTCATACCCTTACATAAAAACTTACAACCTCTGCAATAAACCCGAAGTTACTAGATAGAAGGAAATAAAGAACAGAGAAGAAATTAATGAAATAGAAAATGAATAAAATAGAAAAGATTGAAAAAAATCTACAAGTTAGTTTTCTGAAAAAATAAAATCAATAAACCTTTAGCTAGAAAAAAAAAAGAGAGAGAGAGAGAGAAGACTCAAATAAATGAAACCAGAAACATAAGAGGAGACATCATAACTTATACCACAGAAATCCAAAGGATCACAAGAAACTGTTAAGAACAATTATACAACATATGTTGAATAAGCTAAAAAAATAATTTCTTAGTCTCATTGAACCCACCAAAACTGAATCATGATGAAATAGAAAATCTGAACAAACCAGTAATAAGTAAGGAAATTAAATCAATAAAAAGTCTCCTATCAAAGAAAATCCCAGGACCTGATAGTTTTACTGCTGAATTCTACCAAACATTTAAAGATGAAAATACAAATCCTTTGCAAACTTTTCTCAAAAAATGAAGATGAAGAAATATTCTCAAACTCATTTTTACCATGATTACCCTAATAACAAAGCCAGACAAAAATACCACAAGAAAAAAAATTACATGCCCATATCCCTAATTAATATAGATGTAAAAATCCTCAACAAAATACTAGCAAACTGAATTCAACAGCATATTAAAAGAATCATTTACCATGGTCAGGTGGGATTTATCCCAGGGATGCAAGGATGGTTCAATATATAGTAATTTATAAATATGATATACCACATTAGCAGAATGAAGAACAAAACCCAAATAATCATCTCAATAGATGCAGAAAAGTCATTTGACAAAATTTAACTTTCTTTCATGAAACAAACACTCAGCAAATTAGGTACAGAATAAATGTATCTCAATGCAATAAAGACCACATACAACAAGCCCATAGCTGACATCATATTCAATAGAGAAAAGTTGAAAGCTCTTCCTCTAAGATTAGGAATAAGTCAAGCACGCCCACTTTTGCCACGTTTATTCAACATAGTACTGAAAGTACTAGCCAGAACAGTTAGGCAAGAGAAAGACATAAAAGACATCCAAACTGGAAAGGAAAAAGTTAAATTGTCTCTGTTTGCAGATGGCATGATCTTATATATAGTAAATCCTAAAGACTCCATGAAAAAACTGTTAGAACTGAAAAATGAATTCTGTAAAGTTGTAGGATACAAAATCAAAATATGAAAGTCAACAGCATTTCTATATACTAACAATTATCCAAAAAGGAAATCAAGAAAACAATTTCATTTACAATAACTAAAAAAGAAATACTTAAGAAAAATTTGACCAAGGAGGTGAAAGTTTATACTGAAATTTATAAAACATTGATGAAAGAAATTGAAGAAACACAAGTCAATGGAAAAAATATCCCACTGTCATAGATTTGAAGAATATTGTTAAAAATTCAGTACTACCCAAAAAGTGATCTACAGATTTAACATGCCTATAAAAATTCCAATGACATTTTTTACATGAATAGGAAAAGTAATCCTAAAATTCATGTGGAACCACAAAAGACCAAAATTAGCTAAAGCAATTTTAAGCAACAAGAACAAAGCCAGAGAAATCACATGACCTGATTTTAAAACTTACTACAAAGCTATAGTAATAAAAACAGCATGGTACTAGCATAAATACAGACACATATACCAATGGAACAGAATATAGACCCCAGAAATAAATTATTGCATTTATGATCAATAGGTTTTTGACAAAGGTGCCAAAATGATGGGGAAAGGACTGTCTCTTCAAGAATGTATATCCATACATAGAAGTATAAAAGTAGGCTGTTATTTTACACCATATACAAAAATCAATTCAAAATGAATTAAAGACTTAAATGTAAGACCTGAAACTGTAAAGCTACTTGAACAAAACATCGGGGGAAATGGTATATGACACTGATCTGGGCAAAGATTTTTTGGATACGACCCCAAAAGCACAATCAACAAAAACCAAAATAGACAAATGGAATGGCATCAAACTAAAAAGCTTCTACACAGCAAAGGAAACAGCCCAACAGCTTGAAAAGACAACCTATGGAATGAGAGGATGTATTCACAAACCATACATCTGATAAGGGATTAATGTCCAAAATGTATAAAGAATTGAAACAATTCATTAGTAAGGAAACAAATAACTTGATTTTAAAATGGACAAAGGATCTGAGTAGGGATTTCTCAAAAGAAGACACACATATGCCAACAGGTATATTTAAAAGGTTTAATATCATTAATCAGAGAAATGCAAATTAAAACCATCAGATACCACCTCAAACCTGTTAGAATGGCTATAATCAAAATGATAAAAGATAACAAGTGTTGGTGAGAATGTGAAGAAGAGGGAACCATTACACATTGTTGGTAAAAATGTAAATTAGTACAACCATTAGGGTAAATAGTATGGAGATTCCTCAAAAAATTAAAAATAGAACTACCATATGATCCAACAATTCCATTATTGGCTATACATCCAAAAGTAATAAAATTAGTATGTAGAAGAGAAAAATGCACTCCCATGTTTACTGAAGCATAATTCACAATAGCAAATATATGGATTCAACTTAAATGCTCATCAACAGATGAATGGATAAAGACAATATGATATATATACATGATGGAACCTTCAAAAATAAGAGAATCCAGCCATCTGGAACAACATGGACATACCTGGAGACCATTATGTTACGTAAAATAAACCAGGCACCAATCGAATATCGCATGATCTCACTTACATGTGGAGGGTAAAAATGTTGAGGTATTTGGAACAGAATAAAATGCTGGTTACCAGAGAAACTGGGAGATGGTGGGACTGGGTAGATGTTGGTCAAAGGACACAAAATTTCAGTTAGATAAAAGGCGTAATTTCAAGAGATCTATTGTACATCATAGTGACTACAGTTAATGACAATATATTGTGTATATGAAAATTGCTAAGAGAGTAGATTTTGTGTTTCTATTACAAAACTGATAAATTGTTGAGATAATCCATGTGCTAATAGCTTTATTTAGGCATTCTACAATGTGTGCTCTCTGTGTGTGCATATATGCACACACACACACACAGAGAACACATTGTACATACATAGTACACACACACATATGGTGATAGATACACGTAGTGTATATATACACATATATATGGTGTACATGATGCTTATATATATACATATATAGTATGTGTATATATATATATATAAACATAGTGTGTGTGTATATATATAAACATCATGTTGTACACCACCAATATATACAATTTTTACTTGTCAATCAAATCATTTTTAATTTTTTAAAAATTTACACTTTCTTGGCTGAGTGTGATGGCTCATGCCTGTAATCCCAGCACTTTGGGAGGCCGAGATGGGCAGATCACCTGATGTCAGGAGTGCAAGACCAGCCTGACCAACATGGAGAAACCCCGTCTCTACTAAAAATACAAAATTAGCTATGTATTGTAGTGCATGCCTGTAATCTCAGCTACTCAAAGGGCCAAGGCAGGAGAATCACTTGAGCCCGGGAGGCAGAGGTTGCACTGAGCTGAGATCGTGCCATTGCACTCCAGCCTGGGCAACAAGAACAAAACTCCATCTCAAAAAAAAAAAAAAAAAATTACACTTTCTTTTTGGAATAAAATCTTAGCTCTCAAAGTTGATAAGTAATGAAGTCAGGATAAGCTACATAATTTGGCTTATGTATGGTCCAGAGAAGGCAATGCATATGGGACAAAATCATGATTTAAAAAGGAAATTTTTCTTCAGACTAAAAATGTCAACAAATAGCAATGTTTGTTATTCTAAGGAAAAATTGTTTGTGATACATAAAAACATAAAGAACACCCAAAGCTGAGAAGTATTCTTTCTTCATTCTTTTTACAGTCTTCATCTTAAGTGACTTTAATACATACCATGTATCAGCATGTCTGCTACATCTTATATTGAACTGTTTCCACAGAACATCTCCATGGGTCAGGTTATAGCCTCAGAGACACTACAAGCAAAAGAGAATCCAGCAGTGTAGTGAGAGGAGGAGGAAACTCTTCCCTGACTGGTTGGAAATTGATGCATTTATGACATGGGGAAGTTAAAAGACTAGGCCAAGAGGCACAGGGTCCAGATCAAACAACTTCCCTCGGGTTCCAGAGACATGAAAATAAGACTTTACAATTATTGGGAAGGAAGTAATTTGCTGAAATGCCTATCACAGATCCAAAAATAAGCAAGGAGGCAGACGTGTGTTAATAGCCCCGAAGTGGCCTGGGAGTCTTATTTTGCCAATGATTTAACTGAAGATCTTATGCATTCACATAAGGAAAACAGAAAACTTGCATAAGGCTCTGGCACGGATCTGGAGACCCCAGCTTTATCTCCCTAGGGGAGCAGGTTTCCCAATTCTTCCATGGCATTTGGTTAAATGTTGACCACCAAAAGTAGATGTTACATTGTGTTTGATGGGAGGGGAAAGTCCTTATTTTCTATCCAGTCTGGTAAATAGCACATCAATCCACATAGGACTATGCATCAAGTGTTTCCATCTTTGTGAGTAGCATAATTCCAGAAGGACAACAAGCCAGGAGAGCTCTAAAGCTTCCTTGAAAAAATGGAGAAGCTGGTTATATTTTGTTCTTGGCTTGGATGGATGAAGACATGGAAGCGGGTGGGTCCCCACTGGGGCCATTAATCAAATGCATTTGGGGACTTAAAGGAAAGTCTAGGGGCTCAGAGTGAACCAGGACCTCCTGCCCTGCTGAGTGAGTAGAGGCTTCACTGGCCAGTCTAAAGCCTAATGGTTTTTGAGTTAGAAAAGAATAAACACTCAAAACATTTTACTGTGGTTTAAAAATCCTCCACGGTGAGCATGCCCAACTTTTGTTCTCTCGATGTACCTCCAATTTCTCAAGAAGCCACAATTTAATAACACTGGGGTTGCTGCTTCTATAAATGCTTTGATTAATGTCAGAGGAAAAGGATGACAGAAAGCAGCTCCTGTCCCAGCCGATTAAAGAGCTTGTTTAAAGTATGAGAATGATTTATTAGGTATGCAAAGAGGGTTGCAAAGAAGAAAGACACAGTCTCCATTTAAAAAAAAAAAAAAACACAAACCTTTGGTCCAGGTGCCTGCCTTCTGACAACACAAACAGTTCAGTTGACAATCCCCCACATCTTCTTCAACACAGCAATTTGTTCCAGTTATTATACTCTCTAAATAGAATCAAAGAAGGTGATGCTCCTTTGCAACATATATAGGGTTTAGATAAAAATAAATAGCACAGTCCACATGCTTTAAACTCAAAGATTGAGTCTGTGTGAACAGAAATACCAGAAAGGTCTTTGATATAGCATTTCCCAAACAGATACATCTGAGAGCTCTGCTAAAAAAATTTTTTTAATTTTTTTAAAAAGGAAAGCTAAGAAAAAAAGAGCCTGGTGATTAAATGTGTGCATCAACACCGGCTATGTACTCCTTTCGGAAAATCACAATGTACTGTGACTCTTGCAGTAAAGAAATGTGTTTCACATTTGTAATACAGCATTTCTCATACATATTTGGTTGCAAACCCCTTTTTTGATATGAGGACTATTGTCATTTCCTGCAATTATGTTCTGTTGAACGTACTTGGAAAATTCTTAACTAGCCAATCTATTTACAATGGGAAGAGTTAAATAAAGTCCCTCAGTCATTGACAGATACTATACTTGAAAGATTGTTTGCAGAAAAAGGAAAGCATGATGTCAGGAAGCTGGGGCCATGGATTTTGTCCTCTTGTACATACCTTTGCTTAAAGACATCATCATGACAAATTCACCCTGACTGAACTGATGTCACATCAGCAACTGAATAAAAGAGTGTAGGTGGATTGTCTCAAACCCATCACTGTTTTCCACCCACCATCACAGAAAATTGTTTTAAATGTATGTAAAATATAGTAAGAATACTCTTGATAATATTATTTTTTCTTTCTTTCTTTTGAGACAGGGTGTCACTCTGTCACTCAGTCTGGGGTGCAGTGGCACGATCACAGCTCACTGCAGCCTTAACCTCCCAGGCTCATCCTCCTAAGTAGCTGTAACTACAGGCTAATGCCACCATACCTGGCTAATTTTTTGTAGAGACAGGGTTTCACAACATTGCCTAGGCTGCTCTCTCCACTCCTGAGCTCAAGCAGTCTGCCTGCCTTGGTCTCCCAAAGTGCTGGGATTGCAGGTGTCAGCCACCACACCCAGCGGCTGATATATTCAAACCACACAGAACTACGCAGCGGAGAAAGGGATTAAGAGTACAGGCTCTAGATTCAGACAAACTTTCTCTGAAGTCCCTCCTACTGCCCCTGAGGACTTGAACAAGTTGCTTAATTTCTCTGTAAGCCTCAATGGCTTCATCTGCAAAGGAGAATAATAACAGCATCTATTTTTTAATGTTTTGTGAAATGTGGAATAATGCATAGTAAGTACCTAGCACAGTAAAAGATGCGTAATAAACACAGACAGATATGAGCTATTATATTATATCATGATTTTCTTTACAAATAATAGTGTTTTCGGTAACTAAGACTAAGAAGAAAAGAAGGAAGGCAAAAGTTGAATGTCCTTGCAGATGGGGGCAAGTCTGCTGGCAACATTGTGTTGCTAATTATCTGTGATTAACTAATTAATTGATTAATTAAACCATCCTATTGGCTCTGTAGAGGATGATCTGGAAAGGGTGGTACTAGAGCCAGGGAGACAAAAGCGGTGGGAAAAGATAACAGAGGATGACTTGAGAGTCTTTGGAGCTGGAATTGACAGAATTTGGCACCTGGTTTTGCATGGGCATGAGATTTCTGGCTCAGAATAGACCATGAAGGTTCATGATATGAACAGTGATATTACCAAGATAATGACCGCAAGACAAGCCACTCTTGGCTGAGGGCAATGAGTGTGATTTTAGACTTGCTTTTGCAAGCTTCTGGTAGGAAATCTTAATAGATAAGCACATTCTGATAGAATTTTGGCACTTGGCTCTAGGACCCTGATTAGACATAGATGGAGCTATCAATGGGAAGGCAGTTGAGATCACACAGATAAATGACACAGAGATGGGCAGAGTGGCATGATGGAGCTTTGAGGAATGTAATATTTAAGAGATAATAAGAGGTAGTGGAATCAATGAAATGATGAACCAAGAGTAAAGTGGAAGAAAGAGGATGAGAGAGAATCATGTCCTGAAAGTTAAATGAGCTTGGGTAAACAGGCAAAGTAATCAAGGCTACAGGCTACATGCCAAGACTCTGAACTTCCTCCCTCCTGGACCACGAACCAAGCTCCAGGTCCAGTTTTCTCCCAGAGGCCCACCAGTTTGGCTCCTAGTGTAACACTTTCCCCTGCGAAGAAAGCAATGTCCTTCTTCATCAAAGCTGATGAGTCTGTGCTGTTCAGTGTCTGTGAGGCTTGCCAGACTGTTCCTGCTCACAGAAACTTAAATCAGAGCGAGGCACGATTTCCTGGCAGATTGTCCATGTGTTCTCTGCGTGAGGTCTCTGATCTGGCTGCACCAATAACAAGAACTAATGTCATGTTTACCCTTCACAGACTTCAAAATAACGGTACTTCAGAATTAGCCGGGCTTTTAATAAGCAGTCTGAGAAGTACACAGACTCCAAAACAGTGTTTGTAAGCTTCTATAGAAAAGATCATCTGCATCAGAAGCAGCTGAGATCCTCATGAAAAAGAACTGTAGAACTGAGTGATGGGAAATAGCTGAGGTTATGGCTCGGAGAGCTGCCTTTTCAGCAAGCCCTGCAGATGATTCTGATGCTCACCAAAGTTTGTGAGCCACTGATTACAACAGAAATAGAACATCAAGCTGAAACACACAAAAAGAACACCACGTGGGAAAAATAATCTGATGAAAATACTACATGTTTACTCCTGGTGCCTAATCCTTCACAGAGTTGCTATGCTTTGTGAAAACTAATCAGGTCCAGGCTCCCACCTTCCAAATTATTTCCACTGAAATGTTCTCCCCTCCTGCTCCAAGTTTTCTAATACACAGCAGAATGCTTTATGGCTCTCTTCAAGCATGTCAAGTAGAGCAGGAAAGAAATTTCCCATGTATTTTCTTCAAAGAGAGAGATTTCTAAAGTTTAATATGAAAAGAAAAAGTCTTGAAATAGATTAACATTTTTTTTCATAGGGTGAAGAGAGTTGTTCTGCATGGTTATTTTTACTAAGTACTTTCCAATTTATACTGTTCTTTTCTCAAGTATAAAAATTGATCTTTCTTCCTACTTAAAAACACCAATGTCTAAGTTCATGGTCAAATGTAAACTTTGGAAATTATTACTTGCTTCCTGTTAATGGAAAAATTGGAAAAGTTTTTGTTCTGCTGTGTTGTTCCAACCTCATCTCCTCATTTGTCAAAATTCTTAAGCTGAACATTTTTCTGCGTGTGTGCGTGTGTGTGTGCGCGCGCGCTCACAGTGAAACATAGATCATGGCTGAGAAGTAACAACCAGCTAATTATTATAAGGATAGATGTAGACCATAGATATTAAAATATCTCCATTTTATGTTGATACATGAAATCATACCACTAGAGATTAATTTAGATCATAAAGACTTTTCCATTTTCAAGAACCCCTTATTAAAATAATTTTTTAAAAAACAGGAGGAAGTATTCATTAAGCCATTGTCAGCTACCACGTCATAAGGGTTTGGTTGATAACCAGTGAGAGTAGGGTGGACAAAGCAAGAGACACTTTGGCGAGGTCAGGGCTGTAAGAGGCAGGAGACCCTCAGAACCAAACCTCACCTTCTCACACTCCTAAAGACTGTCCAGTGAGTGATTTTTCCATTTGTACAAGAGGCTGGTCTGTGAAGGCAAACAAAACTGAAGGACTTACCCTCATTGCGCATTGAAGCACAAACCTTACCCAAGGCCCTGTCCTGAGTGAAAGAGCTTCTCTACTGGGAAAGATCAAGATCTTAATATCCCTTAATAAGACTTAAATAATCATTAGCAAGCCTGAGAGGAGAGGAGAGGCTCTGAGTCTGAGGGGAAGGGTTGGATGGGTCTGGTTAGTACCTGACCTTCCTGTAATATAAAGCTGCCTGGAGATATCAGAGCTACTTGGAGAAAGCAGGCTGGTATGGCTGGAGTTAGTGAGCAAGAGAGAGTGGAACTGGACGTTGCCTTGTCCCAGCCAAATCCATGCTCCAGGAATGGGCACAGGGTTGCAAACTAAAGACCAGTTGTTCATTGTGATACATGTCTTTGGTATTATGGCACAAACTTCAATTCATATGGGAAAACCGAACCCTTCCCATGTGATCCATGAAAACTCAGTTGCACATCTTCAGACAACTTCTTTGTGAGTACAGGGCATTGAGAAGTTGAACCAGCCTAGCCAATTTAGAACAACTGTTCTCTTTAACATGAGTATTCTACGTCAGTGCTACCAAACTTCTTTCCATGTGTCTCATGCAACCAGAAAATGTGTCATTTAAATTCAGCTCAGTGTCATTTGTAAAAAAAAGAAAAAAAAATGTTAACAAATGATTTGACAAGATAAACCAGTGACTTTGGAATAAAGAGTTAATAATATCTTGAATAGTTTGTCGCATGAGATCATTTGTAAGCTGCTCTTTCTAAGTAACTTCACCAAATATTGCTGACGTGATAATAAGCCTTGATTTTTATCAGGCAGTATAGCTCTGTCTCCATGTGGAGAGTGGCTTTTTGAACCCCTCCTCAGCTGTCAAAGTGCGTAACCGACCCACAGTTCTCAAACTGGTGGACACAGAGTAGTATGTTTCACTCATTCAATGACGTTCAGTAAGCACCTACTGTGTGCCAAGCAAGGTGTCAAAAACATAGCAAAGAACAAAACAGGCAAAGTTATTGTATGTATCATTTTATATCCTAGGTCAGGATAAACAAGCAGCAAAGAAAATTTTAAAACTGACATTTGAGGTGGTGATACTTGCTATAAAAATTAAATGGATAGAGAATGACTGAAGGTGACTAGGTTAGATTTACTACTTCTCTGAGTACGTGGTGGTGGTTCAAGGAGGTGACTAAGTTCTAAATGATGAGAAAAAGCCCTACAGTGGTATGTGGGAAGTGTTCTAGGCAGAAAAGAAAGTGTTCTGAGGCTGGAACAAGCTTGGTCCTTTAAAGAAAAGAAAGCAGACCAGTGTGTCTGGAGCCTCATGAGCAAGGGAGAGAGTGTAATTGGACGATTTCAGAGGCAGAGACAAAATAAGGAGGTCCTGGCTGGGCAAAGCGGTGTGCACCATAGTCCCAGCAACTCAAAAGGCTGAGCAAGGAGGATCACTTAAGCCCAGGAGTTTGAGTCCAGCCTAGGTAACATAATGAGACCCAACCTTTTTTTTTTTTTTTTTTGAAACAGCGTCTCCCTCTGTTGCCAGGCTGGAGTGCAGTGGCATGATCTCAGCTCACTGCAGCATCCGCCTCCTGGATTCAAGTGATTCTCCTGCCTTAGCCTCCCGAGTAGCTGGGACTACAGGTGCATGCTACTATGTCCAGCTGCTTTTTGTATTTTTAGTAGAGATGGAGTTTTACCATGTTGGCCAGGATGGTCTCAACTTCTTAGCCTCATGATCCGCCTGCCTTGGCCTCCCAAAGTGCTGGGAATACAGGCATGAGCCACCACACCCAACCGAGACCCCATCTTTAAAAAAATTTTTTTTTAATTTTCATTAAAATAAAAATAAGGAGGTCTTTACATGCTATATATATTCCATGAAGTCCAGAGCTAAGAATGCCATAGGGTAGGTTCTCAGTAAACATATGAGACAAAATATGGCTAAGGGTGAACTTATACCAGCCTTTCTGAATCCTACAAAAAATCTTCTCTTGAATCTCTTTTAGCTGAACTTTGAAGTGAAGGATAAAGTAGTATCTGTCAGCCTTCTTTCAGGTGCCGGGGAAGCCCAGAATAAAAGGCTCAGAATGACACAGCTGCATCAACATTCAATGTTTGTTGGCCATCTGTCCCCCAGGAATGTCTTAAAGAGTCCATGCTCTATTTACGAAAACAGCCCAGGATAGTGGGAGAAAGGAAGAAATTGCTTTATAAAAAGAGTGGCTGCATTCTTTTGTGTGTGGAAAGAGCACTAGTATGGAAGTCACAAAACCCAGGTTTAAAAATGGAACCGAGTGTTCATCTTAAACTTTCCGTGCCTCAGTTTCCTCACATGAAAAGTGGAGATAATAACAGCACTTGAAGTGAGAAATCATTGAGATTAAAGCTGTGTTGAAATACTGCTTAGAACATAGGAAGGATTTGAGCTACTATTTTTTAAATAGTGCTGTTATTATTCATACCCACTGCCAATAGTGGTCACCTTTGTGGATGGTAATGGAAAGGATTCACATGGGACTTTTTTTTTTTTTTACACGGAGTCTCACTCTGTCACCCAGGCTAGAGTACAGTGGCACAATCTTGGCTCACTGCAACCTCCACCTCCTGGGTTCAAGCGATTTTCCTGCCTCAGCTTCTGGAGTAGCTGGGACCACAGGCGCCCACCACCATGCCCAGCTAATTTTTTGTATTTTTAGTAGAGACAGCGTTTCACCATGTTAGCCAGGATGGTCTTGATCTCTTGACCTCATGATTCACCTGCCTCGGCCTCCCCAAGTCCTGGGATTACAGGCATAAGCCATCACACCACATGGTTACTATTTATTAATCCTATTATTGTAGATTTTAGCTAAATTTATTAATAAGTCTAGGAATTTAGAATGTTAATGGAATAAGGATGGGAGGAGAAAAATTTGCTATGGCCAGTGAGAATTCCTTGCAAGAAAAAAGCATTAGGGGTGTGTGTGTGTGTGTGTGTGTGTGTGTGTTGGACATGGGCCATTTGTTGTGTGGAACACCTCAGTAGCACCCAGGCTTCACGTGTGGATGGTGCAACCTCAGGAACCTTACTGTTCTTTAGTATAAATGAGAAGGTCCCCTTTTCCCCCAGTGGCTGTAGTGTTGATCTCAGATGAGGTCTTCTCTACCCTCTTCTGCATAGTTCCAGGGTAGATGTTCTCCTCAGCATCACAGTCCAATAAACAGAAGTAAGGAAAACAGTCTAACCTCTGTGTGTATCTTATGAGGAGCATCAAAGACCACTTAGCTTCTAGCACACAGCACTCTTGAATTCTTTCAGTCATTCTCAGGGCCCTTGCTTCTCTACCCTGCCCCTCCCATACCCCACCAGGTCCTGAGCTCATCCCTACTCCTCCCTCTTTTTTTTTTTTTTGAGATGGAGGCTCAATCTGTCACCCAGGCTGGAGTGTAGTGGCACAATCTCAGCTCACTGCAACCTCTGCCTCCCGGGTTCCAGCCATTCTCTGCCTCAGCCTCCCAAGTAGCTGGGATTACAGGCACCAACCACCACACCCAGCTAATTTTTGTATTTTTAGTTGAGATGGAGCTTCGCCATCTTGACCAGGCTGGTCTTGAACTCCTGACCTCATGATCCACCCACCTCAGTCTCCCAAAGTGCTGGGATTACAGGTGTGAGCCACTGCACCCAGCCACACTCCTCCCTCTTTTGAAAACTCCTTGGACTCTTGTCTCTCCTTCTCTTTCCTCTTCCCTTTTCCTTTTGTTCTCTCTACACCCCCACAGAACAAATAATCAGTGAACAAAACACCCAGGTCCCTCCCAGTATGAATCCTTTCCATTACCATCCCCAAAGGTGATCACTGTTAAAGCTGGGTGTGAAGGCTTCTAGACTTTTGTCCTTTATTCTGAGCTTAAGGAAATACACCCACACAGATGCATGTATGCATATGCGTGTAGGTGAATATTATATATGTGGGGCATGTATACATGTATATGTATCGGGCACATAAGCAATGCACACGTACTTATTAGGTTGGTGCAAAAAACTGCAATTAGTTTTGTACCAATCTAATATTAATATAATAAAACGGAGCTATTATATACATTTTATTCTCAAAATAGCTTCCCTCTTAATAACATACAATGGACAGTTTACATAGATGTATTTTATGGATTATCCATACACTTTTTGTCACACGTTTTATCCAAATAAACAATTTTTTCAAATATATACCATAATAAATTTACACATTGTGGATGTTTCCATTTTTTGCTATTTAAAATTCTTTAAATATTTATAAATCACTCATACCATGGGTGCACCAAACTAAAAAGTTCAGAGAGAGAGAGAGAGAGTGCGTGTGTGTGTGTGTGTGTGTGTGTGTGTGTGTGGTGTTCTACTTGAGGTAGAAGGTAAAAGATTAAGGAGAAAGTCAAGTGGATTGAAATCAGCAATAAAGCGACCATTCTCCAATACTAAATGCACTTGAAATTTATTCCCCTGCATCTGTAGGTAAATGTCCTTCTGTTCTTGAAACAATAAATCCCCATAAACTTCCCATAAAGTTTTGCAGAAGTGAAATGTGAGATTGGTTCCCCCGGAATCCATTCAGTGCTTTGCTTGTGCACCTTCCAATCTGAATTTTAGAGCCCTTGTTCTTCCTCCAGAGCCCCTAGACTGGGAAACGGTCAGAATGCAACATGTTTCAAAGCTGCTGTGTTCTGGGTGGCTGCCAGACTGTTGGAGACAATTGCTTTCAAAACCCAGAGTGTACCATCATCTCCTCAGTTTCAAATTAACATAACCTGCTGCACCATGCTATGGCCATGGAAGCGATAATTTTTGCTGTTTGTTATTATTTAAATTCACTTTAAAAAATATTAAGATTCTCAAACAGTTGGATTCTGAACATGCAGTCTTCCCCCATTGCTATCAATTACCTCTAAGGCAAGAAAAGAAGACCAAAACTTCTATTTTTTCTAACTTTTGTTTTACGTTCAGGGGTATGTGTGCAGGTTTGTTGTATAAACTGGAGTCACGGGGGGTTGCTGCACGTATTGTTTCGTCACCCAGGTACTAAGTCTAATACCCAATAGTTATTGTTTCTGTTCCTCTCCTTCCTTTCACCCTCCACCCTCAAGTAAGCCCCAGGGTCTGCTGTCTCCTTCTTTGTGTCCCTGTGTTCTCATCATTTAATGGCCACTTATAAGTGAGAACGTGTGGTATTTGATTTTCTGTGTCACTTTGCTAGGGAAGGTGGTCTCCCATGTCCACTCTATGTTTCTCTGAGATGAGAAAAGAACATGGATATTCTTCTGAGGGAACATCCATGTTCTCGTTCTTTTTTATGGCTGCTGAATATTCCATGGTGTATCATGTACCACATTTTCTTTTTCCAGTCTGCTACTGTTAGGCATTTAGGTTGAGTCCATGTCTTTGCTGTTGTGAATAGTGCTGTGATGCACACTTGTGTGCGTGTGTCTTTGTAATACAGTGATTTCTATTCCTTTGGATACATACCCAGTAATGGGATTGCTGGGTTGGGTGCAAAAACCTCTATTTTACCACTTGAAATATTGAAGCGGGAAGTGTAAGTCAAACCCTAATTTGGCATGTCATACTAAATGTGATTGTAATCGTTTATTTAATATTTCATTGTCCAGGCATGTGCTTTGTACCACATTGTGCTCAATACCTGTAGAGGGAAGTTCCGCCATTTTGGTTTGCAGTGGTACCTCTTCATGCAGTGAAAATCTCTTATGTTGTGACCCAGCCAGACCCTCAGTGCAATCTGCATATAGCTTGGGGGTCTGTACGGCTGTGATAACCATTGTGAACCCCAAATATCCGAGACAGGTCTCAGTGAATTTAGGAAGCTTAT
This sequence comes from Cebus imitator, assembly GCF_001604975.1. Lineage (NCBI taxonomy): Eukaryota > Metazoa > Chordata > Mammalia > Primates > Cebidae > Cebus > Cebus imitator. Next base: position 1,675,116 of record NW_016107619.1, read on the forward strand.
TTTGTCAAAGTTAAGGTTGTGCACCCATGACACAGCCTCGAGAGATCCTGACGACAGGTTCCAAAGGTGGTAGGGCCATAGCTATACAATTTAGGGAGACATGAGACATCAATCAGTATATGTGAGAAGTACAATGGTTCTGTCCAGAAAGCCGGGACAACTCGAAATGGGGAGGGGTAGGTAAGCAACAAGTGGTAGCATTCTTTTGAGTTTCTGATGAGCCTTTCCAAAGGAAGCAAACAGTTATGCGTTTATCTCACTGGGCAGAGGAGTGGCTTTGAGGTGTGTCTGTCCTTCGCCCACAAGGATATTCCTTGTGAGGGAGGTATGTAGCTTTTTTACCTTAGTTGCTGTCTTTTTTAGGAATGGAATGGGAAGCAGGTTTGCCCTGAGAAGTTCCCAGCTTGACTTTTGCCTTTGACTTAGTAATTTGGGGGGTCTCCTTTTCACATCATCCACGCAGCAGCATCTTCTGGTGAACACGCTATTCATTTTTCAAGATAACACTCTTGCAGTCTATCTTTCCTTGATACAAATTCTCAGATTTCTTTGAAATTAAAATTATTCTAAATCCACATACGGGCTATCATTTCATTCACATTACATTTGCTTTAATTATGTAACACAAAGTTGTAAGACTTCAACTGGTCTTACACAGACTCATATATGTCCCCTGTCATCAACATGAATTCCATTTTCAATCCTTACCCCAGGGTGATCACAAGCAAAGCACAGCATGTCCCAGCTCCAACACTTCACACTACAAAAACAGCAACAGAGGACTCCAGTTGCAAAACAGAATCATTCCTGACTGTGTTCTTTCTATCCTTAAAATCGGAGCATTCATTTCCATTTTGATGCACTATTTATTTTTATATCAGAAATTATTTTCACTTAGCAATTGAATGGAATTTGTTTTCAGGCTTTCTCTCAATAGCACTTCCTTCTTCTTGAGGATATATGAATTCTAGGGAAACTGCAGCACATTTTGTAAAAAGCCAAACCAATTATCTCATCCCTGCCTACAAAGAAGTCTCTGTTATTTTTCTATTATTATTAAAATATATAGGAGAGATTATTTTGGCCTTTATAGTTCTTTGGTATTTCAAAAATGCTTCTGTATGGTGCTACTGCTTTAAATCATCACAACAACCCTGTGAAGAAAGAATTATTTTTCTAATTCACAAATAAAGAAACTAAAGCCTTAAAAGACGGCATGCATTTCCTTGTCTCACGTTCTTTGCCCTCTGGGTTGTTTTGATGCTTTACTGATCCTGCCCTCCCCTGAGACATGCGGACTGTGATACTGTTTTCAACAGGAAAACCACAGTTTCTATTAATAGGATGTGTGAATCTTTTTATTTCCTGTAATGAAAAGAGCACAGAAAGGAAACTTTGATTTGTGTAACATAATTGTATGGATCATATCAACCCATCACCCTGAGTATAGAGCAGTTTCCCAGTTTCATATCCGTCATTCTGCTGAAATGGGTGGCTTTTTTTCCCCATTTTACTCACCAAATGGATTTGATATAAAACCTGTTTTTCTATGGATGTGAGGCTCTGGAGGTTTTGTAGTCTATCAACACATAAAGGCCGCCTGGCATTACAGCGCTCCTCCGCACGGTGGAGGAATGCAGCTAAATGCAGCTCAGTCTTTTACAACTCAGCAATGACCATCCTTCATTACAACAGGGCAGACGATAAAATGGGAACTTAATGCCTATTAGATCATGAATTCCAATTATATGAAGAGAGAAAGAGGTAACAGAAAGTAATACCAAAAATAGATACGATGAAGACAGAGGTGACATTCTGAGGACTGTGGTCACCCATGACTGTCGGCACCACCTGAGGACCCCATGGAGACGACTAGCATATCAGGTATCTGAGAAGGGAGATGCTGAGTGTGCCCAAATGTCCAGATGAATAATGCCAAACTGAGAAAAGCTTCTGTCCATATGGGTTAAATAACCCTTCAATTCTGAAACTGTCGAAAGTAGGCTTTGCAGATGGTCATGTCAAGCCATGATGATAACTGGCAGTGGAATTACCCATGGTTACATTTATTGAAAACATTTTTTTTCATTTGTTCAAGAAATGCATAGTGAATATCTGTGTGTCAGGCTAGATATTACTGTTAGAAATATATAAAAGCACAATGTGTGCTCTCTGAAATTTGCAGCCTAGCAGAGGAGAGGAACACGTGAAAGTAATCATAATAATAAGTTAAATGCAATGATAGGTACAATGATATCCTTGGAGGACAGCGAACTAGTGCCATATTCAGTCCAGGGATAGGCCAGAAAGGCTCGCTGGAGGAGGTGGCGTCTGAACTGAGTCTTAAAGAATGAGAAGAAATCAAGTCCAATGTGGCATGTGAACTGAGAGGGTGAAGGAGAGGACATTGCAGAAAAAGACAATCCAAAAATAGGAAACAATGCAAACAAAGATGGAATCCACACACACCGTGTCATGGTGAGAACAATGGTAGCTGCACGTTGCTGAAATATACATTCTGAGGCAAGGAATAGAAAGAGGTAAGGCTGGGGAAGCAGTCCTAGACTTACTATGCCATGTCACTGAGCTTGCAATACTATACATTCAGCACGCTAGGCTATTGAAACCATTGGGATTTGATGCATGAGAGTGAAGTGGTCGGTTTTGTATTTTGTTTTTTTAAATTTTTATTTAATTCTTGAGACACAGTCCCACTCTGTTGCCCAGGCCGCAGTGCAGTGGTGCAATCTTGGCTCACCACAACCTCCACCTCCTGGGTTCAAATGATTCTCCTGCTTCAGCCTCCCGAGTAGCTGGGACTACAGGCACATGCCACTGTGCCCGGCTAATTTTTATATTTTTAGTAGAAACGAGGTTTCACCATTTTGGCCAAGCTGGTCTTGAACTCCTGACCTCAGGTGATCCTCCTGCCTCAGCCTCCCAAAGCACTGGGATTACAGGCATGAGCCGCTGCGCCTTGTTTTGCATTTTAGATGGATTTCTCTGTTGGCTTTCTCAAGGATGAATTTGAGATGAACAGCACCAGAAGCAGAACCAAGTTAGGAAGCTGTGGCTACATCCAGGCAAGAGACAAAACAGAGCCAGGGCAGTGGACAGAATAGAGAGGAAGGGACACAGTGCAGACTGTTTAGAAGGTGTGGCTATCAGGCCTCAGGGATTGACTGGATACTAAGGAAGGGCTCCCAGGTCCCTGGCTTGAATGATAGAGTGGGAAAAGCTCTACCTTCTGAGATGGAGAACACTACAGGTAGAGTTAATTTGAAAGAAAAACGTTTGCTTTCAGATATTTAGAGTTAGATCTCTACTATGAGTTTAAGGTTAACATAGGTATTTCTTACTAGACTGCTTAACCTTGATAATTTATAGTTAAGATCTAACTTACGTGTAAATTTGGGAATCATTAACATATGATTAGTACTCGAAATCATGAAATGGGTGAAAATCACTCAGGGAAAGAAAGCAGAAGTATTCATCCCTGGGACACAGGAGCATTTTGAAGTGTCAGTCCCCAGAGTCACCCCCGCCCCCATGGGACTTCAGTGTTCTGCACTTTTTGATAAAAAAAAAATATATATATATATATATATATTTCTAATAAATAGAGATGGAGTCTCACTATGTTGCCCAGGCTGGTCTCAAACTCCTGGGCTCAAGCAATCCACCAGTTCTGGCCTCCCAAAGTGCTGGGACTATAGGCATGATAGTCTATAGTCTATCATCCCCAGCCGATAGTCTGCCCCCCGACGTGCAGGAAGTAGTAGTCATAAATTTGTTTTACAGACTCTAGGTGCAAAAAACACTACATAGTCTTATTTTTACTAAATCAAAACTTTGTTTTTGCTAAATCTTCTTCCCCTCTTTGCCGGGATGTAAAAGATTCAGTCTTGTTATTCCCTCCTTTCTGGAATCAATCACATAGCAACCTTCAGGGCTTACCCAGGACAGAAATTTGAGCGGGGACAGGAAGGCCAGAAGTTTCCATGACAAACCAGCTGCTCACTTCTCCACTTCTAGTTATAACTTTTGAGCCCCAGTAGCCCTAGGATGGCTCAGGCATCAATCATAGCCCCCCAAATGAAAATTTGGAGAAGTTGAGAGACCTAATGTGGAGAACCTGAAAAGCTTCATAAAAAATCTTAGACTTGGCCGGCTCAGTGGCTCACACCTATAATCCCAGCACTTTGGGAGGCTGAGGTGGGTGGATCATGAGGTCATAAGTTCAAGACCAGCCTGGCCTGACCAACATGGTGAAACCCTGTTTCTACTAAAAATACAAAAATTAGCTGGGCGTGGTGGCATGTGCCTGTAATGCCAGCTACTGTAGAGGCTGAGGCAGGAGAACTGCTTGAACCAGGGAGTAGGAGGTTGCACTGAGTGAGATGGTGCCATTGCACTCCAGCCTGGCGACAGAGCAAGACTCTGTTTCAAAAAAAAAAAAAAAATTAGACTTGTTCCCACCCTCCAAACGTGAAACATACAAGTGTTTCAAGCATTGTAAATGTACCAAAGCTACCTCCTAAGTACCCTTTACATTTAAATGTGCTAATCATGGGATCGACACACAAGCATTTCCATGACTAATTAGGAACAAGCCAGTTTCATCACAAGCCCCAGAACCTGGCTCTAGGTCAGCTCACAGCAGTGCAGGAAGCACCCCAAGAGTTACGACCTTCAGGCGTTCACCAGCATGTTCTTTTTCTCTGTGGGACCCCATCCCCATTCTAATCCGAAGGACCCAGATCACAGAGACAGAGGGTGAAATATTTATGTTGTTGACTCCTCCCGCAAACTTGTCATCTGATCATTTGGGGTTGCAGCAGTGGAACAGGCTTGCTGGACAGGGAGAAATGCTCCAGAGAGAGTGGCTGACAAACCCAGGGGCAGCATTTTATCCATAACTTGCAGCCCTTCATTCTAAGTTTAGCTTGCCCAATAAAATGAGGCCTAGAGCTGCACAAAGCTCCTCTTCCCTAACCTGAATGTACAAAAAAGGTTTAATTAAGGAAGTAATTTTTTTTCCACCCATAAGGAAATCTTGACAAATAGACTCAAATCTGCATGCAAATGAAGCCATCTGGTTTATTGTTGTCCATAGTGCCCAACTCACAGGAAACAATAGCAGGTCCTTTTCATAACTCAAAGAATCTGAAAATCTCTAACATTTGGGTCACTCATAATTTTCAGAGTAATTGTTCTCTTCAGAGCTGCTATTTACTTTGGAAAGTGTTTGCCATTTACAGCAGAAGCTATAGATGAGTTTCCCGGCACAGGCCCAGCGTGGGCCATTTGATGACCCGAGGAAATCACTGATTCTGGGAGGGGAATGACAAGACCATTGGCCACCGGAGCCAGCCCAGCAGCCACACTCCCCACCAAACTGCGGCCCAGAGTGCCTCTACGCCATCTTCTCCATGTGGGCCAAACGCAGGCTCTTCTAGCCACCGTCTCTTCCCCCTTCTCAATTCCCCATCTCCCCTCTGGGGAGGGAGGAGAGAGAGCAGGGGCAGGCATGCCAGGCAGGGCCTCTGCTTCTCACCACAAGTCTCTGCATGTCTGGGCTACTCTGCAGTTACCTCCGGGAAACATTTGTTCAATGCAATTACATCCATTGTTTGGGTAACTCTACCTCCTTAGTTGTCTGGCCACTCCTCTTTTCATCAGATTTTTACTTAATGGTTACTCTACAAAACCATGTAACACGGGGCTGGTGCGCAAGTAGCTCCTATTCATGTGTCCCAAATGGAATTGCCAAACAAGAAAATCAGTGGAGATGGAGAAATGAGAGTACAGAGGTTGGGAAGCTCTTGAGGGAGTAGAGGAAGGAAAGAGATGGAGAAGACAAAAGGACAGATGTGGGTGAGGCCAACAGGAGTGAGCCAGCGGAGGAAGTGACTGTTGCAGGCTTAGCTGTCAGTCCTGGGGTTTACTGGTCCCCGTGGATGGAACTGGAGGACCTAATGCTCCGTGAAATAAGCCAGGCACCAAAGACAAATATGCAAACTCACCTGCATGTGTGGAATCTAAAACAATCAGACTCAGAGAAGCAGAGAGGAGGATGGTGGGTACAGAGGCAGGAGCTGCAGGGAGTGATGAGGAGATGGTCAAAGGGTGCAGTTAGAAAGGAGGAAGACGCTTGGTTGGTTGGTTGGTTAAGTTCTATTGCACAGTATGGTGAATGTAGTTAGGAATACAGTATGTGTATTTTGCAATTGCAAAGGATGAATTTCAAATGTTTTACCCCCATAAATGCTAAGTACTTGAGGTGATGGATATGTTAAGTACTTTGATTTAATTATTTCACTTCATATTCCTAAATCATAACATCACTTTGTACCCCATAAATTTATACAATTATACATTGTCAATTTATGATTTCTAAGAAAGCATTAGTACCTGTGATAAGTCAGGCTCACGAGAAAAGCCTCAAGGTTTGTTGTCTGACTGTTCACAGATTGGAGGGAAAGAGGCTCCTCTTTCGTCCTTCCCCACTCCTTGGCCAAGCCCTTGCACAGGGTGACTGTAAGTGAGATCCAAATCAATCAGTGTAGTAGTTGTTTATTGAACATTTGTTTTGTGCCCAGCACTCTGCAAAGTACATCTCGTGGGTTATCTCTTGAGATTCTCACCATACTCTACAAATGAGGTTCCATTGTTATTCTGTTCCTGGACCAAATAGGGTCAAGCTGCTTATTCTCACCATCCAATAATGAGATACACATAAACTGGGAAAGAAGAGAATTTTTATTTCTGTAACGGGTACAGGGAGAAGACCTGGAAATTATCACCAGATCAGCTCAAACTTACAAAGTTTTCCAGAGCTTATAGCTTCTAAACTATGTGTAAGTGTGCGTTTATCTAAAGACATAAGTGATTGACTTCTTTTAATCTATAACTAAGATCTGAGTCCTATAGACCTTCCTCTGTTGCTTCAGTAAATTTACTTAATCTAAATAGGTCCAGATGCTGGGGTGATAACCCTTGTCTTGTCTCCTGCTAAATCATGGAGGTTTGGGGAGTTCCTTCAGACCCCCAATAAACTTGTTTGTGGAGGCCTAGGGAGTTTCTTCAGACCTTCAATAAAACTTGTTTAATCCTAAACAGGTCCTGTTAAGAATTCCTTCATTATCTTGTTGCGTTTCAAGGTCCAGGAAAGGCCTAGGCAAACTCTTGGTGGGCTTTTGCTACATCCCAGCCTTTGCGTAAGGGCACTGCTTCTTTCAGCTTTTAATATTTAACTTAACCACTCAGTCAGTGCTGAACAGCTGTTAAGGAGGCCTGTATTACTAAGACCTGGCCTGCCACAGTTCCACTGTACACATGAGGAAACTGAGGTTGAGGAAGGCCAAGTGATCTGCCTCACGTCACCCAGGAGGTGGAGATGCTAGAGCCAGAAGGGGAACCTGAAGGTCAGTTTTCTCAGCCTGGACATGGAAACAGTGCAGGGAAGCTTCACCAAGTGACAATCCAGAGCACCCCAGGGACTCACTTCCTGTCTTACCTCCCACCCCCACCACCTCCTCATGGTAGTACCACCCCACCAGCACCTCTAGGGTTCTTGTTGGACCCACAGGTGGACTGTGGCCTCCCTCTCTTACCTCCTTCTCTTCATTCTCCACAACAGAATTTCAGCACATTAAAAGTTCAGTTACTTCATTACTGGCAGCAAAGGAAAATCTGCAAGCCCAGACTGTTGACAGTCAGGTGGGAAGCAAACTGTGGACCTCCAAGAGGCCCAGGAACTGGAGTCAGTAAAGGGGCAGGCAAGGGCTGGGCTCAGAGCTGGAGGAGTGGGGGGATACCTATGTGAGCATCGGTCAGACCCAAGCTCTCTGCTCTGATCCTGCCAATGGCCGTGCTACCCAAGCAGGATGTGGGGGTTCATACTCCAGACACCAGGCACCAAAAAATGGGGTGAAACTGCTTAACAAAAACAAAGGAAAGATGTGAAAATTGACAAATAAGGTTGACCTCTCTCCTTAGCCTTCTTCCCCTCAGCTCCCCAAGCACTGACCAACAGACATATATTCCTCATGAGTAAAGTAGCAGATTCTTCTCTCAAGATATTGAACATTCAGTGACCAAAACAAGTCACAGACACTGGCATTCGGGGTCCCTTCAATAAGACAGGGGCTCTCCGTGCTACAGTGAAGCCCAGTCATCAGCAAATCCATCGCCATCCCAGACACACACACCACAGATTGCAGTCAGCTGCCCAGTACTTGACTGTCAGTATAAACAGACAGGTGAGACTCACCAAACATTTAGGGTCATGTCAGAGATCTCATAAAAGAGGAACCCCAAACTCACAATCCAGGATGGGGGTGGGTGGCAGGAGGTCTGGGAAGAAACAGGGACAACAGAGAAAACAGAAGAAAACTTTTGATAATTAAATTAATATTCTCAAAGATACAAGAGAAGATATTGAGATATTGCCTCCAAAAACTTAGAGCAGGGTACTTTGGGAAAAAAAAAAAGGACTATCAGAGAACAAGAAATAATACTTGGAAATTTAAAATATGATAGCTGAAATTAAAACACAATGACAGTATTGAAACTAAAGCTGAGGAAATGTCCGAGGGAGTAGAACACAAAGGAAAAAGATCAAAATTAGAAACAAAATTATCAAGAAAAAAAAATCTGAAATAAATAAGTGTCTGAGAAAAGGGATCAGAGAAATTGTTAAATTCTCAGACCTGATATGGTGAAAAATCTATATCAAGGCAATGATGAAGTTCCAATTAAAAGAGTTAAAGAAAGGGTCCTAAAAGTTTCCAGAGAGAAAAAAAATGTAGGCTGCATATAAGGCTGCGTAGTCAGAAAGCAGTTTCTTCCTCAGTAGCAACCCTAGCACCCTGACAGTTTTCTCTCTGGAGTTTCTCAATTAAGTGTGAAAGTTGGATAATGACTTATCAGAAGAACGAGGATTTTAGGAAGTTAACTTCCAGTATCTCTTTTCTCAAGGAGCTACCTGAGAATGTGTTTCAGGAAAATGAGAGAATAGACCTAGAAAGCAGATGTCATGAGATCCTGAAATGTGGGGATGTAATACTAAAGCATGGGAAAAGGAAGTCCCTGCGCTAATGACCGAGGGAGGTCCCAGGACCAGGGCTGTGCAGAAACGCTGAGAAGAAACTGTCCAGGTGGAAACAGAGGAAAGAGGGCGGTAGAAGATGCCTCCAGAGGACAAAAATGTGACTGCAGATGGCCTCATGTGAGCAATGTTAGGAAATTTTTGAGAAGAGTTTTACTGTTGTATTAGAGAATCTGAAAAGAATTCATGGCAGATAGATAGAAAAATAAGCAAATGAAAAAAATATTGATTTTAAAGAAAAAATATAAGAAAATACAATTACAACAAAAAATACAAAAAAAAAACAGGAAAATAAAATTACATACAAAATAAGAGAAAATTTAATTTAAAGAAAATACAATTAGATTTTATTATTTGGCTCTTTACTAAATAATATTACATAGTCCTAAAATATGGATATTTTACTAAATTTATTTATTATTATTATTATTATAGAGATAGTGTCTCACTCTGTTGCCCATGTTGAAGTGCAGTGACATGACTACCAGGGATCCTCTTGCTTCAGCCTCCCAGGTAGCTAGGACTACACCATTATACGCAGCTAATTTTTTGGTTTGTTTTTTTGAGAGACAGGATCTCACTATGTTGCCCAAGCTGGTCTTGAACTCCTGGCCTCAAGCAATTCTCCTACCTCAGCCTCCCCAGTCACTGTGATTACAGGTGTGAGGCACCATGCCAAGCTTGAATTTAAATATAACCAAAAATGTGTGATTTGGCTATTTGGGGAGAATATAGAGAAAGTGACTAGGGAAGCAGGCTTATAAAAGTGCCAAATTCTCATATTTAGGAAAATCAGTAGAGAATATCTAAAATGTATAAATAAATAGCTCCAGAGGTTATTTTTTAAAAAATACAGCTGTTTAATGGAAATAATTAAAAGTGTTAGAAGGTGTCGTCTCTAAGGAATTGGGAGGGGTCAGGAAGCAGGGAACTGCTTTTTGCTATAATCCTTCTGGCACCGCTAGATCTTTGCAACTATGTACATGTGATACTTTGTTAGAAACAAAAATTATGGTTAAAATGAAATGCTGCCCATCAGAAAATGTGCTTAGAAAGTTTGAAGTTGGAATCCCATACTCTCTTAGTCTGTTCTTGCATTACTCTAAAGAAATACCTGAGACTGGGTAATTTATAAAGAAAAGAAGTATACTTGGCTCATGGTTCTACAGGCTGTACAGGAAGTATGATGCTGACATCTGCCTGACTTCTGGGGAGACCTCAGGAAACTTACAATCATGGTGGAAGACAGAGGGGATGCACACACATCCCGTGGATGGAGCAAGAGAGAGAAGGGAAGGTGCTGCACACTTTAAACAACCACATCTCCTGAGTACTCACTCACTATCACAAAGACAGTGCCAAGGGCGATGGTGCCATGGTCCAATCATCTCCTACCAAGCCCCACAACATTGGGGATTACAATTAGCTGTGAGATTTGGGTAGGTACACAGGTTTAAACCATATTCAATACCAAATAATCATTGGTCTGATTAAAGTAAGCGGCTGCTATGGAATTTGGGTGAAGATACAATAGTGCATTTTCTATTGATGCTTAATCGAGGTTTGAAGTGATGACGGACACCAGCAAGCCCGCTTCACTGGCCCTTCCCCACCTCCTGCACTAGCTAGAGGTACCTCCCTGGCTCCTCATGCAACACATGATGAGCCCTGGCCTTGCCTGGCATGGTAGTTACAAAGCTTCTCATGTGATTGACTCACTTGCAAGCTTGCAGAGTCTTCAGTGTCATCTAGACCATTCTGTAAAGCTTTTGACTCCAGCGCCAGGCTGCATCTCCAACCCCTCTCTGCTTGCCTCATTATTCTGTTACTGTCATCTGACACTTCCAGTCTCAGACACTAATTTCTGTTCTGTTTCACATCTTTTACACCTTCCCTCTCAGTTTCCAACCTTGCGCCATCCAGTTACTCATGCTGGCCTGGTCCCTGCCACTTCCTTTGGCACTGTCTTTGCCATGCAGTGAATCTCTTATTTCCAGCTTGGCATTCTCACCCCTTGTCACTTTACCCTCCATAGCACTGACCTTGATAGCAAGTACAAATCGCAGCGATTTCAGTAACTTTAAGGTTATGATACCATCAATCTTGCAAATGCCTGGCATTGTTCAATGAAGTCTATAGGGAATTACAGAAATAAAGTCATGGATAAAGAAAATTATGGTGTGCTAGTGGAAGCAGTATCCAGTTATCAGTAGATGCTAAAATAGCATTAGCTTTTATTTATATTTATTTAGCATCTGTAATACTCAGGTTACCATAAAGAACATTCTGTCCCATGAGGACTTTGTAGAAGGAGTGAAAATGGATATAAATGAGAGGGGCAACGAGTCACTCATCTATTGATTGAATAATTATTTATGAGTACTGATTATATTTTGAGGCTGAAGATTACAGAGAGGAAATGTTTTCATGCCAGGCTTCATGGAGCTTGTAATCAGTTGGGAGCAGTATCAACAAACAATAATAATGCTGGAAGCTCTTTGCATCTGGAAACACTATAAGCGCTGGAAAAAGGACTCACATGACCTTGTTACAATAAAAAATCCCAGAGATTGGGCAACAGATTCCTCAGAACAGGTCTCAGAGATGGTTACCATGGGCCAGAGCAGAAGCATCCATTTGCAACACACTCACTGACAGCCTTTAAGCTCACATCCCACTGAGTGTGTTTACTTATAAATTCCATCCATGTACTACTATATTTATATACTGCATACATTATAAAGTGTAAGTGAAATCAATATTAAAAGGATAACATTTTTAAAATAAATAAAAACAGAAGTGCTAACATCACCAGCCTGAGACCCACTGATCACCCTCGGCACCTCCAGAGCACACACCCCCTGCTTTGATACCGTCAGTTTAATCCGGAGTGAAGTTCTCCCTGTTGCTCCTGAAGAATCTGGATTGAATAAACTCATCCAGAGATTTGAGATAACTCACAATTGACAACTCTGAAGGCCTTGTGTGGTAATCCAGATGTTTCCAGGAGAGTAGGAAAAACCGTTTGTACCAGGCATGACTTCCCTGTGAATGAGTCTATTCAAGAGATCAAATTAGATTGAAGTTGCTTAGTGAGCATGGAATTAGAATAAATGGAATTCTGGTCTATAGAGATATTTCATCACACTTGAATAACTGATGAAACTACCTTTCTCCTCTCTGCGGATATTTCTGTCTGAATAACCAGGGCCAGGCCTCAAATAAATACTGACATGTTTTACTTTTAGCTTTCCTTTTTCTAGAATCATTTTAGACAACTGACCTTCTGTTAATACATCACCACCCCAGAAAATAAGAAAGTCCTTGATTGGATTGAAATTTTAAAACGTTAATTGCATTCGTGTCCTGGGGATACAGCCTAAAGAGACAGAATTGCTTTGCTTAAGGCTGAAGTCTGGCTGGGGACTTTGATCTCTGCAGGCTCTGGGGTCCCTAAAAGGCTCTCACCCAATTAGGATGAGCTGAATCCTTCTGGCCCTGGGCCTCATCTTCATTCCCTCCCAGCTTCAGAACTCCCTGATGAGCAAGAGGGTTGATTTAGGCTTTCTCACAGAGGTGCGCCTGAATGCCTCTTGCTGTGTAGTAAGCCAGATGTTGAGGGGGGAGGAAGGCTCATCCTGGATAAATAGCAACTTCAACTTTGCGAAGCACCTTTCTGTTCCTGTAACCAGCAGCCTACACTATATCATACAATATTCTCTTCCCCAAGAAGAAAGTAGCCTGTTTGCCTATTTTCTCCTACTGAAATCTATGATTTTATGATTTTTTTTTTTAAATAGAGACCAGGTATGGTGGCTCACACATGTAATCCCAGCACTTTGGGAGGCAAAGGCAGGCGGATCACCTGAGGTCAGGAGTTTGAGACCAGCCTGACCAATATGGTGAAACCCCGTCTATACTAAAAATATAAAAATTAGCCACGCACAGTGGCGTGCGCCTGTAATACCAACTACTCAGGAGGCTAAGGCAGGAGAATTGCTCGAACCTGGGAGGCGGAGGTTACAGTTAGCCCAGATTGTGCCACTGCATCCAGCCTGGGTGACAGAGAAAGACTCTGTCTCAAAACTAAAAATTAAAAAAAAAAGAAAAAAAAAAGACTACACTAAGAACAGGAACACATTAACAGTAGATTTTCCCAGCAGTCCCACCACCACTGTTTTTATCTTAAGATATTTACAAACATATTTTATACCAGTTTACTGCTTATGTATTGCCTGCTACAGTAATTAATGGGGAGACCATTGGCTGAGACAGCTTCAGAGACCTGGAACCTAGGGAGGCAAGCCAAAACCCTCTTCATTGTGAATACTGAAACAAAACTAAGCTTCTCAGCAATCAGAAACCACCATTTCACCTCTAACTAAAGACTTTCCACATTAACCACTCAAATAGTTTCTTTGTCTTGCGTCCACAAACACATTTCTCTCTCTCCAACGCTGCATCCCAGAAGACGACTTGTATTTTGGTGCTGCCCAATTCATGCATCACTGAATGTCTAAATAAACATGTTAAGATTTTAATATGCCTACGTTTATCTTTTAACATACCTGAAAACTTATCTAAATGTTGCTATATTGTAGCTGTTTCTAAACACAAAAACAAACAGCATTAATTGAATAAGACCATATTTTAATATTTCATAATTTAAAACTATGACTTAAGCATGGCAGAACCAACACAAAGTAACTTTTACTTAAAAATAGTAGCTCAGTTTAATATTGTATATGTGTATAATTTGCATAAAAGGAAGGAAAAATGTCATTTGTGTATGAATAGAAACTAATGGAGTGCACTTAGTTGATTCATTGTGCCTTTTGGAGAAAAGAAATAGCAAATATCATGTTTTTTAAAAAGCATACATTTGGGGTTTAGTATTAGAGCTAAAGTCTTCCGTAACGGCTTTAAATCACACCCATATATTTTAGTCTTTAGCTGTGATAATAAATGTACTCAGAAATGTGCACATTAAAAAGTCATTTCTCCCCTGAAGATGAAGTTGGGAGCCAACTTTTGATCCCATACTAAATTCGTGGTCCATCTGTCCTAATGGAACCTGAGTAACGAACACAGTTTGGTGTTTTTATTTCATCCTGTGAGCTGCTTTTCTCCTGGAAACACTGGCTACTCTGTCAGGCAGTGAGCGGGGAGAGGCAGCTGGTACAATCACATCTTCTCCAAGAGCTCAAGGGTAGAGGCTGGTTGAGAGACAGTTCATGAGCTCACTGCCTCACCCCCACACCACACAACAGCCCCACAGGTCAGAGCCTCACCCCCAGTCCCCAGGAGGAGGTAGTACGGGAAGAGGAGGTAAACTCACCTCTGAGAGTTTGGAGCAGGAGAGGTGAGGAAACTGCCCTAGCCTGGCCTGATCACTTCTCATTCCCAGCTCCTTACCTCCTCCAGGCTCCTTCAGTCGTATTCCTGAAGCACCTGTACCAGGTGTCTCGGTGGCCATTAACGCAGGAGTGGGCACTGGTTTTTCCAAGGCAGAGGTGGATGAAAAACGAGAGCAGAATGCCATTCGTGTTTTGTTTTCCTGAGGTCTGTCTTAGATGCTGCTTGCGCCATACCAAAGCCACCAGTACTTACTTATGCAGGAGTTCAAAACAGCCCCCACCAATCCACACAGTAACCCCAGGGGCTTCTCCCAATTCTTACATCTATTGGCATTTACTTCTTACAGTCCCTTAGGACCCTGTGGTAGGAACTCCGACTATATCAATCTTTATTGTTATGTAATTATTGTAATTGTATTGTTATATATTTATGTAAATAAAATATTGTTTATTGTAAATATAAAATATTTTATTGTTATACAATTTATATAAATTCTATAGTAACATTTAATTTTATATAGATTATATATATTAATATTTTAAATATTTTTAGACATAAATGATCATTATGTAGACACACATATAACTTTTGGAAAGTCAGAAATATATTTATGGGGATTTGGTCCAGTGTTGTTAAACAGGATTAGAGGAAATAACTACTGTTGCTAATGGTGCTTATTAAACTCATGAAATGGGTCTCCGTCACAGGGCTCAGCGGATCAGGGTGTGAGTTAACCTCATGTTTTTGTTCTCTTCCCACAGGGAATTACTGGAACGCCGCCTCTTTCCCAAACCCATCCTCCTACCTGCACTTCTCTACTTTCCAAGGGGAAACAAGTGCTGACATTTCTTTCTACTTCAAAACATTAACCCCCTGGGGAGTGTTTCTTGAAAACATGGGAAAGGAAGATTTCATCAAGCTGGAGCTGAAGTGTGAGTATAAGTTCCTTGTCAACTTATGGGGAGACACCTTGGCCACCTCAGGGTGGTCCAGGCCCTGCTCTTGGAAGTCCTTTTGATTCAAACATGGAAGATCTCCTTTGTTCCAAGAGCAGGACTACAGGGGGACACACAAGCCTGAGTTTCAGCTCCAATCTCAGTCCCTGTCCTTGGGATGCTCTCAGGGAAGCAGGCACATCCAGATTCCCAAGCAGTTATGCAAGAAGATGAGAGCTGCCCTCAGAATGAGGGAGAGGAATGTTGATTTGAGGCTTCATGTTTTACATAGCTGTTTTCCAAAGAGACGGGGTCAAAAGTAGATGAGAAGTGTGTGCACTGACCTGAGGAGCGGAGAGTGAGGGAAATCGTGCCAAGAAAGACAGGAATGATGAATAGTGACACCCGCGTGAGCTCAGGAGGCCACGGAGACCACAGGACTGGGTAATTCCATGACACAGTCTGTAGGTTTCCTAAAGAGGACCCTCACCTGCACACGCTCTAAAAGTGAGTTCTGGATGTAATGTAGTTAGCCAAAGTTACAGAGATGAAAAGAGGCAGAGCAAGAGAGGACGCTGCTTAGCTCAGCACAGCCAGGCTTGGAGCAAACACCCTAAGGGGGCATCCAGGCTTGGGGAGCTCCGTCGGTGGAAGGTGGGGGTTCCCTGCACAAGACCTGAGAAGCACAATGCTTGCCCTACCTAAATCCTTTAATCATCAAGACCCCAATTCAGCTTTAGGAAGTTACATTCCCCTGACTTCCAAGCTAGTTGATTATTTGCAAATGTTGAACTCCATTGGCTGTGAGAGTCAGGGAGACCACAGACCAACCCCTGTCCCTTTGCAAAATCTCAGCCTTACACTCAGCATATTAAAACGTCTCCCTTCCCCAAGTCTGTCCCCTTTAACTGAGTGCGTCTGCTCCTGCATCTGCCCTGAGAATGATCCCAAATCCATTTCCCCTTTCTGCTGAAATTCTGTCAGATTCACAGTAGCATTCTCAGGTTTAATTCCAAACCATCAGGTAAATTGCTTAATCTCTTTGACTCCTAATTTTCTGATTTATAAAAAGAAAATGTTCATTTGTGGGGTTGTGATGAGAATAGAATTTAGATATTCATAAAGCATTTATTTAAGTGTCTGGTAATTATTGTAATTATCATCTTCCGAGGATGCTCAATAGAGATCTGATCTGAGCCAGGTCTGATTGAAAGGGAGACTGAGGCTATCCTGGTCCTAGAATTAAAATTAATTAATTAATTAAAATCCTCCCTTTACTAAATTATGGATAAGAATAATTAGAAAGTAATTCTCGCTTCCCTTAGTTAAAATTAACTAACTGAATCAAACTATGTTCTGATTTCTACGTAACTTCAATCAAATTTTAGAAAGATTTTATGGGCACAAAAGAAAACTGCCAGTTCTATATTTGAGTGGTTCTGTAAGTTTCTATAAACGTGCTTGGATTCCCCCATCTTCATTTTATGTCCTCATGTTTTGTAAAGTCACGCCTGGGTGGGACGGAACACAAACCCAATAGAGGGAGAGCAGATGTTACCACTCAGCCCTCAGTGTCAAAGAATTTCTTCTTTTTTCTTTTTCTTTCTTTCTTGTTTTTTGTGTTTTGTTTTGTTTTCTGTTTGTTTGTTTGTTTTTGAGATAGAGTCTCACTCTGTCACCCAGGCTGGAGTGCAGCACCACAATAATGGCTCACTGCAGCCTCAAACTCCCAGGCTCAGTTCATCCTTCCACTCAGCCTGCCAAGTAGCTGGGACTACAGGTGCATTGCACCACACATGGCTAATTTTTGTGGTTTTTGCAGATATGCAGTCTTGCCGTGTTAGCCAGGCTGATCTCAAACCCCTGGGCTCAGGCGATGCGCCCACCTTGACCTCCCAAAGTGCCGGGATTACAGGTGTGAGCCACTGTGCCTGGCCACTAATTTCTAATTATGAAAAATCTTTAGAGCTGTCTTCAGAGTTTTCTAGGTCTTTCCACAATATAAAAAGCTGGTGGCACAGGGTGAATTACAGCCTCCTTTGTCATATACCTTACTTTCATCATATCCTTTACTCTGGACAAAAACATGTGAAACGTTGAAAACACAGATTGAAGCCTCTGATCTTTCCTCAGAGCCCCCTGTACCTATAATAACCAGCAAGGATGGAAAGACCTTTTTAAGATTCCCCAATATGCCACGTTTTCGATGCTCATCATTATATAGCATCTCCATCAGGGTTCAAAGGAGCCTCATGGAGAGGGAGGCAGACTTCTGTATTTAAGAAAAACTACAAAATAAACAAGAAGTGGTGTTTTCATGAAGAATATGAAGGAAAAAACGGCCATGATGGAGGCTTGTTGCTATCTCACTGATCACACTTTTTCAGCCAGACCCTTCGCCGTCAGGATTCCTGGGGCACTGGGTAGAGAATTCTCTCAGGCTCCTTTCCCTGTGCGAGGAATCACTCTGCAAACCTAATTGTTTTCACAGCAGTGGCAGCTACCAGAGGGGCCTCAGGAAATGTTGATTCTGAAGTTAAACTCTTTAGAACTGTCTCTGTGTTTTTCCCTTTTAGCTTGTTAGGCCTTCTGATCTCTTTCTGATAGGAATTCACATTTTGTTTCTCTGAGTGTGTCTCAAAGGAATTTTGTCACAGTTCATGACTACATATTGCTTTCCAGAATAACAGTTCTGTAATTAATTACATTGTGCCCTTCTGTCAAGAGTGGAAGATTCTTGACTCAGAAAACAGTGAGGCAGTGTACGATAAGTTAATGAGATACCATCAGCATCTTATGCACAAGTAGAAAAACACAGAGATTAAACCAGGGCAATCTCACTCATTAGCATGCTCTAATGGTAGCATTTTAACCCTATACTTTATGTATTTACTGTTTGTATTTATTCCTTCATTCAATGATGAGCCGATTTATATTTACTGAGTATCTACTATGTCCCGGGTACAGTGCTAGTGCTGAGGAAATTTAGTCAAATCAAGTGTGATTTCTTTCCCTCAAAGATCTTTGTTTTAGAAAGCAGGCGAGTAATTCAGGAGTTACGATAATAACAGAAAAAGCTCAGCTTCATTCAGACTTTCAGGCCTCATTCCAGGCATTTCATATGAATCAACTCACACTCCTAACCACCCTCTGAAGTGCATACTACCATTCACAGCTCCATGTTACAAATGAGGCACAGGATCACTAAGTTGCCTGGCCAAAACTATGCAGCGAGGAAGTGGCAGAGCTGGTGTTTGACCCCAAACATTTTGTGTCTGCCCCAAAGTCATTGCTGTTACCCTAAAAGCACACTGCCTCCCAGAACAGACATCACGAAAGTGGCCGGGAGCACCAAGGGGAATATTTAAACCTGACTGGCATGACAAGGAGTACTTCCCAGGGATGGAATGCTTTAATTAAATTTTGATGGATACATAGAAGTCAGTAAGGTGAAGAAGGTGGGGGGAGAACAGGAGCCAGGGAAAAAAAGAAGTTTCAGGATAACACCAAATGAACGAAGGTGTCGGGGACTGAACCTAAGGACCCGGTAGGGAACAGGTACAGTGAGGAGGGACTGGGCTAGCAATAACAAGGCGGGCAGGGATGAGGACGCAGTGCGCTCTGCCTGGAGGAGCAGCTGGTTCCACTTGACCCTGTAGGCTATGGAGAGCCAGTGCGTAACTTGATCAGCTTCGCATTTACCAGAGAAAAGACTGGAAACCAGACAAGTGGCCATGGGAGCCTGTGTTAAGACATAGGCAGAATGCATAGAAAGAGAGGAATACAGGAATGAAGCATTGTAGATGTGAAAGATCCTTAAGAGATGGATTCCGCAGACTTTTAACAGATACTTGTGAGGGTTAAGTGGAAAGGAGGATCCTAGAATGAAGCCGATGTTTCTGGTTTTGATGTGTGAGTGGAGCACCTTTCATGAAGGAGTTTGACATTCAAGAGCAAAATACAAATTGCATTCTGGGTATTTTGATACTGAGTCTCTGAAGGCTGTAGGAGGATCTAATCAGGTGGACACATATAGAGGATCCTGAATGGTCAAGTCTGGAACCCAGCAGAGGTCTCAGAGACTCAGCTTGGGAGTCATCATGACTTAGAGGATCAGGAAATAAGCATTCAGTGCCTTCAGCATGGTTGAGATTGCCCAAAACAAATGTGTACAGAGCGGAAACAAGATGTGCAAGAAAGACAACCAGCTGGGCACAGTGGCTCACACCTGTCATCCCAGCACGTTGCGAGGCTGAGGCAGGAGGATAACTTGAGTCCAAAAGTTCAAGACCAGCCTGGGCAGCACGGTGAAACCCCATCTCTACAAAAATAAAAATAAAAAATTTGCCAGGCATGATGACCTGTACCTATAGTCCCAGCTACTCAAGAGCCTGAGGCAGGAGAATCCCTTGAGCCCAAGAATTTAAGGTAGCAGTGAGCTATGATCATACTACTGCACCCCCAGCCAGAGTAACAGAGTGAGACGCCGTACAAAGAGAAAGAAAGAGAGAGAGAGAAGAAAGAAAGAAAGAAAGAAAGAAGGAAGGAAGGAAGGAAGGAAGGAAGGAAGGAAGGAAGGAAGGAAGGAAGGAAGGAAGGAAGGAAGGAAAGAAAGAAAAAGAAAAGAGAAAGAGAAGAAAAGGAAGGAAGGAAGGGAGGGACGGAGGGAGGGAGCCACATTCTTGTAGAAAACTAACAGAGAAGTAGCAAGACAGTGGTATCCCAGAAACCAAATGAAACAGACATTTCAAGAATAAAAGAAGAGTGTTAGATATTATTGAGAGGTCACTAAAACAAGGGCATAAAGTGACCATCAGATTTAATATGTAGCGATCGCTGTTGAAAAGTCAGGTATGACTAGGGTGAGTGGAAGTGGATTCAGAGATCAAGGGAGGCTGGTTTGGTTGTTCTTGTTTGAGGATGGTAGAGACTTGAGCATACACATAGATGAAGGAGAAAAATACGGTCGAGAAGGGGGATTGGAGATACGAGAGATAAAGGGACTGGCAGAAGGAGCAAGGTCCCATGGCTGTGGTTGTGAGGTAGACCCACAGCACCTCACAGGGGTGAGGGGAAGAGGTGGAAGTAAAGAGGACAGCATAAGCCACACACTAGGAAGTGCCTTTCCAAATCAGAATTTGTTGTTGTTGTTGTTGTTGTGTGTGTTTGCTTGTTAGTATTTTTGCGGTGGCAAAGAGATATTGCTAAAAAGAAATTTATGGAGCAGATACCAGAAAACCAAGACTCTAAATTTGTCTTAATCACGAACAACCATGGATCTGTTCATGTATTTTTTCAGTTTCCCCTAAAGGATTAGCTAGACTTCTCTAGATCCTTTTTCTGACTGAGAGGGCCATGGTCACCAGGGTCCCAACCTCAGGCCACCGCCTCCTGAACACCTGCTGTGTTGCTGGTGCTGGGAGATGCTGGAGACCCTGAAATGAAAGCTGGAGAACCCAACACCCACCTCCTAGTGAAGTAGACAAATGCATTAGTGGCAGTATGTACACATAAATTCACTCACTGAGAGTTTTCCAAGTGCCAGGCCCTGTTCTAAAGCATTTGTAGGTATTAACTTTCTTAGGTTACACAGCAAGTTTTATACACATTTTAGAGCTAAGGAAATGGGAGCATATAGTTGACACTGCTGACTCCAGATATGGTGCTTTTGATCATTAAAATAAGTAAATTACAGCAATAGGCATAAAGTAGTATGAACATTCGGTGGAGAGGAGCATGACTTATCCTGGGAATGAAAGGGAAGATGAGGGAAGGCTTCAACTGGGTCATAAAGAGCAGGCAAAAGAGTTAGAGGAAGGAATGGGGAAAAGTTCTAGGAGGAAGATGGAATGCAAGCAGAAACACAGGAAGGGGAGTGTTCGGGAAGCTGCAAGCATTTCCTATTGTTAGAGTAAGAAGGATGACACAGGCAGTGAAGATTTGGGAGCCAGTCTCAGATCTGATTCTAAATATATAGTCATCTAAATATTCAACTAGAATTGATTGAGTACCTGCTATGTGCATACCTAAAATGAACGTAAGAAGACATGACCCCATCCCAGAGGCACACACTGTCTAGTGGGAGAGACTAGTAATCCCTCTCTCTCTCTCTCTCTCTCTCTTTCTCTCTCTCTCTCTCTCCCCCCTTAGGTTTAGGGGTACGTCGGCAGGTTTGTTATATAGGTAAATTGCATGTCATGGGGATTTGAGTACAGATTATTTTATCACCTAAGTAATAAGCACAGTACCTGAGAGGTAGATTTTCCATCCTCTCCCTCCTGCCATTCTCCATTCTCAGCACACCTTTCCAAGTGTACTCAATGTTTAGCTTCCACTTATAGAGGAGAACATGCAATAATTTGGTTTTCTATTCCTGTGTTAGTTTACTTAGGATAATGACCCTCAGCTTCATCCATGTTGCTACAAAGGACATTATCTCATTCTTATTTATGGCTGTGTAGTATTCCATGATGTATATGTACCACATTTTCTTTATTTAAGACTATTAATCTCTGTTATTATAAAGCGATAGATAGATAGATAGATAGATAGATAGAGAGTTTTTTTTTGGGGGGTGGGGTTTGACAGATTCTCACTCACTCTGCCTCCAGGGCTAGAGTGCAGCGGCACAATCTTGGCTCACTGCAACCTCTGCCTCCTGGGTTCAAGTGATTCTCCTGACTCAGCATCCCAAGTAGCTGGGATCACAGGCATATGCCACTACATCCGGCTATTTTTTTGTATTTTTATACAGATGGGGTTTCACCATGTTGACCAGGCTGGTCTCAAACTCCTGACCTCAAGTGATCCACCCACCTTGGCCTCCCAAAGTACTGGGATTACAGGTATAAGCTACCACAGCCGGCCTATAAAACAATATTTTGGTTAGGATATTGTTAGCGGTGCAAGCAATATGCTGTGGTTTCCCAGATGAGGCAACATTTACTTCTGACTGGAGAATGAGATAAGTTTCCTTAAAGATGCTATCATTTTCACTGAGCCACAAAATAAATGGAAAAGGAAGTTTCAGAGTCAGAACGCCAAAGGAAAAAAGCACAGAGTCATAGATGGCATGAACACATCAAAAAGGTGTGACTGCATCCTACCCCCACGCTGCAAGGCTTACGGAACATTAGTTACCATCGTGTACAACCAGGGCCACCACAATGCATGGCACGTGGTAGGAACTGAGTAAGCATTTGTTGAATGAATGAAATGAATGAATGAGATGCTAGTCTGAATGGAGAGCCCTGGAAAATCTAGGTGGAGAAGGAGATCATCATGACTGAGGTGCTAGTGATCCAAATGTAGACAAGGAATAACACGTGGAAAGGTGGAAGGACAGATCACAGTCGGTGAGATTTTGGAATTCAGGATTTCACAGGAAAGCAGTTTGGGTGATAAGAATAAAAATTGAAATGGAATTTTCTAGGTTGTATCAAAAGGCTGCAGAGAAAGTCAGGGCACTGGGAGGCCAGAGTGTTGTTGGTTGGGCACCAACATCACTGTTGAGTTCCTCACTGGTGAAGACAGGAAACTGGATGGATAGGGAATTCATGAGCCAAATTTTACTGTCCCAGGGTTCAAACAATGACCACAATATGAACAGGGAGAGGATGAGTCACGGGTGGACGTATGGCCATTTGAAGATGCTGGAGCCATAGAGTGGAAGAAGTGGGGAGAAGTGCAGGATAGGATAGGCCAACTGTTCACCTGGCCACAAGAAATGGGCTACTTGGAAAAGGGGTCACAATTCTAAGAGTTGTAAGTTAGGGTCCCATTAGGGTGGACGGCAATCAGAGGAAGGAAGTGTTTCAGAGTGTTTAATAATATAACAAATAGTGACCATAGAGTCTTTATTTTTGTTTAACAATTAGAAGGGATTTTAGGCTGGGCACGGGTGCTCATACCTGTAATCCCAGCACTTTGGAAGGCCAAGGCAGGCAAATTGCTTGAGGTCAGGAATTTCAGACCAGCCTGGCCAACACGGTGAAACCCTGTCTCTACCAAAAATACAAAAGTTAGCCGGGTATGATGACGTGCACCTGTAATCCTGGCTACTGGGGAGGCTGAGGCATGAGGATCACTTGATCCCAGGAGGCAAAGGTTACCGTGAGCTGAGATTGTACCACTGTACTCCAGCCTAGGCGACAGAGTGAGACCCTATCTCAAAAATAAATAAATAAATAAAAACTAAATAAAAGAGATTTAGAGGACATTAGTGAAGGGGATTTTGGGGGGAAATTTTTGAAGGAAAAGCTCACTGTGTAGGTAACATTCAGGAAAAGCAACCAGAAACTGTTGTAATACTTTATCATAAGCTTCCATGTTGCCAAGTTTGAGCTTTTTCAGGTGTCAGGATAACACGGAGGAAATATTTGCATTTAGCAGACATATCTCCACAAAAATGTGGAGGCAGCAACCTAATGTCCTACTAATCTTAGGAAAGAATATTAAGGAAAAACTTTCATTTTCAAGATGCAGCCTTGTGCAATATACATGCTCAAGAAAGTCAGAAGAAAATATTCTACAATATAAGGAAGCTGATGAATCAGAAGAAGTAAATTAATGGCAATTTATCTTCCAATGTTTCAAAATTGGAACAACTTTTTATTTTTAAGCAGTTTCACTCTTGTAGATGTGAAGAATGTCTAATTCCACTTAACTGTGCTGTTGTGCTTTTGGGGTGTTATTTAGGATGTTTTTTAAAAAATGTTGTGGCTCTTGAGGCCGGGCGCGGTGGCTCAAGCCTGTAATCCCAGCACTTTGGGAGGCCGAGGCGGGTGGATCACCAGGTCAAGAGATCGAGACCATCCTGGTCAACATGGTGAAACCCTGTCTCTACTAAAAATACAAAACATTAGCTGGGCATGGTGGTGCGTGCCTGTAATCCGAGCTACTCAGGAGGCTGAAGCAGGAGAATTGCCTGAACCCAGGAGGCGGAGGTTGCGGTGAGCCGAGATCGCGCCATTGCACTCCAGCCTGGGTAACATGAGTGAAACTCCGTCTAAAAAAAAAAAAAAAAAAAAATTGTGGCTCTTTATTAATACAAATCAGGTGTTAGCATCTGGATTTTTCATATATATATATATGAAATAAATATTTATTTATTTATTTAGAAGCAGGGTCTTGCTGTCACCCAGCCTGGAGTGCAGTGGTGCAATCTTGGCTCACTGCAACCACCGTCTTCTAGACTTAAGTGATCCTCCCACTTCAGTCTTTCAAGTAGCTGGTACCACAGGTGCACACCACCACACTAGGTTAATTTTTGTATTTTTTGTGGAGACAGGGTTTCACCATATTGCCCAGGCTGGTCTCAAACCCCTGGACTCGAGTGATCCACCCACTTCAGCCTCCCAAATGCTGGGATTACCACCATGAGCCACCATGCCGGGCCCCTGGGTTTTTCTCTTTAATTATCCAAGCCAACTTGGGTTATCAACATGAATTTAGGAAGAATTTTAGTGTTTCTACTACTTTGCAAGTCTAACTATGGTTTCAATTTGTATTCAACATTTGGGATCTAAAAAATGATTTTGACTTGGTCATTACTATACATAAGAAAAAAAATTATTCTCTCCGCAAAAATAAAATGTGAAGACCTGAATATTTAATAACAACATTTTTTTTTTAAATTCTCTAACTTCTTAATTTAAACTTTTTGATTTGAATTATAGACCCAAAAAAAGTTTAGAAATGTAAACTAAAAATGAAATTTGTGCTATATTAAACCTTTTCACATATTAGCTTTTTGTTCTTATTATTAAAAGATATATAAATTATTGGCAAATCAATTTGAATTACACTTATCAAGATTTCTTTGCCAATTATACTGAAGGGACAATTAGTTACTGGAATGTACAGTAGAGTTATCCTAGAGTTATGAGGATGGAGTTTAGAATAGAATATCTTCTGGATGTAAAAATATTTCATTTCAAGTTACCTTAGAGTTTGCTGGTCCACTCATGTCCTAATCTGGAAATTTCCGGAGAGGGTTGGGAATTCCTCCAAAGCTGGCCAGACAGAGTGACATCTCTCTACAGATTTTATGGTTCTGCCTCTCTCCCCCCACACTTCAGAGGTGGCTTTGGAAGTTCACCCAGGTTTCCTGGCCAGCCCTCTCACAGGGCAGCTCCTATGGGTGCTACATAACCCCAGTCTCTCTGCATCTCTTTTCCTCCCCTTCACGGAGATGGTGAGCTCTCTCTGTTGGCACTTCCTGGCACCAGGAAGGATTCTTCCTTTTGCAGTTACAGCTGCCTTCTTGGTAAGAATTCCTTTGCCTAAGGCCCCGATCCTGGATTCCAGGTAACCAAGGGCAGGCTACTTCCAGTCACACCCAAAGAGATATGTCTTCTGGGACTCAACTTCTGCCCTGGAAACCAGCTGACGTCCAGGACATAGACTCTCCGAGACCTTACTAGAGACCTGGTGTTCTTAGACTCTTCCTATTAAACTCCAGCTTATTTACATAGTCAAGGGCATTTTAGACAATAAAAAGAAAGTAAACATCAGGGGAAGGATTCCTTCAAAGATATTACATGGTACATACATGACAGTATGCCCTAATTTCTTTCATGTGATGCTAAAAGATAAGTCAAAGTAATCCACAGAGATTACTACAGTGAAGCCAGAATGTAACTATCCCTGGGGATAGCCAATGCCGACTAGGAGGGTGTGCAAAGGAACTTTCTGAGGAGTGAAAATATTCTTTATCTTAATGCAAGGAATGATTACATGTGTGAAAATGCATCCAGCTGCACACTAAGATATGCACCTTTTACCGTGTATACATTACACTTCAATGGAAAAGTAGAAAAAGAGAAAAACACTGCTCTGAGAAAATCTTGAATGACAAAAAAGTTAATAAAACACTCGATTTTTCAACTAGAGTGAGAGAGACCAGGATTCTAAGCTGACTGACCATAGACTAGTCCTGGAACATTTCCAGACTTTATCATGTCCACTTGTAAAACATGAAGGTTGAATAAGATGGTATTTAAGGTCTTGTCTACCATTAACAATTCTGCAAACCTGTCAGAGACCCATTAAACTCCAGCTTATTTACATAGTCAAGGGCATCCAGTGTGGCTTACCCCCTCCCAACCTAAGTGAATTCATAGCCAAGCAGCACCTTAAATTTTCATGCCTTAAATGAGCATCTTTAGGGTGCTCATTTCCCCTAAAGATGACGGACGGGGGTGGGGGGGGGTGCAGTGGAGGGATGTGCCACAGTAAAACACCTGCATCCAATAATTCCAGTCAGCATACATGCTTTGACCAAAGGTAGTCAGGAAATTTCCTAAAATTATTACCATCTAGTTGTAAATGCTAATTAAAGAGCCATCAGAATGGCCCATGGATACCTCAAGCTCAACATATCAAAAGTGAAATCCACCATTTACACCTAAAAGCCCCCTCCTGTGCTCCCACTTAGTTAATATCATGGCTGTCTTCTTCATTATTCAAATTAGAAAATTCAATGTCCTATTTAAAGTTTTACTAACCTCCCCATAGGAGTTAGATTGTTTATCTTGATAGAACACTGCACTTTTAATATAAAGAAATGCTCTTCTTCCTGTAAGCCATCATACCAGAGCAATGTCAAAGAAAGCATCAATTCCAACTAGTCATAAAATGCAGCTGGAACGTAGATGCAAAGATAATGAAATCATCCCAGCATCTCTACCTCCCAGGATGGCTTTGCTAGTTGGAATCCCTGGATTCTAGGTTCAGACAGGCTCATAATTTGACTCCCTCACTCCAGTCCCTCTCTCCTGATATCCACCCTCCCCAGTGAGGCCAAATTTCTACAGATCTGGTCCAGTTACTCCTTTCCTTACAGACCACCATGATACCCGTTATGCCTTATAAGACAAAGGAAAAATCCAAGTTTGGTAAGTGATTTAAGGCTTAACTTAACTTTTTAAGATTTTTCCCCACTCCATATAAGCTTTGCCCCTCACCCACCAGCACCATGTGCCCAAGCTTCAGACATGTCCAGCTACTGATATTTCCTGGACACCACTACCCTTTCCTAAGACTGACTGTCTCTGCCTGTTCTGGAATTGTTTCCCCTTCATTGAAATCCTGCCCACATAAAATATTTGTTTATTATTTTCATATCTTGATTTAAAATATAAAACATAAATGAGACAGAAGTCTTTATTTGCCTATAAATACCAAAATTTTTTACAAGACAATTAATTAGGTGCATTTCATGGAAAGTAGCAGGCATCCTTATTAATCAGCATCTTCACATAGTATTTGTCTGAATGGAGTAGTTTATCATTACTCCAAAGACATGCTGAAGTTTCATTAAAATTTTCTGATGTAATTTTTCTTCTACCTCACGCTCTCGAATTCGAATATGGTTTCTATGTTATTTCCCGTATGTGGTAGTTCATGAAATCTTTCCCTATTAAAAGATGGCATATCAAAATATCAAAAAGACCAACAACTAGAATTGGCCTGCCTAAGACCATCTGTAAGACAACAGGCCCTGTAAGAGAAGAAATCAAAGAAGCTTGAATTCACACATTCTGAGACAGATAGAAGAAAGACTATGCTATTATTGCTCAATAACGAACACATGGATTTATGAGAAGAGCAGAAATATATATGAGAAGCTTAAATTATAACAAGGTTAGAGACTTTCTGTCTGCCATTCTAGGAGCTGACAGTATCTCCATAGGCTTGATATTTTTATAAAAACAAATGCTTCAGGAAAAGAGTTAACAGTCAGTCAGCGTGTGTTGCTAACACTGGAGAATTGATTCAACTAAGGATGACACTTGGGACCAATTAATTCAAAGCTGGTTGTTTTTTTTGTTTTGTTTTCTTTTGTTTTTAAAAAAGAAAAGAAGATACAATAAATCAGGGAGTAGAGCTTCATTTAAATATAGTGAGAAACTGAGACAGATTACTTAAAGAAGCTCAGAACCAAAGGATGTCTCAAAAGGCCAAAGACAACTGTAAGTAAAACAAGCGCTAGGTTTCTATAAGCTATCAAATGCTGAAATTAAAATCATGTCTCAAATGATAGTGATAATAATATGCATGCTATGCTCTGGTCCATGAAGACGTTCCATACAGTGATTCGGAGGTTCAGCCTCCTTTTCTCTGTGATTCCACCATCCTCCAGAGCCAGGGAAGTCTAGTTGGCAAAGAGAGAAAGGGAGGATAGAGAAGCATTCTCTCTTCTTGACCAAACTGAACCTGAGTGAAGATATTCCTCTGCCCTCCTCCCTTGGTAAGAGCTAGTCAGATGTCTCCACCTGGATACAAAGGGACCAGAAAGGCAGCTAATGGCTGGATAGCAGCTTTGCAGGGGTAATGACGAAAAGGGGAAAGAAACCTTCCGTAAACAGTTAGTGGTCTCTCTCACAGGTACTATGGCACCAAAAAGGAGTAAACTTTGACCTAAAGACACCAAGGGATGTTTCCAGGAGATGCCACATTTGATTTGCCTTGAAGGATGACAGGCAAAAATAAGATAAGGGCATTTTTCTGGAGAGAAAACAGCACAGGCAAACGCAGGGAGAGGACGTAAACCATGCAACATGGAAGCACTTGCAAGTAATAAAGCTGAAGCCCAAGGACCACTTCAAAGATATCTTTCTCTAGAGAAATGACATACTGCCTATCTGTTAAGAGTTTGACAAATGAAAGCTGGCTGGACCTCAGGCCATGTCGGAAATTACTCATTTTCCTTGCCTTTGTGGATGGTGTTAAAATGATCAAATTTGGTTTTCTGCATCTCTGAATTTGATTCCTCTGATGAGAACTGATGCGAATGCCAAATGACTTTTATGAAGAGTGGTTGATATTTAGTATTCTACAGAGTCTTTCTGGGTAAGTGCAACCAGAGCCAATGAATAATAGAAGCAGTGTATATCTGTCAAGTGTAATTATAACACTGAATTATGCTCATCCAGCATTCCGATTCCTGTATACATTAGTTTAAACATCAGAACATGCTGGCGCTTCAGACCTGTGAGAATTTTACTTTGAAAAATAGCGTGTCCTTGTTTTTAGCCATTTTTAACAAGGAAAAATAACTTATATCTTGTTGAATATTATTTTATGGTAAAGGTTGACCACTGTCTTTTTTTAAAAAAAATCTTCTCAAGTTTCTAAAAACAGGGGAGAAATAAGAAGGAATATTTCAATCTAGTTTTAAATCCCCTCTATTTTTCTGTATTTAAAATCTTATTCTCTGCATTTTGATAAGCCTGTCTTTCTGATTAAATAGTTGTTAAAGTTACAGAATAGAGTTGCTTATAAAGTCACCAGTCTTTGCCAAAGAAAGTGGAAATTATCAGATTGTATCTTTCAAATTATACAAGTATTGTTTATTGTTGAATGATTTAAAAATTCAGAGCAGCAAAAAGACAAAACAAAAATTCAGCTATACTCCCATATTCCAGTATATATTTAAATTATCATTTTGGTGTCTATATTTCTAAACATTTTTCTGTGCATTTAGATATACTCACTTTTTTACAAAAATGAGATCCTGTGGTGCATATTGTTCTGTAACCTACTTTTTCCATGTAACAACATTTTAAGAACACATTTTCATGTCATTTTTCTTAAGACTCCATAGCAATATTTTTTTTCAACTAAGAACAAGGACTGTGTCAGAATCTCCAAGAGGGCATGTGTAGTTTGAAAAATTATAATTTTATATTTAGAAAGAAAACCCCTAAATAGCTATTTTTTTTGGTAACATAACCTATAGAATATAAAGCATAGAAATTTCCTATTGGCTGGTAGGATGTTTATCTGAGATTTTCTGAGGTTTGTTATATTACCATTGGCCTCCTACATGGGGCATAATTAGATTACTATGTCAACAAATGCAAGCACAGACTTTGAAAGGTTGTGAAATACAGTGCCTCAACTGCCATGT
Organism: Cebus imitator; assembly: GCF_001604975.1. Classification (NCBI taxonomy): domain Eukaryota; kingdom Metazoa; phylum Chordata; class Mammalia; order Primates; family Cebidae; genus Cebus; species Cebus imitator. The sequence continues at coordinate 1,705,435 of NW_016107619.1, forward strand.
GTTCCATTTAATCAACAGTCCCTTGCTGTTGGGCTTAACTTTTTAAAAGATAAATTTCCACACATTCCAACCCACTGGCTTCTTGTCACTCATTCTCAATCATAATATATGATAGCATACTATATGTTTTAAGTATGTGGCATTTGATTGATTTTTAATACCTACTCACATATCACAGCCTCAAGCTGCAGGGCAGGCTCAAATGATTAAAGTGAAAGACAGTCTGGGTTTGGTGGCTCATGCCTGTAATCCCAGCATTTTGGGAGGCCGCGACAGGTGGATCACCTGAGGTCAGGACTAGCCTGGTCAACATGGCGAAACCCTGTCTCTACTAAAAACACAACAATTAGCTGCGCTTGGTAGCAGGCACCTAAAATCTCAGCTACTCAGGAGGCTGAGGCAGGAGAATCATTGAAACCCAGGAGGTGGAGGTTGTAGTGAGCCAAGATCATGCCACTGCACTCCAGCCTGGGTGACAAAGCGAGACTCTATTAAAAAAAAAAAAAAGAGGAAAGGAGGGGGGAGGGAGGAAGGGAGGGAGGGAGGGAGGGAAGAAAGGAAGGAAGCCCACCTGCCCACATTAGGAAGTCCAGGCAAGAATGCGCTCAGCAGGTCATATGGTAGTTTGGACATTTGTCCCTCCAAATTTCATGTTGAAATGTGACTCCCAATATTGAAGGTCAGACCTAGTGGACAGTGTTTGGGTCATGGGGGCAGATCCCTCATGAATGGCTTGGTGCCCTTCCCATGGCAATGAGTTCATGTGAGATCTGGTTGTTTAAAAGAGCTTGGCACCTCCTCCTCTCTCTCTCACTTCCTCTCTTGCCATGTGATGTGTCTGCTGCTCCTTCACCTTCCACCTTGAGCATAAGCTTCTGAGGCCCTCACTAGAAGTAGATGCCAACACTATGCTTCTCATATACACTGCAGAACCATGAGCCAAATAAACCTCTTTTCTTTATAAATTACCCAGCCTCAAGTATTTCTTTATAGCAATGCAAAATGGACTAGTACAGCTGGACAGTACTGCTAACTGATGACTATCCTCAAAGCTGTTCCCATTCATTCACCTTATTGAGCCTGTGTCAAACCATCCCAAGACAGAGGCTGGAGACGAGCTTAACCCCACCTGCAACTGCCCTCTCCATGGAGCTACTCTATAGAAAAACCGTGTTCCATTAGTTCACTAAATCAAGACAAAAGTAAATGTACTCGTTTGAACATTGTATAAACTAGTCCTAAAAGGGTTCTCACATGTTTTATATGTGCAGTCTTTAGGGAGGCAAAACATTTATTTATGTAATCTATAAAAGAAAGTTATATTTTCAGCTGTTATCCAAAACAAGGGAAGAGTACTCTGTGAAAAATTGTTAGCATTGTTTTACAATATTCATTTCCAGAGGAATGCTTTGCTTAAGTAGAAGTTGGCTGACACAACCATAAGGGATTCTGTGAAGTGATTTCTGTCATTTTTCACAGATGGAAACATATTAACTCAAAGGGCTTGCTAACTCTTCTGCAACTTTAAAGGAGCACTTATCCTAAGATACTTTCAAACCTGAGATTCTGAGATCCTGTATTTTTTAATATTCAACCCTTAGGTTCCTCATTTCTAATATTCATTACTAAGTAGACGATAAAGAACAAATTAATCGTAGCTTCAGAAAAACTAATAAAATAATTTAAATTGGTTCTGCATCTCTTGTGACAATTCTAAGGCAAAAGGCACTTTTATAGAAGTCTTTCACACTTTAACAAAGCTTGCTATATAGAAAGAAAGCGATTCGGCTGGGCACGGTGGTTCACACCTGTTAATCCCAGCACTTTGGGAGGCCGAGGTGGGTGGATCACCTGAGGTCAGGAGTTCGAGACCAGCCTGGCCAACATGGCAAAACCCTGCCTCTACTAAAAATGCAAAAGAATTATCTGAGTGTGGTGGCACGCACCTGTGGTCCCAGCTACTCAGGAGGTTGAGGCAGGAGAATTGCTTGAACCTGGGACGTGGCAGTTGCAGTGAGCC
>NW_016107619.1:1707551-1720191 GCF_001604975.1 Cebus imitator
TCCTTTCCTCTCAAATGTCTCTCTATTCCTATTTAAAGCCTCTGTTGATCTGCAGCATAATTTTACTTTTCTTCCGCTATTTGTCCAATACTGTAAATACACTATGGGTGAAGAGAATCTGGTGTTGTAATGGAAAAAAGAATCAATTTCTTCTTATACTCTGAGCCTATAGCAGGTAGTCTGTATGTCCTCATGTGGCACTTTTTAATTTTTATTGGAGAGATCTTCTCTGAAGTCCTATCAAGATGACATTGAAAGGATTTGATGGAAACGAACACAATTTGTGGCAAAACAGAGAGAGAAAAATAGTACCTGTGATAAAACCTACAGGCAGAGTCAAAACTCAGTCCACGGCAACCAGAAAACAGACATCCCTTTGGTGCTTTCCTTCTAATAGACTTATTTGGAGCTCTCATTAGCAAGCATGTTCCTTCCAGAGCCATAGCCTTTCATCCTCAGATTTCATCTTTGGCTTTTCCTCATTATCAGTGCTATAGCCGTCCATAGCACAATCATTTAGAAGGCAAAATTAACGGACTGACTGTATGTTGTCTCCTTGTAAGTTTCAACCTGGTCCAAGCTGACACTTGTCAGCTTTCCCCCAATTCACGTTGTTTTGGCCTGCTGTTGTATTATCTCCTTTAGACATCAAATTCTACTTTCTCCTAGAACTCTCCAAAACCATGTATTTTAATGAAACTACTCTCTGACATCACCTGCAACCAACTTAATAAATTACCCCTAGTCTTCTACCAAAGCAGATTTCTTTAAATGAGTTTTCTCATTTTGCTGCACAACCTGAATATGGTTAGAAGAAACACTTCTTTGAAGTCCATCTCCTCCTCAATCTGCTCTCCTCTCCATCTTAGGGGATCCTTAGGCACAAGTTTCAGGGTTTCTCTAAAGCAGCTTTTATGTTTCCTTTTATTACAACACTCTGTCCCCAGAGTCACCATCTGGGACCGTCATCGATTCTTCCAAACTGGGCACTATCTGCCCAAAGTACAGCTCTGCTCATTCCAAACAAGGGGGTATTTAAAACCCAACTGCAAGTCCTACATGGGGTACAGGGTATTGTTGCCAGCCACATATCATTTTGGAACTATTTTTGCCTTATTTCTTTTAAATCATATAGGTCTATTAATATTCAAGGAGTTATTCCCAAAAGGTGGTTAAATGCATAGAAAAAACTAAAGCTAGGAAGGCTTTGCATTTTAAAGATAGCTTTCTGGTTTTGCATGGCCAATAGGATCTCCCTTTTGCTCCCTTTTCTCTGTGGAGGTCTTTGTTTGTGAAGTTATTTTTTAACCATAATAAAAAGCTTAAAGGCCAAAATACATAAAGAGAAATACTTCTTATACTCAAGAGGTTATCGAGATACCAGAGATTTTAAAATGAGTTCGTAACATTGATTCCTAAGCTCCAGGCATTTCCTTGAAGAATTTCCAAAAGACTTCAAATAAATTTTTCTTGCCAATGTTCATTTTCTGGTGTGAATATGCATATATGACTCTAAAAACTCTACATTCAGACACTAAAACTATACTAAAAGAAAAATAGGTTTTTTAAAATTTCCTTCATAATATGAAACGCAATGCAGCAGTTAGGAAAACAAAAGCTCTCTATCTAGTCATTACTGAATTTTAGTGTCTCACAGCCTCAGTTTCCTGACTAAGCAGTGAGGTAGGCTCAGAGGTCAAAGTCTATTCAATGAAGCCTTTAGGTGTTAACATTATTGGATTCAATCACATACTTCTAAGTTGAAGTGATTGTTTCTATTTTTGTGGAGTTAGAACCAACTGCAAATTTAGAGAGACCACAGTCCCCATAAGACTGCACATGCTTCTGACACCAATTGCAAAGGGGTTCCCCAAACCACCCCCAGGTTTGATAGTTATGTAGAAGGACTCACAGAATTCACTGAAGGCTGCTGTACTCATGCTGCATTACAGATAAAGAGTGCAGATGTAAATCAGACAGGGATAGAAGCACAGACAGCAGAGTCTAGGAAGAGTACCAGATGCTGAGTTTGCAGGCAACCTCTTTCTATAGAATCAGGAGCACATTTCTTTCCTGGAATGGGTGTGTAACAATTTGCATGGGGTATTGCCAACAAGGGAAGCTTCCCTGAGCCTCCATGTTCAGAGTCTTTACTGAGGCTCCATTAAATAGGAATGATTGATTGTCCACATGGCTGACCTCAGTTTCCAGCCCCTCAGAAGGTTGGAGAATATAAGCCAAAGGCTCCTACCCTTCATCACATCGTTGGTCTATCTGGCATGGTCAGGCCCCATTTTAAATGCCATCTGGTGTGGCCCCGCCCTAAAACACAGTGTTAGACTATCTGGTATAACCCAAGGCTCCCAGGCAAACAAAGACATGCCCACCAGGCAGGATATCCCAAGGGCTTAGATATTACCTTCCCAAAGCCAAGGGCAAAGGCCAGACCTCTTGAGGGCATGGCTAAATTCTTTATTAAACAGTTTTGAAAATCTTCCTGTTGAGGATAAGAAAGCAAAGATTCCCAGGACTTACTAATAAGAGGAAACCTGGCAATCCTAGTGTTTCTTAAAGTAAGATTCTAGGACCACTTGCATCAGAATCACCTGGCATTAGCAAAATGCAGACTCCAAAGCCCCACTCCAAACCTACTGAATCGGATTCTCTGTAAGAGTAGCATTGGAATATTAATTTTAAACACTTTCCTTTAGCAGTTTTTTTTTGTAGGCCGAAACTTGAGAAATGTAATTAAGATCCAAAGTCCTTATTTCTAAAAGTAGAGTGAAAATAGCATGTGATATAGCAAAGGGAGAAAATGCTGCTTCTTATTCCACTGCTGAGTTTATCTTGGGCAAGTCATCGTTCCTCAAACATCATACGCTTGAAAATAACACTTAGCTACATTTCTTCTAAACAGACATTATGAATGTAGCATGCTCTTAGACTGAGAAAATATACATTGAGTTACTTTGTGCTCTTCGGAAAGATGCTTGTGGAATACAAGATGGCACTCCATCTAGTTCAGCTGGCTTTGGGAAAATGAGTGGATTTCTCTTTTCAGAGTATCTGTATGATCACTGTTGCCCTCCTAGGCAGGGGTGTTTCTATTCATTCTTTCATTCATTCACAAATCGGTACGAACTGTGTGGCAGGCAATGTCCTTGGTGCTGAGGATGGAACAATGAACGAAACAGAAAAAGCCTCGGCCTTAATGAGGCCTGGACCACATATATATTATTTCAGATAGGGATAGATGCTATGCAGATTTCTTGAAGATCAGCATAAAGGGGATAGGGCAGCTGAGAGAGGAGTTTGTTATTTAACATAGAATGTTTAGGAAGGAAGTTTCTAATATGATGAGCAGAGCAGTTAAGGCTCAGCCACAGAGTTATTTGGGTGAAGGGAAGAGCAAGTTCTAAGGCCCTGAGGGAGGAGTAGTTTCAACTGTTGTGAAAGAGAAAGTCCTATGTGGTGGAATTAGAGGAAGGCTAAGAGGAGTAGAAATGGATATGTCGGGGGGAGTACAGAGGAGGGGTAGAAATAGATATGGTGGGGGAAGGGGTACAGAGATCTCTTTCAAGGAATTTGAAAACAAACAGGTGCATAGAAATGAAATGGTAACTTTTGGGATAGGAAAGGTCAAAAGAAGGGTTTTATAGTGCCGGTGGTTGTGAAGAGTGGAGACATGTCAACGTGAGTGTGTGTGTTTGTGTGTGTGTGTGTGTGTAACAACCCAACAGTAGAGAGAGGGGAGAATTTTCAGAGTGGTGAACTTGAGTTGGTAGGAAGGATGGCATCTCATGTACAGGTGCAGCAGTTGGCCTTGAATTAGGAACACAGATGAACTCTTGCTCTTTCTCATCTCTCTGATTCTCATGGTGACCTTTTTTTTTTTTTTTTTTTTTTTTTTTTTTTTTTTTTTTTTTTTTTTTTTTTTTTTTTTTTGAGACAGAGTCTTGCTCTGTCACCAGGCTGGAGTGCAATGGAGCAATCTCAGCTCCTCTGCTCACTGCAATCTCTGCCTCTTGGTTTCAAGCAATTCTCCTGCCTCAGCCTCCCAAGTAGCTGGGACTGCAGGCATGCACCACCATGCCCGGCTAATTTTTTTTGTATTTTTAGCAGAGATGGGGTTTCACCATGTTGGCCAGGACGGTCTCAATCTCCTGACCTCGTGATCCACCTGCCTCGGCCTCCCAAACTGCTGGCATTACAGGCATGAGCCACCACACCCAGCCAGTGACCTGATTTTCAGCCTTCCCATCTCTTCTCATGACCCTTTCATGTTAAATAAATCGTTTTGTCTTCTGATAAACAGTTAGTTCTTAATTCAGAAAAAAAAAATTACAGGAAACAAGAAAATATATTCATAACACTGCTCACCATAGAGCGAGGCTGAAATATATCTGTTCTACCAATTACCGGTTTTGTTGTATGAGTCAAATGAGATTTATTGTACAGAAGATCCCCTGGGAAGCTTCCACCTTTCTAACCTTATTTAAGAATGGAAGAAATAAATCGTTATCTAAACGAAACAGTGTTAGCTGGTCTGCCCATCATGCTCACAATGTATCACTGTCCTTCTTTTCTCTTAACCTGTTCTGTATTGAATAGCCAATTTTTTTCTGCTTCTTCAGCTGAAACTGTGGGTTGAATGTCTAAATGCTCCTTCACCAGCTGAGAAAACTGAGAGCCAAAAAACCTGTTATTGGTCAGTTGTTAAATTTATCGCTCAATATATGAAGCCTGGAGTGATTTGTTGAGTTAGAATGAGAGCAAATAGTGCCACCTGCTGGAATTACACTTGAAGGGGTAGAGTGAGTGTGCCAAGAGCTCTCCATGGTTTTGTCCCATTCATTGCTTTAAGCCATTCAGATGAATTCATGCGCCTGCTTTATTCAATATTAATTACAATATTCAATAGTAATTTCTTCCACCTATATTCTTTTCTGATGTCAATATGCTACCTTGTGTATTTCTCTTTGAATATTTCTCTTTTCTTCCTGTAATGATTCAGTATCTAAAATTATCATTAAAACTAGCTGTATTTCATTTTGTTTCTCTTAGAGTCTCTTGAAAAATTATAGAATGCTGCAATTTGAAAGAACCTTAGAGGAAATCTAGCTCAGTAGTTTTAAACACATTTTGAACTCAGAAATGTTTGGGAAACTATGGGTATAATCCTCACTTTAGACATCAAACTGAGGCCTAAAGAGTGAAAAGCAAAAAGACTGAACAGCTAAGGCTCTATATCCGTTAAGATGCTTTCAGAAACAATAAAAATGGCTTGAACAATAACATAAAAGCATATCTCATGTAAGAAATCCTAAGGTAGATGGCTTCAAATTAATTTAAAAGTTGAATAGACCAGGTGTGATGGCTCATGCCTGTAGTCCCAGCACATTGGGAGTCTGAGGCGGATGGATAGCTTGACCCCACGAATTCGAGATGAGCCTACGCAACATGTCAAAACCCCATCTCTACAAAAACACACAAAAATTAGCTGGGCGTGGTGGTTTGCTCCTGTGGTCTCAGCTACTTGGGAGGCTGAGGTGGCGAATCATCTGAGCCCAGGAGGTCAAGGTTGCAGTCAGCTGTGATCACACTGCTGCACTCCAGCCTGGGTGACAGAGCAAGACCCTGTCTCAAAAAATAAAACTAAAATTTTTTTAAGTTGAACAATGTCAGCAATGACCTAGGCTCATCCCCTGTTCTCTCTGTCCTCTGTATCTCATCTCTGATACTTGTGAGACAGCTCCAGCAACATTAAGAACCTTAACTTCCCATCTAATATTAAAGGCCAGAAAAGGGACTGTCTTTTCCTTACCAAAAGACTCAACTTATGTCCCATTGGTTGAAGGGACATAAGTTGTCCCTTCAACTTAGGAGGGAATGATGTGTCCCACCCGAAGTGGGTAGCTGGCAAGGAGCCTGGAATTGCCATCTTTCCCTCTGTTAAATCCAGATCCACCCTGTGGGCCTGGGGTAGGGCTGTCCTTATGCAAAGCCCGAGGCTCTGAAAACAGGGAGATTCCAGGGTAAAATCAGGTTAGCTCACAAAGGAAAAAGGGAGAGTGACTAATTATTGGGAGGAAAATCTCCAAGGGTGTCTCCCACTTTTGCCTGTCTTCTGAGTAAGAAGCATTGACAGCTTTGTTCATACTTTCTTTAAAGATGTATGTATAGCTAACAGCCTTGGAAGATATAGTGCCTTCCTCTGGGACAGACAAGTAGATTTATTTCATGGCCAGAGCAGCAAATATAATGTTTCTCTCCGAGGCAGAAATTGATCAAGTTTTCTAGTAGCTACTTTAAAAGACTGGGGTTTCCTAAGTCCAGGGTCCCTCAGCTGTGAAGTGAAGTTATTGCATGTACAGCATCCATCTGGGTTGCCCTGCATTCCCCCGCAAGGAAAAGCAATGCAAACAGGAAGCTCAGGCTACCTACTGTGTTGTGAGTAAAGAAGTCCTTTGTCTCTGACCCAGGAGTTTCGTGTCTTCTGCCAGCATCATTGAACTATGGCCATGTTAAACTATGGTTCTACCAGCGTCATTAAACCATGGTTAACTTGTTAGCCTGCAAGTGGGGTAAAGTCTCAGACCCTTCCCAGTTCTTGACACTCATGGCAAGGCAACCATTCATGTTTGGCACACTGTTCTTTCCAATGACCCAGGCTATATGCATCCAATTCTCAAATACTTATTTCTGGAAAAGAGAATTTGTTCAGCATATAAGAAATTCCTTTTCCACAGGCAGAAATAGGGCAACACTTCAGTCTCCAACTGGAGACACACATTAAGCAAAGACGGTGTCATTGGCTCGAGTGTCTTTTATGCTGTCTCCCTTTTATTCGTTCACCGACTCTCTCTATAATTATCTCTTTTAAAATGTCAGTTTCTCTCACCCAGAAGACCAAGAGCAATCAGCCACAAACGGAACTTGGAAGCTTTTAAAACACACTGGCTGTCTGACCGGGGGATGGGATTTCTCAAAGGCTTCCCACAGCAATGTCAAGGAAGCTGACATTGAGTAGCTGAGGAAAAGGAGGTCTTTTCTTGGCTCTCACGCTGGGTCTTAGAGACCCTTCCTGAGGAAGCAGCAGAAGGGGCATGGAAAGGGGCTAACTTCATAAATATGTCTCCAGCAGAGCCCGAATGGAGGCTCTTGAGGAAGGAAGTTTCTCTTGGGGCCTTTGGCCTTGAGTCCTTCTTACTGCATCCTGTGAGGGTGAGAAGCTCTGAGCTACGGGATGGTCCTGGCGACTTTCTTCCCTTCTCTAGAATAAAGTATTGATGTTAAGATGATGGTGATGACATAGGGGATCTATTGGGATAAGCAAAGAGAAAAGTATGGATATTTTCTAGCAGCGGCTGGCACTCAGAGTTTCTCCAAATAGTGACAATTTGAAGACCTGGACGTGAATTCATCACAGCAATAGGAGAACAGCAGAGGAAGTGAGAGCAGCATTTATCCCTACGAGTCAAACCTTAGGGTTAAACTCAATTTATCCCTAAATTCTATTTCCTTGATGGCAGTTGATGCCTTTAAAATGAAACAATCTTTCCTACTTAGCCCAGGAACCCTCCTTCTCTTGCTGTTGTGACAACTTACATTTAAAAAATGCTTCTGCCAAAATACAGTGCTATGAGAACAGAACAGATTTAATCTGAAACCAAGGCTACTTTTCCCTCATCTGCTGCATCAGAACTACAGAGAAGGATCACGCAGCTTGTGGGTCATAGTATCGTCCTCCTGCATTCTGATCATACTTCCATGAAAACCTTGATGGAGGTCACTGGCCCGCAAGTTAAATCCATTCCCAATGACCCCTGGAGGCAGGGGCTTCTAATTTAGATGAGATATTTTACTGAAGTGCATGTCGAATCACCACAGGTGCTAAAATGAAAGTTCTCTCACTAATGACATGAAGGATCAAAATTCCTTGGTACAATTAGGTTGATTAAATTGAGCTCTGTGTCTAAGGTCCCTATAGCTCAATAAAGTTAATGCAGCTTTCCAAGGGGCCCAACACGGAGGCAGGGAGCAGTCTAGGTCCTGAGAGAATCTGGCCCACCGTGGTTTTTAAATTAGAAGTTTGATTGCTTGTGACACTGTCTCAAACTGGTACCAGCCAAAAGAAGCTGAATTTTCCATTAGCCCAGGAAAAAAATGACAGATATTTAATTAAACTGCTTAGAGATTAGGTGGAAGGCTTATTGATGGATAGAGGGGCTGAGTATCTTTATAAGCAAAGTTAGGAAATTCACTGGTGTGCCACATCTTTAATGTTGAAAAGAATTCACCCAGCTTAAGGGAGCTGAAGATGTGTATGCTGCTTCAGCATGAAGCTGCCTCTGCTGTCAATCACAAGCAAAAAATATACATTTTAGAAGCTAGCTTATAAACTACTAGGTGGTCACTGAGGAACTTGACATGAAACGTAAAATGTGAAATAAGAAAGCTACTTATAGCTAAAGTTAATAAAGTAACCAATCCATTTGCCATTTGTTGAGAGGTGACTTATTGCAGGAAAGGTTGATTTGGAGGTGATCTCTTAGAAAAAAGAATAATTTGTGGTCAGTGCTAGAGGGTAGGTTACCAGAAGGAGCCCACATCCCAGATGGGGAATAACCAAGGTTTGCAACAGATGATGTATGACAATGATTATTCTTCAGAAATATTGTGCTACTTTTTGGGTAGCCATAGGTGGTTGAAAACTGTAGGTCACCTTCATTGCATCAACAATTCAAAGTTCCCTAACTCTCAATAGAGTATAAAGATCAATGAAATACAGTTTCACAAAGTCCCCCAAAGCAGCGGCTACATATTAACATTTCCTGGGGAGTTTAAAAAAAAATACTGGTGCCAACTCTGGGCCAACTGAGTCAAAATCTCTAGACACATTTCAAGAGATCTCCAGGTGACTATGAATCCCTTCCCAAGTAGCTACTGAAAAGATAAATTGTATGTGGAATTAAAAGGTCTCAAGCTCTGGAATCTGACAAACCATGGTTCAGTTCCTGACTCCACTAACTTACCTAATCTAAGACATTCAACATATGCTAACTTCTCCAGACTTCGGTTTCCTTATCTGGAGAAGGTCACATCTTGGAAGGTTTCTAAGGTTAAGGAAATAAATGCATACCTGGCACATAGGTCCCAATACACATTTATTTTCCTCCCCTTGGTTATTAATGGTTAATGATTGACGTTTTATCCTTCCTCCACTGATTTTGCCATTGACCTTTGTAGGAAGTAACAGGCCTAGATGAGTTTTCCTCTTCCTGCTTTGGTTGTCTTCTAGAATTTACTATTTGGTCTGTGGGGGAAAAATACTCATGTCTTTCATTCTTTCTGCTCCTCCAGCTGCCACAGAAGTGTCCTTTTCATTTGATGTGGGAAATGGGCCAGTAGAGATTGTAGTGAGGTCACCAACACCTCTCAACGATGACCAGTGGCACCGAGTCACTGCAGAGAGGAACGTCAAGCAGGCCAGCCTGCAGGTGGACCGGCTGCCCCAGCAGATCCGCAAGGCCCCAACAGAAGGCCACACCCGCCTGGAACTCTACAGCCAGTTATTTGTTGGTAAGTACTGAAAAGGCAACCATGACTTCCCTCTGTTGATTTTTAAGAGCCTACACAATGCAAAAAAATAAAAATCAGCCTAGGCAAAGTTTTGATAGCGATCCTTCCAAAAGTAAGCATGTTGGCCTCTTGCAGCCTCCTTTAAGACAGAATGGAACAAGGAAGAAGGTTCAGGAGACCTAGATCTCATTCCACTTCCCCTCCTGGGAGCTCGCTGTCCTCAGCTATAAAATCAGAGTGCAGGCTGAGATACGTCTCAGGTCTCTCTGATATCTGCAATTTTAGGTTTACAGTTTTAAAAGTGTATAAAGATATGTGATCATTTAGGGCACTTGTAACTGTGTGGAAGGAAGAAAGGAAAGGGAAAGGGAAAGGGAAAATGAAAGGGAGGAAGAAAGAAAGGGAGGGAGAGAGGGAGGGAGGGAGGGAGGGAATGGACTCTCTAATCAGATTTTTTTGAAATGGTAAATTTGAAACCATTCCTTTCTTGCCGATTCTCAAGGTTTTAGGCAGAGAAAGATTTAGACTTTTCCTGACATAGGAAAAAAGATTAGTACACAGAAGAAATTTCAACAGAGGAAAAAGTGAAACTACCTGTGCAAAAAGTGGATCCAGCCACCCAGTCTAATCTTCTTCACCAATCTTTCTGCTATTGACATATTTCAGATGAACCTAAAGTAACTTCAAATTCATAGCTGTTTCCCATGGCTAGTTGAATTTTAAATTTTGATTTCTAGAATATTCATAAGTTAGGAAATTAGCAACTTTTCCTCTGCTAAATGAAAAAAAGAAGGAAGTTTGAAGGACTTTGTGGATGTTATCATCTTAGACCCCTCCCTAGGCTTCTGGAAATAATTGATCAATGCAGTCAACTGTGGAAGCCTCAGACGAAGCAAGACAAGAATGTGACCTGGTGGCTGTTCATATTTATAACGTCTGCCACTTGGGCTCCACCCTACATTAGAGCCTCACTGAGAGCCAGTTAATTTTAGCAAGGGGCAGAGTCCCCACGGTGTCTTTCATAGTTTTGTTGGGATGCTTGAAGAGCAATAGAATGCCATTAAAGAAAGGTAAAATTAGATCTTCATTCATTTTGTGTGATGTTGGCAAACTACAAAGCAAAAGTGTGAGTCAATGAGCTTTGAAAGTGAGAATGACTTTTAACAACCACATCAGCTGGGGCTATGAAAGAGTCATAGATTTAGAAACAAAGTATTTCCTAATTACGACTAGAAACCAGCCCTTTCCAAATCCTTCCCTCAAGTTATAGATCACAGAATTACATGCCATTTTTTAATTAGCTAAATACCAGGTCCATTGATCCCTGCTGAACACAGTGAACAAATTTCACTTCATCAGCATCTGTTGCCCAGATTACCTAGGACAAGGTTCTTCCTAAATGTTGTTAATTCCAAAATATACTGGGTAAATTCTGTTTGGTTTTCATCATAACAAGTGACCCTACTTGACTCAGTTTCTTGTTTTTGTTTTTGTTTTTTTACTTTGCCCCTGGATATAGAAGTTCAACTTTAGTTTTATCCCTTTCTGTTGGCTAACTGTGACTGTGTGCAGAAATTCTGAAGACTTGGTAAGGTTGTAAAATGAAGAGATGGAAGAGTATTTATTATGATCTTGGAAGGAACGTCAATTCATTTAAAGAAAATGCCCCCACTTTGGGAGGCCAAGGCGGGTGGATCACGAGGTCAAGAGATCGAGACCATCCTGGTCAACATGGTGAAACCCCGTCTCTACTAAAAATACAAAAAATTAGCTGGGCATGGTGGCGCGTGCCTGTAATCCCAGCTACTCAGGAGGCTGAGGCAGGAGAATTGCCTGAACCCAGGAGGCGGAGGTTGCGGTGAGCCGAGATAGCGCCATTGCACTCCAGCCTGGGTAACAAGAGTGAAACTCCAACTCAAAGAAAAAAAAAAAAAGAAAATGCCCCAAGAATAACTTATAAAAACATGAGCAGGGGCATGAAATCAGAATTCTACAGAACCATGAAATTTAATATCCCAGAAACAGAATATCCCAGGAAGAATGAAGAAGAATAGAATGAGGGAAGGAAAATTAGGAAAGGGTAACATCATAGGAGGGGAGAATTTTATTTAAAAGGTAGTGGCAAATAGTATCAAGCACCATGAGTAAAATAAGGCTGGAAGAGTGTGTGTGTGTGTGTGTGTGTGTGTGTGTGTGTGTGTGTGTGTGTATGTGTGTGCGCGCGCGCGTGTGCATGTGTTTTGAGATGGAGTCTCACTCTGTGGCCCAGGCTGGAGTGCAATGGCATGATCTCAACTCACGACTCACTGCAACCTCTACCTCCCGGGTTCAGGTGACTCTCCTGCCTCACTCTCCTGAGCAGCTGGGATTACAGGTGCCCACCACCGCACCCAGCTAATTTTTGTATTTTTAGTAGAGAAGGGGTTTCACCATGTTGGCCAGGCTGGTCTTGAACTCCTGACCTCAGGTGATCTGCTTGCCTTGGCCTTCCAAATTGCTGGGATTACAGGTGTGAGCCACCACGCCCAGCCTGTGTTTTCTAAATTTAGTAATTGTAAAACCATTGGTGATCGCAGAAAGGGAAATTTCAGAGCAGGGAGCTGATGTGATGAGTCAGCAATTTCTGACTGGAAAATAGTAAGTCTCTAGTTCCAGTTTCTAATTTCCTGTCACTTTAAAGGGGGGAAGGCATAAGGTATATCTCTCAGATATGAGCTATTTGGACCAATTTGTGAAATATTGTTCAGTAGTAGAAGTCTACCCCAGGGGCAGTGAGAGGGGTTGTTACAAAATTTAAAAAAAAAAAAAAAAAAGAAAACGCCAAGTATGATGGCTCACTCCTGTAATCCCAGAACTTTGGGAGGCCAAGGCGGGTGGATCACAAGGTCAGGAGTTCAAGATCAGCTTAGCCAACATGTTGAAACCCCATCTCTACTAAAAAATCCAAAAATTAGCCAGGCGTGATGGTGCATGCCTGTAATCCCAGCTACTCAGGAGGCTGAGGCAGGAGAATTACTTGAACACAGGAAGCGGTGCAGTGAGCCGAGATCACGTCATT
>NW_016107619.1:1721086-1723341 GCF_001604975.1 Cebus imitator
GTGATCCACCCGCCTTGGCCTCCCAAAGTGCTGGGATTACAGGCGTGAGCCACCGCGCCCGGCCCCCAACAATATGGTTTTTGACTACCACCTCTGCCTCTTGCCAACTGAGAAGCCACTGGCATATTGCTTAATATTTCTGTGCTAAATAGGAATACTGCTCCTACCACACAGTATTAAATGAGATATTCCATGCTAAGCACTCAAGAGAGTACCTGGCCCAAGGGTCCATAATTCTAATCTCGGCCTTTCATTGGTTTTACAAAAGTGGTTTCAATCTTCCAACAGGGAGGGGACCAGTTTTCGGGAGGGACCATTATCATCCTTGCTTTCAAGCTCAACTCTAAACCAAATACCTCCCATGGTTCGTTTAGCCTGACCCATGCCCCAGAAAGAGCAAGGATAGCCAGGCTGTAAGGCTAGAAGCAGGACGGAGTCAGCCATGCTGGACTTTTCTTGCTGTAATAATCTTTGCAAAGGCGGTGTCATCAGCAAGGCCAGGCTCACATGTCCTTTTGTAAAGTAACTGAAAAAAAAACAGAGAAGACACAGTTCACCTCACTGTGCATCTGAAATATAATTAGAAGCTGTCATCCCAGAAGGGTTAACACAGGTCTTTTGGAAGTTATAAGAATCTCAAGATGATTCTGATTTAATCAAAAAGTAACAAATACATTTAAAAATTAAGAGACACAGAAAGAAAAAAGCACTTGCTGGTATTTGTCTAAAAAGTGCAGGAAACTTTTCCCATTTTTGGATCCAAAATGAGTGGCTAGCATATGACGAGCTCCCTGGATGGCCCAGCAGAAGCACTTAAGCCATGTGGTGATCCGAAGCCTCAGCCAGCCCAGGTGTTCGGACCTGAGCTGTCTGCAGGCCAGACTTTTCTTAGGACGTGGAGAAAGCAAACAAGCTCATGGTCATTGTCTAACCATGAATAATACAAGGCTGGATTGAGCAAAGCCCTCTTTGGCAGAGACATACAGGAATTTGGAGTCCTGACAGCTGTTAACAGTGGCAGGACTGGGAGGAAGCAAGGTATCTGCTGGGCCCCCAGCCTGGGGGCCTGGCTGCCAGCCCAGGGCATGGCCAGGAGCTGGCCAGCGAACACCACAGCAGGGAGCCGAGCAGGCTGTTCATGTCGGGGGGGGGCAGCTAGGATAGGGTTAGCATGCAGCAAGTGAGACACTAGACAGACCATGCCATTGCTCTTGGCAGTCATTTAGGAAGGAGATCAGAGTTAGAAGATCTGGAGGCTGCTTCAGACAGCTTCAGGAAGAAGTCAAGAAGCTCCTAAGTGGCTCCTTGAGAGAGGTTAGGTCATCTTAAGTCATGACAACGGTCCGTGCGCAACTCACTTGGCTCTGCCCTCTTTTGAAATGTCTCTAGAGGCTAAAGGGAGCCATCTTTTGTGCAAGCTGTGGCCACAAAGGAGTTGAAAAATCACTCTCGGTGCTTCAAGTTATTTTGCGTTGGGCAGAAAGCCTGACTGAGACTCAGTGGAAGATGTGCTGTCTTTAGGAGGACTCAGAGACTACCTGAGAGCAAAGAAGCCTGCAGCCTCCTCTTCCTCTGACAGTTGGTCTATTGGGAGACTTTTCTTTCCTGGGTGGCAAGCTGAGTTTATGGAGGACTTGAGGTTTATTAAATGGGCGTATAAGCAACTAAAGACTGAAATGTTACAACCATTCTGAGTCCAGCCTTCCCAAACTCGAAAATGCAGTTTGTTTGGTCAGCTGCTCCTCAGACTTTTTGTATTCCAGAATCACAAATGGATCATTCCAGTGCCATCTGAAATGCAATGTCATTGAGAGAGCAAAAAGAATATCAGCATTTGCATGTAAAGGAGAAAAATGGAATTCTAATCATGAAATGCACCCAAATCTATGTATGAATAAAATGGTTATTTCTCATATCTCAAAAATTGGTAATAAAAAATGTACAACTCAGACCAGGCACGGTGGCTCATGCCTGTGATCCCTGCACTTTGGGAGGCTGAGACGGGCAGATCACCTGAGGTCAGGAGTTCGAGACCAGTCTGGTCAACATGGTGAAACCCTGTCTTTACTAAAAATACAGAAATAAACCAGGCATGCTGACAGGTGCCTGTAATTTCAGATACTCGGGAAGCTGAGGCAGAAGAATCACTTGAACCTAGGAGGCAGAGGTCACAGTGAGCCAAGATCGCGCTGCTGCACTCCAGCCTGGGTGATAGAGTGAGACCCCATCTCAAAATATATATATATATATATATA
>NW_016107619.1:1723456-1727098 GCF_001604975.1 Cebus imitator
ACACACACACACACACACACACACACACACACACACACACCTCCAGTTACAGGAATTATAACCTAGAGAATGTGTACCTGCCCCTGTTCCCTGTAAACCTGCCTCAAGAGCAACCACATGAGTGCTGACTGAGACATCTTGGTGAACCTCAAGGCCAAGTGTTTCACATGATTCCCCTCAGTTAATCCACACGAGTCTATAACGTGGATAGCATTGCTAATTCTTGTTTTATTTTCACATAAAAGATTAGTTGACTCACCCAAGGTCGTGCACTTAGGAAGAGACAGAGATGGGATTTGGTCCTAAACAGTGTGATTCCAAAGACTCAGTGCTTAATCATTCCTCTTGACAAAGCAAAAATTGCACTAGACAAAGTTGAACAGGCAAGGAAGATCTTCATTCAGGGCTATTGCTTCATTCTGGTACAGAAGCCAGAATGCAGTGGAGCTGGACTCCACTTCAGCTAAGGGCAGGAGATTTTTTCCTTTATTTTGATTTTTTGTTTTTCATTTGACTAAAATACAATGAGGAAGTTTTTAAGAGCTGAGATGGGAGGGATCATAGGGTATCTGTGTTTGCTAATTGGCTCTACCTGAAGGAAAAGTAAACTTTCTCAGATCTTCATGAGAAGAGATAATTTTATAACTTGGAGCCAGGCATCCTGTGAAGTTAGGCTCCCACCCTCCTGTGGCTTCTGGGAGATAGGGTACTATCTTCCTTGACAATTACATTTCAAAGAGATGGCTCCCAAGTTTTTAAAAAAGCCATTCCTGAGTTGTAAAACGGGCAAGAAGCTTTTTTAAAAAAAATTGCATCTCAAAAGGGCAGAGAAAGAATCAATGATAACAACTTTTCTAAAGTAAGTGCTCTTAAAAAGATCAGGGATCTAAGGTGGAATGGGGTTCCCATGTAAAGTTTAGTCAACCTGAAGGCAAAGTTAAGGCTCTCTTGGCCAATCTATAGCCACGTCCCCTGCCTGAGATGATACTGTAGCCCAGGGGGCATGTGGAAAACGGGGTGACATTGGGTGCTCCCAAAGCTTCCCACAATCTGCAGGGAATCCATCCTAAGGAAGATTTGCACACCCCTCATGCAATACCCACCCCTTCGGGAGGACTCTCCCAGTTATGGAGTCTATGGGAGAGACTGCAGTCAACAGGGAGTGGTGAGGCTGGACATCAGGCAACCCTGGCTGCTCTGCAGGTTACAAAGTCACCATGGCAAAGATCTAGGCCAACAGAGAGTCATTGTCAGACACAAAAGGTTTGGCTTAACAAGAATTTCATGCAAAAGCAGTCTTCTCAGGGAATGAGACTTTTTACTTGAGTCTCTATGAGACTATCTATGAGACATGGAAATCATCTGTTCTTTTTCTTTTTCTTTTTTTTATTATGCTCTAAGTTCTGGGGTACACGTGCAGAATGTGCAGGTTTGTTACGCAGTTATACACCTGCCATGATGGTTTGCTGCATCCATCACCCCATCTTCTACATTAGGTATATCTCCTAATGCTGTGTCTTCCCTACCCGTCCCCCTACCCCCTGCTATCCCTCCCCTAGCCCCCCCACCCCCCAACAGGCCCCACTGTGTGGTGTTCCCCTCCCTGTGTCCATGTGTTCTCATTGTTCAACACCCACTTATGAGTGAAAACATATGGTGTTTGGTTTTCTGTTCCTGTGTCAGTTTGCTGAGAATGATGGTTTCCAGCTTTATCCATGTCCCTCCAAAGGACATGAACTCATCCCTTTTTACGGCTGCATAGTATTCCATGGTGTATATGTGCCACATTTTCTGTATCCAGTCTATTATTGATGTGCATTTGAGTTGGTTCCAAGACTGCTATTGTGAACAGTGCCGCAATAAACATACATGTATATGTGTCTTTATAAGAGAATGATTTATCATCCTTTGGGTATATACCCGGTAATGGGATTGCTGGGTCAAATGGTATTTCTATTTCTAGATCCTTGAAGAATTGCCACACTGCCTTCCACAATGGTTGAACTAATTTACACTCCCACTAACAGTCTTTTCATTCTTTTGATAAAGCTTTTACAAAGGTGGTCAAAGTCAGCGTGGATCCCTAAGTCCCGGACACATTCTTCTGGGCTTTCCAGGCTCTCTCAGCAGCACCTCTCCTGCTCTCTTTCTTGAAATACTTTCTTCCCACAGATTTCACAGCCGTGTGCTCTCCTGCTTATTTTTCCACCACGCTGGCCATCACTTAGTCTCTCCTGCGTTCTCTTCCTCCACTTGACCACTAAGTGTTGCAGTGTCACATCCAGACATTGTCCTGGATGACCTTGTTCAGTCCAGCATCCAATGGCTTCCAGTACTATTATGTACCAATGTCTCACAAATGTAAATCTCCAGGCCTCACTTCTCTCAGGAACTTTGGATCCACTTATCCAACTTTCTACTTTGTGTTTCAACTAGGAAATTAAATGGGTGTCTTAGAATAAACATGACAGGAAAGAACTCTTGATGCATTCTGGAAATTTGTTCCTCCAACAGCCTTCCCCATCTCAGTAAACGGCATCACCATCCAATCCACCCATCCACCCAAGTTTGAAGTTATCCTTGTTTCCTTCTTTCCTTTCTTTCTCCTCTTTCCCTCCTCACTTCCTATCCAATGGTAAGCCATGTGACTCAACCTCCAGAATGTGCCTCAAATGCATCTGAGACAGGAGAATAGGGTCTGGAGGCAGGGAACTAAGGCTGATTCATGCTGACTTCCTGGAATTAAATCAAATCGAAACACTTCAGCAATGACAGGAATGTGAATGGCTTGGTAGCTTCACTTCATCCTCTCCATTTACATACACCACACACACCCAGTAACATCCTCTCCACTTACCTAGGGTGCATACTGAGTAAATGACTTTGTCACTTGACTTCATCTTCTTTACTTACATAGGGCATTTACCAAGTAACCAATGGGAACCCTCTAGAGGGCATTGAAATCCTAGAAAATTGTTATTGTTCACAAATAAATGAAATGTTGTCCGGGCACGGTGGCTCATGCCTGTAATCCCAGCACTTTGGTAGGCCGAGGTGGGCAGATTACCTGAGATCAGAAGTTCGAGACCAGCCTGGCCAACATGGAGAAACCCCGTCTCTACAGAAAATACAAAAATTAGCTGGACGTGGTGGCATGCGCCTGTAATCCCAGCTACCCAGAAGGCTGAGGCAGGAGAATCGCTGGAATCCTGGAGATAGAGGCTGCAGTGAGCCGAGATCGTGCCACTGCACTCCAGTCTGGGCAACAAGAGCAAGACTCTATCTCCAAAAAAAAAAAAAGTTTATTTATGTGTCCTCCCCCTAGAAGGTAAGCTGCATACAGCATAGACCTAGAATAGGGTCCAATAACCACTGGGCAATGGTTACCCAATAAGTATTTGCTGAGCAAACATTTGGATGAATAAATAAGTGATTGTTGCTTTCCTGGGTTAATAATCATACTCAAAATTAGATAATCTCATTTCCAAAGAAAGATGGTATTTTTCCTTATAAACCTTCTCCAGAATTCTTTTCTCAAAATTTGATGATATTTGCCATCTTGGGAAATATCTTTTTACTAGGAACCACAGACTGAAATCAAGCATGACAGAAGCAGCAGCAGCAGCAAAAAAAAAAAAAAAA
>NW_016107619.1:1730238-1791830 GCF_001604975.1 Cebus imitator
ACATCATCCTGATACCAAAACCCAGCAGAGACTCAACAAGAAAAGAAAACTTCAGGCCAATATCCATGATGAACATAGATGCAAAAATCTTCAATAAAATACTGGCAAGCCAATTGCAACAGCACTGTATTCTATTCTTAACCTGCCGGCCACCACACTCAAGTCCGCTGCTCTCTTCTCAATAGAACCATCTCTACCTGCTACCCGCAATACAGCCAAAGGACGGCCCCTTCCCACCTATAGTTGCCATGTACATTTTCTGCCCTTTGCCCTTTAGGTATCAAAACTAATTGGCTTTTGCAATCCCAGCTACCTTTCAGTTAGAGAACTACCATATGAAGTGAGTGATGAGAGGTACGATTTTTGCTTTTTTAAAAGTGCTTCCAAATAATCAAATCAACAGTGTACCTTTCATGTCTTTTGAGCTCCCAACAAACTCAAAGATCATCTGTTAACCATATTATATGGGTAGGAACTTTAAGATGAACATTTTGAACCTAAGCAAGTAAAGGTTCACCTTCTCATGAGCCATGAGACCAAATGCTTCAGAGACTCTGGTCTTTCCAACGTTCTCATTGCAATCGGAATGGTCTGATGCAGAGAAGACATTTTAATGTAAAGGTACCACTTTTGCTATCAATATAGAAAAATATTTTTCAAGAAATACATCAAACAATTTCTCATACAGATTTTTTATCTTTCCAATAAGGACTGAGCTAAACTTCATGATAATAAATGGCCACTGTCCCACAGAAAAAGATTGTAATAAAAAATTAGTTTTGGCCTGGTGCGGTGGCCCACACCTGTAATCCCAGTGCTTTGGGAGGCCAAAGTGGGCAGTTCCCAAGGTCAAAAGATTCAGACCATCCTGACCTACATGGTGAAATCCCATCTCTACTAAAAATACAAAAATTAGCCAGGCATGGTGGTGGGCACCTCTAGTCCAAGCTACTCAGGAGGCTGAGGCAGGAGAATTGCCTGGACCCAGGAGGCAGAGGTTGCAGTGAGCTGAGATCACGCCACCGCTCTCCAGCCTGACAACAAAGTAAGACTCCATCTCAAAAAAAAAAAAAAAAAAAAATTAGTATCAATGACACAAATGTTGAAGAAGGGATAGGTCCTCACAGCCCCATAGTTCCTCCCATAGTACATTAAGAACATGGGGAAAAAAAAGAGGCTCATGTTTATTATTCCACATTCAGGTAAACAGGGTTGTTTCCCATCAGATGCTTCCCTCGTCTTTTCATCTCAGTTTTGTTTCTGCTCCTCCTTCGTGGTTTCAAGGCCCCCTGATGTACAAGCTATTGCGTGGGTCTCTTCCCTTCATGGTCCTATACTCACATCCGGACAATATTCCTCTTTCATTTCAATTTCGCTTTATTATGTTTTCTCTTTTCTTCAGCATTGGCAGCTTCACCCTCTCACCGTCGCCGGCACCCATTGAAATGTATTTCATGGATGGCCTTCTAGTCCCACTCTCTATATATTTGTTCAAAGCATACATATCATTCTTGAAATTCCATGTTGCCTCTTGTGTGCCATGCTTTATATAGATGGCATTGTCCTACAAATCTCATTCTGTTTCTTACTCTCTTCCCTCCGCCTTATGTTGTTAAGATCTATTTGTGTAGTTCTCTGAATACTATGTGCATTGTGCCTCATTATGTGTACTTACCACGCGTCATTTATTCTATCCCCTAATGATGAATACCTAGGTTTCCTGCAACTCCCCCACTGCGAATAACCCTTCAGCGAATATATTTATGTACGTTCTCCATCACCTGTGTGAGGAGGACGTCTTGTGTGTGTGTGTGTGTGCACACATGTGTGTGCATGTGTTTATTCTTTTCTTTGGAAACTAATATTATGCAGATATTGACACTTCTGCCCTCCATCGTTCTTGACTTTTCTTTTATTCTTTAATCTCTTTATCCATTCCTGTTGTCTTCATGGAAGTTTTCTTGACCCAATATCCCAACCCATGAAAATGCTCATCAGCTCTATCTGTTCTGTCCCCAGAATTACTGAGTCATAGGGTACGTGTGGATCTAATTTTACTAAGCACTGCTTGATCTGTTTCTGAGTGTAAATTTTAAACTTTATTAACTGAATTTCCATCAATAGTTCTATCAATGGTAGCTTTGGATAATTGAAGTCTATTTTGCTAGTTAGATGTGTTCATGATCTTCTTGGTTTATTGTTCCTTGTACCAGTATATAATTTCCATCTTTATTCCTTATGATTTTTTTTAACTCCCAGCTTTGTTTCTGTTCTTAAAACTACTCCACAGCTGGATTCGGTGGCTCACACCTGTAATTCCAGCATTTTGGGAGGCTGAGACTGGCAAATCTCTTGTGCCCAGGAGTTCAAGACCAGCCTGGGCAACATGGTGAAACTCTATCTCTACAAAAAATTTAAAAATTGGCTGGAGGTGGTGGCACACACGTGTAATATCAGCTACTTGGGAAGCTGAGGTAGGAGGATCACCTGAGCCCAGGAGGTCTAGGCTGCAGAGAGCCGTGAATGTGCCATAGCACTCCAGCCAGGGCAACAGAGTGAGACTCTATCTCAAAAAACAAAAGAAAAAAAGAGAGAGAGAGACAGAGTGAGAGAGAAAACGACTACACCAGCCAGGTGTAATGATGTGTGCCTATAGTCTCAGCTACTCTGCAGCTGCGGCAGGATGGCTTGAACCCAGGAGGTCAAAGCTACAGTGAGCCATGATTGCACTACTGCACTCACTGGGGACGGAGTGAGACCCTAACTCTGAAAAACATTAAATAGATAAACAAACAAACAAACTGCTATGCTAGCCTTCTTATTCTTGTTAATATTCCTGTTATAACCTGGTATATTTTTGTATAGGTGTTTGTATCCTTTAGTTTAAATGTTCCTCTTAGATAAAAATTGTTGAACCTTTTATAAATCCATTTGGACCAATTACTCCTATAATTTTGATTTCATAGTGAAAAAAAAATGAAATGTTTTTCCCATCTGTGTTCTCAAAACTTGACTGCTGTACATGGATCGGAAGGATCTCAGGGGCTATGGGTCCCTGGTTCAGATCCACAGCTGTTGATGAAGGTGTTGTTTTGGGGGTTTTATTGTTGCTGTTTTTCTTACCTACCCTGTTTAAGCCCTTCATGAGATCCTTCCATTGGAAGTCTAATATTGCTTATTCTGGAAATTCTTAAGTCATTATTTCTTCAATAGTTTCTTGCCCGTGTTTATTCTTTTCACTTCGTATGAAGGTACTATTATGCAGATGTTCACACTTCTACCCTCCATAGTTCTTGACTTTTCTTTTATTCTTCTTTTATTCTCTTTCTCCATTCCTGTTGTCTTCATGGAAGGTGTCTCAACCCAACATCCCAACCCACAGAAATGCTCATCAGCTCTACCTGTTCTGTCACTCAGCCCCTCCAGGGATGTCTTTATTTTGACAATTATAGATTTTTCACTTCAATATCTCCAACTAATTCTTTTTTTTTATTTTGAGATGGAGTCTCGCACTGTCACCCAGGCTGGAGTGCAGTGGCACCACCTCTGCTCACTACAACCTCTGCCTCCCGGGTTCAAGCGGTTCTCCTGCCCCAGCCTCCCCAGTAGCTAGAATTACAGGTGCCTGCCACCATGCCCAGCTGATTTTTTGTATTTTTAGTAGAGAGAGGGTTTCACCATGTTGGGCAGGCTGGTCTCGAACTCCTGACCTCAAGTGATCCTCCCACCTCAGCCTTCCAAAGTGCTGGGATTACAGGTGTGAGCCACTATGCCTGGCCTCCACCTAATTCTTATTCATATAGTTTGTCATTGCCCCACTTCTCCAATATCAGGAAGGTATGATTCTGCTAACTTTGCTGCCACTTCATGTTGGCACCATAATGAAGGTGTCTATTATACAAATGCTGCGATTTTCTGCTCCCATTGGTTCTGCGTCTTCAGCTCTGCTTCTTGCCCTTATTTCATGGTGTTTGCTGTCCTCAAAGGCCCTGTCACTTCTCCTTGTGAGTCCAAGTATATTCCCTTGAGATTTCCAAATGCCTTCATTATTACTGTCTTCCCATAAGGAGAAGCAAAAGTTCAGGGCCTGCACTGAGCTCCTCCTGGAACGTTGAGGGGTCAAAGAAAAACTCCTGCCTCAGGACAAACTCTGACATTGTCATCATTGTCATCCCTCTCAACACTTTCTTGTTTTTACCCCATGTCCCTCACCCACCTCCCCATACACAAGCACAACTTCAAAGTACCTCACTCCCACCTAAACAGAGGACAGCCATCGTCCACTGTCATTGATTCTTAAACCAGTGGTGTGTCTATACCAACGAAATCTAGTCTCTCACTACCCATTCCTTCACTAGTTAGCATCTTATTACTGTATTGAAGTATCTGTCTCAAAAATAACCAAATCCAATGGCCTCTTACTGTTGTCTGATTTTCCTTAACCTCTCACTTTTATTTAACAATTGTCACCATGCCATCCTTGAAATCTTGACATCGAAACACTCCATGGTTCTGTTTTCTCAGCCTCTCTGCCAACTCCCGTCTCTTTTCCCTTTTCCTCAGTCCCCAAGCTTCTCTTCTGTTTCCTCCACCCCCTTGCTTTGGAGGGCTCATCCATCCATGAGGCTGGGTCAGCAGAGCTTTGCTAATCACTCCCGGATCCATCCTGGGTTTGACCTGGGACTAACATCCACAAAGGCTTGTGTGTGAAGTCTGAGAGTGAAGAGAACAAGGTGTCAGCTAGATAATAACACCAGAGATTCTTGACTCTGGATTTAAAAAGACCAGATATGAATGTTTTAAATAAAGACTTTAAAAGACAGATGGAAACAGGAGAGAGGGAAGGGGAGATACGTTAAGATCAGCAGAAACAGGGTGTTTATTTTGTTTCAAAGATGACAAAACTCACCAGCAGGACACATAATATGAACAATAACGTAATGATATTCGCAAAAGTATATTTAGACAAGAGTTCTAGGCTGATAGATTTGAAGTCTGGGTTTATTGGCATTTATTAAAATAACTGTTGATAATTTGAAGTTTGGATCCAACTAGGAAGTCGTGGTTTAGCACTCTATTCTTTTATTTCCCCACTTTCAAAAGCAACTTGGAACTGTAGGTCCCACTGCAAAGCAATGGCTTCTGAAATCAGTGCTGTCAGACTGCGCTTAGGAGAGGGATTAATCATCGACCATTTTAGCAGTGGCCAAAGCTCATAGCTGCCTTCGTTGCAAAACTGTAGTATCAAACTTTTGCACTAAGAAATAAATGTGATGTCAATGGCAGCATCAAAAAAGTGTCTTGTCTTCGTTGGCTTTGAGATTATTTTGGGCGTCTACGTTCCTGGCTCTGTGAGCATGGCATTTCCCCTTCAGCTTCAACCATCCTCGTAGCTTTAGAGACAATGGTCTGCCTGGGTGCAGTGGCTCACGCCTGTGGTCCCAACACTTTCGGAGGCCGAGGCGGGAGGAGCCTTTGTATCCAGGAGTTTAAGACCAGCCTGAGCAACATAGCAAGACCTTGTCTCTACAAAAAAAATTTTTAATTAATCAGGCTTGGTGACATGTGCCTATAATCCCAGAGTCCCAGCAGGCTGAAAGAGGAGGATTGCTTGAGCTTGGGAGGTCAAGGCTGCTGTGAACCATGATTGTACCACTGCACTCAGCCTGGGCCAAAGAGGAAGACCGTGTCTCAAAAAAAAAAAAAAAAAAAAAAAAAAAAAAAAAAAAGACAGTGTTCTGGCAGGTGGTGAATGTCTTGCCGCAAGTGTTAATCAGTCTATCAGCAGTTTTCATACCTAAGCACAACAATGTCTAGAAGCATATCAGACGTAGGAGAAGGAAGTGCCTCATATTATGTAAGCCCCAAAATCAAAGTGGCACCCAGATCACAGTAAGAGTGCAGGCTTAGAAGCCAGCCAGCCTGGGTGTGAGTTCTGGCTACTTACTGGCTGTATGACATCAAATAAATTAACTCTTATTCTTGGTTCACTCGTCTGTAAAATGCAGATAACCGTAATATCTAGCTCTGAGAGTGAACACATGCAAAGTTCTGGAATAGTGCCGGATACATCTAGTATTTGATAAATATTAGCTTTTAAAATAGGTAATATTTCATCGCATTCATCCTGCCACCATAGCCTCTACAATTAATTCAGACCTCTCTGGTCCACCCCCATTGCATAATACTCCACATTTAGACACATCAGAGTGCTTTCTACTATCGAAACCCAGTGTGCCTTCTGTCTGTAATTTGAAGCTTTCTTCTAGGTTAATAGTTTGGATTCACATGTTCTGCATGTCCTTTACTCTGAGGACACAAGAAAATCCATGCAATAATAATGAACTAAAAAAAAATCTATCCTGTTGATGGAGTTCTGAATGAGCACTCATGAGCATTATCTGAAAATGCAATTTTCCAAACCCCAGTTCTCTCAGTATGTGAAAGCTTTTTCTTCATATTTGCCCTCCAATATCTAACTGACAGAGAAATCACTGATCAATACTTGTCAGTCTTGCAGCTCTGCACTAAAGAATATGGAGCAATTTCTTTTAACTCTCTCCACCACTGAAGACTCTTGGCCATTCTGCTGTTCTCAGTTCAACCAGATAACTGCGTTTATATTTTACACACCTCCACTGACACCACAGGTGTTTTGTTTTTTGTTTTGTTTTGTTGTGACAGAGTCTTGTTCTGTTGCCTAGTCTGGAGTGCAATGGCACAATCTTGGCTCACTGCAGCCTGTGCTTCCTGGGTTCAAGCGATTCTCCTGCCTCAGCCTCCTGGGAAACTGAGATTATAGGTGCATGCCACCAGGACCGGCTAATTTTTGTGTTTTTAGTAGAGACAGCGTTTTACCATGTTGTCCAGGCTGGTCTCAAACTCCTGACCACAGGTGATCTGCCTGCCTTGGCTTCCTAAAGTGCTGGGATTACAGGAGTGAGCCACTGCACCCAGCCCACCACAGTTTTTTGTTGTTGTTTTTTTTTAATGGGTTCAAGTTGATGATTCAGACCTAAGAAACAATGGTAGGATATAGAACAGGAGAAACAAGAGGTACAGAATTGCAACTCGGGTAGGCCTAGCCCGCCCAAACACACAGCTGCATTTTCCCCCTGACCTACCCAGGGCAGATGGGGCTGCCATGCCAGAGAGCCATGGTCAGAGTGGCTCAGCTAGACACAGAGGAACCCTCGCCCTTTTTCCCACCAGTCACTCATACCTTTCCAGTGCCAGGCTCCAGACCTCTATGCTACTTCACAGCTCTCCAGTCCGAACACAGCCCTCCGTGGAAGATAAGATAGCAACAACACCCATCCTAACTCTGTGCTGTCTTTTTTTTTTAAGACAAAGTTTCACTCTGTCACCCAGGCTGGTGTGCAGGGGCTCAATCTTGGCTCATTGCAACCTCCACCTCCCGGGTTCAAGTGATTTGCCTGCCTCAGCCTTCTACGCAGCTGGGACTACAGGCATGTGCCACCGCGTCTGGCTAATTTTTGTATTTTTTTTTTTTTTAGTAGAAACAAGTTTTCACCATGTTGGCCAGGCTGCTCTCAAACTCCTAACCTCCAGTGATCCTCTTGCTTTGACCTCCCAAACTGCTGGGATTACAGGTGTGAGCCACCACATCTGGCCCTAACTCTGTACTTTCCATGGAAGCAGTGCAGTGAGAGGAGGGACCCCCAAGGTCACTTTCTCAGGGGGGTCTGGATCACCCCAAGCTTGATAACCCTTCCTTGTTGTCTTAGTCTGCTTGGGCTGCCCTAGAAAACACCATAGCCTGGTGGCTTAAAGAGTAAACATTCTCACAGTTCTGGAAGCTCGATGTGTCAGTAGGGTTGCTTTCTTCTGAGGCTTCTCTTCTTGATTTTCAGAACTGCTGTCTTCTCGCCGTGTCATCCTTTGATCTTTTCTCTGTGCAGCAGCTTCCCCAAGTGTCCATTCCTCTTCTTAGAAAGACATTAGTTCTATTGGATTAGGTCTCACCTTTATGGCCTCATTTAATGTTAATTACTTCTTTAAAGGCTCTATATTCAATTGCAGTCACATTGGAGGTTAGGGATTCAACAGATGAATTTTGAGGGGACACAGTTCAGTCCATAGCACTCCTGATACCTCTGGTATCAGATTTATATATACATCATCTCAGCCATATTTAATTTTTTCCAACTCTTTGCTTCTATAGAATGCGCTTATACTCAGTAATAGCAATAATCATAACAGCTACCAGTAACTAGAATTAATGCAAAGATCTGCATTATCATCTGTTATTAACACACTCCTGCCAAGTGCATACTGTTATGCCAATGCCACACATAAGGAGACTGAGGCCCAAGGAGGACCTGGGAAGCTCACACACCCTGAACAGCAAAGCCAACACACAGAAGTAGATCTTTGCGACCACAGTTCATGCTTTCCTCATCCCTGCTTGCTGTCTCCCATACATCAAATGGTGCCTGGCATCATCGTGCAGCTGTTTGTGATCACATTGGGATTAACCTGCCACAAGAAGCCTGTGCTCATCATCATTTTAGAAATGGCTTTCCTGGTGCCTTTCGCTCATGAGCTGATCGTGCAACAGCTTTGCTCTTCTGAGCATCCTGCAGCCCCTCTCATCTCACCCTTCCTTCCCTCCCAACATAGCTCCCCTACTTGCAGGCTGGCGCCCCCTTACCTCTTTTCCTGGAGCCCTCTCTCCATGACCAAGCTCATGATCCCCTTTCTGTCACTTTCTCAGTGGGACCTATCCTAACCACCCTACTTAAAGTTGCAGCCTCCCCCACCCCTCTCCAACTCTGGATCCCACTTACCCCTGCGACTTTTTCTCCATAGCGGTTACCACCTTCAAACACACAGTCTATTGGATTTTCTTATTGAGTTTGTTGTTAAATTTCTCTTTCCCCCTGCAAGAATATAAGCTCTACAAGGGCAGAGACTTTTGTGTGTTTTGCTTTATTACTATAAAGCAGACAAACAAAACATCTAAAACGGGGCCTGCCTCATAGTAGGCATGACATAAATATTTTTTGAATGAATAAATTAGATTTTATGTGTGATTCCTTGCTGTGGTGAATTAGTGACCAGTCTCTTTGAGCAAAAGTACTCAGGGACCCACTTAGCTCCTTAGAAAACTATTAAGTTCTGAGTTTGAGGACAGTGTATTTTTATAATTCCTCTTGATCATTATGTTTGCCCTTTTTGTTTAATTTAGTAGCTGATTTTGTTTGCCCCACTCTTCTGTGCATTTTACGGTTGTATTATTCATTATGGGTAGTTACAGCATTTTCATAATTAATCTTTAATTGCAACACTTGCAAAGCATTTCACATGAAAAAATGATTTAGGAATTAAACCCACATCTCACCTTGGTTAATTATCACAGGTCTGACTAATGTGCATGAAGCCCCTGCATGGCAGGGGGCTCTCTCCAATGACAATGTGTTGATTTTCTAATTAACAAAGGTTAAGTAGCGTTTTTGCTTGAAGACCTATAATTTAAACTTACAACATTTGTCACCAAGAAAGATTTCTACAGAGTGCATAAGCGAAGCTCAAATAATGTTCACTGGTTCTAGTGCATCAATGTCTTTTACATAATATATAATGACCATTTTCAGGACAAAAGATTTTTCTTCATATCAACTAGATCATGAAAAGTACTTTCTAGCTCACTGCCCCATTTAAATAAATCAAGGACTACCTAAGTAAGAAAAGAGCTTAATTTATTTAGTTTTCCTTTATAGAGAAAGAAACGATATTTCACTCACATGCTTTATAAATTATGAAGAGGGAGTACAAAACTTTATTTAATGAACACAACAAATACAAATTAGACTGCAGTCATGTTACACCGTTAAAAGAGGAATAAAAAAAGTCAGACATTGGTACAAAGAAAGAAAAAGCAATCAAGGAAGAGATTTAAGAGAATCTGAGAGTATTTACTGAAATTTGGGTAAAAACAGCACAGGCCCAGATGGAAAGCTAGTAAACTGTGAGCCAGCGCAATTCAGAGCTGGAAAGAGTCAGAGACACCATTGAGTTCAGCCTCCTTTCTTCGGATGAGGAAACTGATGCTGAGAGAGATTGTGTAATTTGAGAAAAGCCACACAACTGAGTGGAAACAGTAGATATACCTGAGAGGGAAAGATTCCACAAACACAAGTGCAGGAAGAGAGATGGATCTGTGTAGAGCCTAGGAAGACCAAAGACCCAAGAACCAACACAGAAGCAGAGTACAAAAACTCTGCCCGCTAAATCCTTCCTGAAATGAACCTTGTATACTAAATAATTAAGTATCCATGAATACATCTAAAGATTTGCCTTAATGATGTAATAAACATATGATCTACTCTAGATTTATTTGCTCTGCCAATTGACCCTTTGAAAAATATTTCCATTCTTCATCCTATTAACGTTTATTTAGAGTCTTTTCAAATTCTCAGTCACTGCTGAAGATCCATGAGATACCAATTGTTTCCAAATTAAAATACATCCCAGATAGATAAAAGGTTAACATGTGGGCAGAATTAAAATCACAAAAGTGCTAGAAGAAAATATAGTTGAATAATTACATTATTTTGTATTACAGAAGGTCTTTATAAAACCATGACCAAAAGCAGAAATCACACAAATAAGACAGGTTGGTGTGACTACAAAAAGATCCAAAACTTTCATAAGGAAAAAGTAACACCACATAGAAGTCAAAAGACACAAACTGAAAAGACACAGTTGCAACAGAGTTATTTATAACAAAGAGTTAAAGCCCGTATTGTTATGAATCAATAAGAAATATACCTTCTTCTATTCCCAGCAAAAAGCAAAGGTCACAAAGAAATAAAAAAATAATAAAAGTGAAAACAGGAAAATAACTCAAGTAGTTGAGGCAATGCAAATTTAAACAGTGAACTCTTTTTGCCCCTGTCAAGCACACTGACATGAATACAAAAGGACACTGACCAACATTAGAATTGTGTGGAGACAGTGATCATTTCATACCCTACTGGTGAATTAGAAATTGGTTAATTCTTCTTAGAAGAAAATATATTTCAGATGCCTTTAAAATGTATATGCCTTTCAACCTAGCAATTCGACTTAAAAGTGTGATTAATTCTCAAGAATCAATTTTAAGGAAAAAACTGGGCAACAGGTATGCAAAGGTTTTCATGAAGATGATATTATTACAGTATCATATAAAGTGGAAATTTTTTAAAATGTAGAAGTTCAATGTGCAAGAGCAAAAGAAGTGACAGTGCGTTCACAGAATGGATGCAGATACTAAGCACGGTGTTTTAGTTGTACATTTATTGCTTGGAAAATGTTTCATGATATATTAAGTGCAAAAAGCAAGTTTCAAAACAGTGTGTACCTTATGGTCCCATTTCTTCCTCTTTTTAAAAAGCACATATGTATATTTATAGAAAAAAATAGAAAACGCTGTTCCCTAAAAGTAAAAGTAATGAAATTTGAGTAGCGTAACAGAATCTGTTTTGTATTGTACTTCTCCATAAACAGTACGTTTATGATTGCCACAAGGACTATTACATTGGCCATCAGGCAAAAGGAGACGGGGAGATCGCAAAGTGATTTTTATGTTTTAGCACATTTTTATAGGATGTAATTGTCTTAATTGACTAGTAATGAAACATTTTTAAGGCCAGACATTCATTTAATAAAATGCCTTTTGGAAAGCCTTTATTGGAAGGACAAAAGCCATAATATTAGAAGTTAAACTGAATTTCTAACATACAAAGAGTGACTAGTGGGTTGAAATTCTTCTAAATCAGGCTAAGGCCCTAATTCTTTACAGCATAGAGGTGTGAAGCCCAGTTGACGAGCAGATAGTAAAATGGTCCTTCAAAGTGGTTGTTTTTAATAACTTCTTTTGCCATCTACTATTTCATAGCTTTGATCAAAAAAAGGCACTGGACTCTCTTTACTTCTCTATTCAAATATTTCAGAAGAAATCAAATGCTTGCAGGAGAGTCATGATTCAAATCAATGTGTCACCCAATGAGAGAATTGCAAGGCTTGGGTTTACAGAGATGGTAGAGCAGCTCATTTGCCATTTCACTGATGGGGTTTACAGGCATAAGCAGGTGCTAATTCATCCCTGCCACTAAAAGCCTTTGACCTTCCAGTCCTGTCTGATGAATTTACTGGAGTTTATGACTTTTCTTAAGATAATAAAGTAAGTGATGAGAATCAATCCCCAGCCTACTGATCTTACTCAAATTCCAGTAACCCTATTGACTACTCCATTTTTAAAGACATCCAAATCTACATCTCAGAAACATGTGCATCTATGAGGCCCCTGACTCGAAAGTTCTTCTAGGTATTAGGTGGTCTGCACAGAACAAGGGTTAAGACACTAAATCCTGTTTGTTGCTTGGGAATAAGACAGATATGATACAATTGCCACTCAGGAACTATGAGTCCTTGAGTAAACTTTTTAACTTCTCTAAGCCTTAGTTTCTCCATCTGTGGAGAAAATGGGAAGAATGCAAATAATATCTACTTTGATATGTTGTTGTGAGGACCAGGTGACTAACGTATATAGAGTGCTAAATAGAGTGCCTAGCATATAGCCCTCAATGAAAGAGTAACTTGGGTTTTATTTTTATTAACAGTATCTTCTTTTCTAAATCCTCATCAGCTATTTGCTTCAACAGTTTTACCTGCTGTTCATTTTAGATTCATTTCCAGAAAAGTTGTTACTCCAAGATACAAACATGTATATAAATTTGAGTTCCTCCTTTTATACCAGCTGCTTTTTAAAAAAATTATAGCTAAGAATACTACAGACACAATTAAATCCACTTGTGATAGAATGCTTCAATGAATCTTTCTATGAAATTTCTGGGGAATATTTTAATATTTTCATGCTCATGAATCTCAGTCCAACTCTATAACTTACTCCAAAAATCACAGTGAACGTGCTTGTTATGCTATATGTCTTGTAATAATGACATTTAGACAAAAGCAATGATGGCTGGCCAGGCACAGTGGCTCATGCCTGTAATTCTAGCACTTTGGGAGGCCGAGGTAGGTAGATCACAAGGTCAGGTGTTCAGGAATAGCCTGACCAACATAGTGAAACCCTGTCTCTACTAAAAATGCAAAAATCGGTGGGGTGTAGTGGTGTGCACCTGTAATCTCAGCTACTCAGGAGGCTGAGGCAGGGGAATTGCTTGAACCCGGGAGGCAAAGGTTGCCGTGAGCCAGGATCGCACCACTGCACTCCAGCCTGGGTGACAGAGTGAGACTCTGTCTCAAAAAAAGGAAAAAAAAAAAAGAAAGGCAATGAAATCTGATCTAACCTAGCAATAAATGTGGTATAGCTGACTTCTGTGTAAAATTATCAATTCCAACTTCCAGCTAACCCAGACAAGGAGCCTTGGGTAGTCTTGACATGAAATTAAAAGCAAAGCATCTCTTGAGAGAAGAACTAAGATCTACAATCACATTTCAAATGGATTTATGCCTTCCAGCTAATTGACTTATTAACTATGCTAATACATTCATGTCTCTTCGTTCATATTTTTTTCAATAAGTAATGCTGTAGAACTCAATGCTGTGAGATACCAGGCTGGAGTGCAGTGGTGCAATCTCAGTTCACTGTACCCTATGCCTCCTGGGTTCAAGCGATTCCCCTGCCTCAGCCTCCCAAGTAGGTGGGTGTGCACCACCAAGCCTGGTTGATGTTTTGTATTTTTA
The DNA here is from genome assembly GCF_001604975.1 of Cebus imitator. Lineage (NCBI taxonomy): Eukaryota > Metazoa > Chordata > Mammalia > Primates > Cebidae > Cebus > Cebus imitator. The sequence continues at coordinate 1,743,952 of NW_016107619.1, forward strand.
GTAGAGAGGAGGTTTCCCCATGTTGTCCAGATGGTATCAATCTCCTGACCTTGTGATCCACCTGCCTTGGCCCCCCAAAGTGCTGGGATAACAGGCATAAACCACTGTGCCTGGCCTAGAGATTTCTATAAACCCTTTTTCTATAAGGAACCAGATTAGACTTCCAAAACAGCTTATATAATTTTTGTGTATCTCCAAATATTTAATTTCTATAGCAAATGTGTTGCCTCTCAGAAGACACAGCCTCTTTTAATTAGGCATTATAGCCTAAGGAAAGAGAAGCTTCAACTTTCTCTATTTGGATAGGACCAACTTGAAAGTGGCAATACTAGATGCACCATGCAGTCTCATCTCCTACCATAGTTATTCAAAATATGAAGAATAGGGTCGGGCGCGGTGGCTCACGCCTGTAATCCCAGCACTTTGGGAGGCCGAGGTGGGTGGATCACGAGGTCAAGAGATCGAGACCATCCTGGTCAACATGGTGAAACCCCATCTCTACTAAAAATACAAAACATTAGCTGGGCATGGTGGCACGTGCCTGTAATCCCAGCTACTCAGGAGGCTGAGGCAGGAGAATTGCCTGAACCCAGGAGGCGGAGGTTGCGGTGAGCCGAGATCGTGCCATTGCACTCCGGCCTGGGTAACAAGAGCGAAACTCCGACTCAAAAAAAAAAAAAAAATGAAGACTAAAACAAGCAATAGCAGGTTATTCCCTCTGAACTCCGTGCCTTCTGTCATTCCCAGGTGGTGCTGGGGGCCAGCAGGGCTTCCTGGGCTGCATCCGCTCCTTGAGGATGAATGGGGTGACACTTGACCTGGAGGAAAGAGCAAAGGTCACGTCCGGGTTCATATCCGGGTGCTCGGGCCACTGCACCAGCTATGGAACGAACTGTGAAAATGGAGGCAAATGCCTGGAGAGGTACCACGGCTACTCCTGCGATTGCTCCAGTACTGCATATGACGGGACGTTTTGCAACAAAGGTAAGGCAGAACCCATTCCCAGAGCCATTTTGCACATCTTTTTAAGCCCAAATCATCTATTTATTGTTTTTTTCATCTGTAAACAACTGTACCTTATTCTGATCAGAAGCGTACCTAAGATGATCACAATTTTTCTCTCAACTTAGGTAGGAAGTTTCCAACCAAAATCATTTCCTAATCATTTTTGTTCTATAAGATGAGAGAAGCTTTGTGTTTGGTACAGAATTTCTTCCAGATTCCAGCAAATTATTCACTGCCTGAAGCCCTACAAAGACAGCTTCATTACATCTTAATGGTGAGTGACAAAATAGGTGGCCTCCAAAAGGGGACTCAGGCCTGACCCTCCCACACTAAGATCTCCAATAGATTGATTGATCTGTCGATTGCTGTAGTGAATCAGCCAGTGCAGCCCAGTGGTCTTGATGCCCCCACCCCCTTTCGTTGCTAAGATACTGGAGTCAAGCTCTACTCACCAGAAAGCTCCTCTGGTCAGTCATTGACATCATTGTTATTAACCTTAGTCAGGATGACTTTGAGTGGCATTCAGCCTAAGCTAAACTGCAAAAATACTGAAAAACCACATCTAATTGGTCAGCTTAGCACATCTGTTATTACTTGGTTATTTTAGTCTTTCAGTGGGAGCTACAATCCCGAGCTGCTAGTGATCAGCCATCTTGGATCTCTCTCCCCAGTCTTGAATAATTCCTTTAATCCCCAGTAGATTCTGCAGAGCCAATGAGCAGAGTACAAGAGCCCATGCATATGCATGTTATCATTTGAGCTATACCCTGTGATCCTCCATGACCAGAAGAAAGTTACTCACTTGGTCTGTGGCTTAACTTCCCGTATATTAACAAGAGGGATAAAGAGAGGAGGAGCTGGTGCTTTCCCTAAGCTGCCATTGAAATGCATGTAAATCACTCTTCTCTTTCTAAATGGATGTATAGCATTTGGGTAGCGTTTTCTGTGAACGGTTGGTTCATCTCTTAATAAGGAGCTTTACGTAAGTAGCCTATTCAGACTCTGATGAATACATGGAGGGTTGTTTACATTGGCATTATTCACACAAGATGCCACACACAGAAGGAGGAATTGTTTCATAACATTCTCCGTACATCCAGGCTACTGTCTGGCAGGGCTATAATATGAGCATACAAATTAGGTCAGACAGGGTATGAAAAATGAGCATGAGACAACAACAAAGGTGGAAAGGAACACCATTGCAGAATAATACCATAGCACATTAACAGTGCTATTACAGTGCATTTTTCTGTTCGGAACAACATGGTTCCATGATTTTCCCATGGCACACAATGGAATGGGCCTGCAGAACACATTAATTTTGCACTTGTAGAAATGACAGTCTTGCAATTACCATTCATTGTGCTTGATGCTAATTTAATGCAGTCATTTCCTTGCCAAAGTAATGTCTGAATGCAATCAAGTAAGCACTAATGCCTGAGAGATTCCACTGCGTGAGTACCAATTTAAAGAAAATCACCATCCCTTTATTTTTGGAGAATTAGGTTAAACATGGTAGCTCACACAAAACCTCTGGAGGTTAATAGGCAATAGTCATGAATAGAAAGGCAGGGGAATATCCTCTCCAGTTTAGCCCACATTGGAAATAAAGTTAAATGAAGCCTGTGTGTTGCCTCTGACATTATTTCAACACGTTTACACAGAAGACATCTAAATGTTTCCTTATTATCTGTTTAGTAGAATGAGTTTACAATTGATTCAATTAGTAGCTTTAACCAAAAAATTTAAATAGAAGACTGCAAAACATCTTTGGAAATCATTTATGAGTATCCTTATGAGTCAAGTATCTTCTTGACTTGGGAGAATAGCAGTGGTACTGTGCAGAGGAGTCCCGCAGCTGTCCAGGAAAGCTTTGTCTGCACAGAGGCGAGCTCCGCCAGAGACTGGAAGGATCTCCTAGCCTGGTGCTGCCTCTGCTCTAGGCCTCACTCCCCAGGTAGCCTGGTGCCTGCATGGCAGTTCCTGTGACCCCCGCCGCACGCTGGTGCTTCAGCCAAACAGCTCAGCCCCTACAAAGAGTAGCCATGCTCACTGGCTAAAGAAGGAGTTCTATGTAAGGCCTTCTCTGGCCTTCCTTTGATAGTATGTGTCTATGTTTGCAGATGTGGAAAACATCCCTAATATTGTGCCAAGTGAATGAAGCAAGGCCCAACCTACCATACACAGCGGGATTGCGTGTTTATACAAAATAAAACACACACACACACACACACACACACACACACACACAGAGGTGAGGAAAACAAACTGTGAGAATACATGCCAAAATATTAACTGTGGTTATTTTTTGTAGGAGGATAAAAATACTAGTATTTTTTCTTATTTCATTTTACTTTAAGTTATGGAGTACATGTACAGAAAGTACAGGTTCGTTACATAGGTTTAAATGTGAAATGGGGTTTGCTGCACCTGTCAACCCATCATCTAGGTTTTATGCCCTGCATGCATTAGGTATTTATCCTAATGATCTCTTTCCCCTTGCCCTCTACCCCCGACAGGCCCCAAGTGTGTGATATTCCCCTCCCTGTGTCCATGTGTTCTCATTGTTCAACTCCCACTTATAAGTGAGAACATGCAGTGTTTGGTTTTCTGTTCCTGTGTTAGTTTGCTGAGAATACTGATTTCCAGCTTCATCCATGTCCCTGCAAAGGATATGAACTCATTCTTTTTTATGGCTGCATAGTATTTCATGGTATATATGTGCCATGTTTTCTTTATCCAGTCTATCATTGACGGGCATTTGGGTTGTTTCCAAATCTTTGCTATTGTAAATAGTGCTGCAATAAACATATGTGTGCATGTGTTTTATTTTGTTTTTGCTTAGCTACATTTTCCAGTCTTTACACAATGATGGATTTCCTCTAACATCATTATTTTTTTCTTCTTTAAAAAAATAATAGTAGAAGGCAGAGTTGTTACCCCAGACATTTGAGGGGTAACTATCTCTGGTCATAAAATATCTAGCTATTAATTAGAAATTATTGTACCATCTAGTTGTATTTTCTGGAACGGAGTAGCATGGCCAGATGAAAATTTTATATAATTATATTACCCTTGAAAATCTCAATACATTTAACAATACATTTGTTAAGTCTCAATACATTTAGCAGAACACATTTTCCAGAAGCAGCCAAAGAGATCCACTTCAGATGGGCACTGGAGGAAGGGCTGCCTTGTTGGGGTCAGGTTGAATGAAAATAAAAACCTCAAGACACTAGCATCATGCTCAGCTATGTGAGAGGCTCACGCTAGGACTGGCTTGAGGCCCAAAATAGCCCAAGGACAGATCAGTTAGGTCTCTTCCTATGTAGCATTAGCCCACCCAGGAGAATGGTGGACAGACAGCCCATACTATTTGAATTATCTCTGTTTTTCTCTCCTCTCCTCCTCCCCATCCTCCCCATCCTCCTCCTCTTCTTCTTCCCTTCTCCTCCTCCCTCCCTCTCCCCTCACCATAAGCACACTCTTTATTTCTACATTGATCCCTCTCTCTGTCTCTGTCTCTCGTATTCCATACCTACTTTCCCTCTCTCTGTCTTTTGCTGGAGTATACAGTTGAATGTGTAAATCAAATTACCATGTCCTGCCACTTCACTGAGCTCGGGAGACAGGGCTGGATTTGAGCAGATTCTTCATGATCATCTCCTCTGCATTGTAGATGATACACTGACAGTCGTTATTTCCCACAAGCAAAAACCATACAGGCAGGCGACTTCCTCTAACCTCTTATCCAAAACTCCTTCCAGAGAGCCCTTTTTCTTCTCTCGTCCCCTCTCCTCTCCTTCCTTCCTTCCTTTTTCTTTCTTTTTTTTTTTTTCTTCCTTCCTTTCTTTCTTTCTTTTTTTGATTCAGTTTAGCTCTTGTCACCCAGACTGGAGTGCTCACTGCAACTTCTGCCTCCCAGGTTCAAGTGATTCTACTGCCTCAGCCTCCCAAGTAGCTGGGATTACAGGCACCCACCACCACATCCAGCTAATTTTTGTATTTTTAGTAGAGACAGGTTTCACCATGTTGGTCAGGCTAGTCTCAAACTCCTGACCTCAGGTGATCTGCCCACCTCGGCCTCCCGACATGCTGGGATTACAGCATGAGCCACCACACCCAGCCCAGAGGCCCTTTTCAAATGGATCCATAAAAATTCGTCCACCAGTTAAGGTGTTAACTTTCCCAGGACTACTTGCATCTTAAGTAGGAGTGCTGGCTGGGGAGCATTTTATGGTTTGGAGATAGCATAAGGGCGTTCTGGAAACCCTTCAACTAGACCATGCAGGCATTCTCTCCATCTGTCTGCAGATAGCTGTGCAGCATCTTCTCAGCACATTCATCAACCAGCAGCAATTTAACTGGATGGAGGCTGGTCCCTTCCATGCCAGAATTCCTTGACAGCCCATTGGCTGAGGCTGAGGTGAGAATCAGCCCAGCCTACGTGGAAGGTTTTAACTGTGGGTCTGTCATCCCCAGGATTATTTGGGACCGAATGGATAGTTGCTGGGTCATGCCAAAGATGGTTTTCTAACATTAAAATTGCTTTTTCTTGGAGAGTCAGATCCCACAACACTCAAGCATTTTATAGTGATCAATGTCACTTTTATTACTAACCACAAATTTGAAGCATAATTTGAAGTACACTCTCTGTGTCTTCTCTGTGTTTTTAAGCAAGAGGGAAAATAATAGACCTATAGTGGGGGCAACAATTTCTGTTTCCCTTTCGTGGTTGAAGTATAGCCTCTCTCAGGGAGATTGAATAGTGTCCCCCAAATTCATGTCCACCTGGAACTTCAGAATATGACCTTGTTTGGAAGTAAGTTCTTTGCAGATGTGATTATGTTAAAGTGGGTCATACTAGGTTAGGGTGGACACTAAATCCAATGAGTGTGTCCTCATAAGAAGAGGGAAGAAGAGGAAAGGGCACAGAAATGCACACAGACACACAGAAAGAAAACCGTGTGAAGTCGGAAGCAGAGACTGGAGTTACACTGTCCCAAGCCAAGGAACTCCTGAGGCTGCCAGAGGTTAGAAGAGCCAAGGAAAGATTCTTCCCTAGAGTTTTGGAAGAAACGTAGCCCTGAGAACACCTTGCTTTCAGACTTCTGGCTTCCTAGGAAAATAATACAAGTGCTAATAAAAATCTGCCATCTTCTCCATTCTTGCTCTGAACAAGGATAGCAGCTGGTATTTATTGAGAACTTGACTGCTAAGCAGTGTGCTAAGCTTTCTAATTGTTGGCATCATTTAATCCTCACCACAACCTGGTGAAATAGTTGCTATTACTATTGCTCCCACTGTACTGAGAAGTAAATGGTTGTGGTAGCCTGCCCCAAGGTTCATATACCAGTAAGTGGCAAGACACCCTTTCCTTCCGCTGTATGGCAACTAAAATCATAGCCTCTAGTCTTAAAGCTTTTTGGTTATTGTGGTTGAGTTAAAAAAAATAGAATCTTACTGGATGCAGAATTTATCATAAGAAAAAACAGAATACAAGAATTGAACAGAGACTTTTTTTTGCCACATTTAGGTGTAAGGTTTATTCATTCGTTGACTCATTTATTGAACAAACATTCACTAAACACCTAATGTGCCAAGAGGTCTTGAATGTACAGTTGAATCTGACTGCACTGAAGTTTCCCAAGCACTTTAATGGTTTATAGATGCAAAATCAGGAAAGTCTAGAATATATGATAGGAATACATGTGAATTGGATATCACCCAACCTGCTGAAAACAGTTCTTCATTATGATCCTTTCAGTGAGCCAAGTAAAGCAAGAACTTGTCATCAAGAGACACAAAGATATCTCCAGATTCCCTCATCTGTACTTTTTTTAACTATAAAAATGTTCATGTTCATGTGCCAACCCAGAACTGCAGTTGAAAAATATATTTTTTTAATCACTCTGAAACCATTTTCTGAGTTTAAAGAGGAGTCCTGTTTCCTTCTCAAACATTCATTTGTTTATTGCTTAAAGGCCAAAACTTGAAGAACAAAAGTCACAGGACTGCCACGTGGCCAAGAGTTGAATAATCATTCAATCATTGCAGTGTTACCATCAGTTACAGTCACACAAATACATGCCACCCTCCCTGTGGTCCAGCTAAGTGTCCTATTCTCCCGATGAGTATTGTGAAATTAGGTAATATTTTATAATCCATATTATTAAAGTGGTAGAAGAAATTGTTTAGAGCCAATTCAAGCCCCAACCTAGAAAATGATGGTGGAATTAGATGTCAGTTTGAATCCATCTTTCTCACTTGCTTCTTGTGTAACCTTAGGAAAATTCTTTGTCACCAAGCCTTATCTTCAGGAATGTATAGTACCTACCTCTTAAGGACACCTTGAAAATCACACGGAAGAATGTGAATGAATTTCCATATGAAGGATCTGGCACACAGCCATCCAACAGCAAATGTCCCTTTTCATTCTTAGCACCTCTTTGCTTTTTGGTTTGTGTTTTTGTTTTTATTTAATTCATGTTGTCCTTCAGTCCTTCCCTAATAGCTTTAAATGTCAAATGCCTAACTGGCATTTTTTTTGGTGGTCCTTGAGTACTGGATTGTCATTTTGGTCCTTCAGGAACAGTGTCATAAAATGTCATCGCTACTTAACTGTGGTCACAGTAAAAGTATTCTGAAGCCCTGGAGGACTAAGAAGTATGCAGAGATTCTGGAAGATGCAATTGGAAACAATGCCCACTGTATTCCACCGGTCATGTCAAGTAGCTCAAGTCTTGGTGCAATGTATCCAGTCCTTCCAAGAGCCAAGTTGGGTCACCTTAGTAACTCCTGCATCCCCTCCTGCCTCAGGGCCCATCAGGAGACAAGAAAGCACTGATAGCCAGACACACTGGCTCACAGCTGAATCCCAGCACTCTGATAAGCGCAGGTGGGAGGATCATGTGAGTCCAGGAGTTTGAGCCCAGCCTGGGCAACATAGTGAGACCTCGTCTGTACAAAAACATAAACAAAATTAGCCAGGTGTGGTGGCACACGCCTGCAGTCCTAGCTACTTGGGAGGCTGAGATGGGAGGCTGAGATGCTTGAACTCAGGAGGTTGAGGCTTCAATCAGCCGAGATTGTGCCACTGCACTTCAGCCTGGGCAACAGAGCAAGACAGAGGAAAGAAAGAAAAAGAAAGAGAGAAAGAGAAAGAGAAAGAAAGAGAAAGGGAAGGAAGGGAGGGAGGGAGGGAGGAGAGAAAGAAAGGAAAAGAAAAAAAGAAAGAGAAGAAAAGAAAGGTTGCAGACTCCTTTTTGCTCAAAGAGACCTCAGGCTCAAGTCCAGGTTATGCCTCTAAGAAAGAAGATTTTCCATCTTGCTCCTAGAGAAACATTTATTGTTGGATGTGAGGCAGTGGGTTTGCCAGAAGTGACTGGAGAACTGAACAAATTGTGTTCCACAGCTCTCAGTATGGAATAGGGACCAGAGTAAATCCATGGCCTACCCTTTTAGAAAAGGTTGGAGAGAAAATTAATTAATACAAAATATTATAAACAAGTGAGGGAGAGAATGAAGAGAAATATTGGAATTATGCATCTTAGAATTCACCCCTATGTGAAGCCAGCTAAGCTGTTAGTGACAATGGCCATTTTTTCTCAGGTTTACCTACCTAGACTTCATAATCCCAGCTTGGAGGACAGTTTCACATCAGTAGGGAGAGAAACTTTTCACAGCCTTCTTCTTCATTTTCAGCTGGAACAGGAGGTTTGATAGATTTGGGCGAAGGCCCAAAGGAACGAGAATAGAACACTTTTTTTCTTTTCTTCTTAGAGAGTTATTCAAGAAGAAAAAGCATGTCCCTTCTCTCAATATATTTCTTAAATCTTCAGACCTTGGGATGCAACTTAAAAGTATCATGTTAACTGTGATGATTATTTTTAAGTGTCAATTTGACTGGATTAAGATTACCTAGTATTCCACAGTAAGCAGGCTATGCAAACTATCCCCAAAGGCCGAGGGAGCTGAGAGGCCAAAGAAAGAGTCTGGCAAATCCAGTTTCTCAGAAGAAAACAAACAAACAAACAATTGAATAGGACTTGCAAACAGAAGCCACATCTCTGGTATCTACAAGATGAGATGGTGGATCTCTTTACCTCCTCAGACCCAGGGCTTATACACTGTAGAGAAAGGGTCTACCTGCTTCAGAAGCAAGTCTCCCAAGAGCAGAAGTTGCTCTAACAATTTTAACAGTAGATAAAATTGAAAACTTAGTGTCCTTATGGACCTGGGTTATTCAGGAGCCAACGTGGTGGATTAGCATCCAAGAAGGAGCTGCTTTAGCCCCTACACCTAGAAATCCATAAAGCATTGTTTTGAGGTATGTCTGTGGGAAGATTAGCTTGTGACTGTGAGTGGATGAGGTGGGGAAGAGCTGCCCTCAATGTGGGAAGCCATTATTCAGTCTGCTGGGGGCTGCAGAGGACAAAAACAGAGAAAAGGTGGAAGTGTCTATCTATCTGCTAGAGCTAGGATATACTGTTCTGGGGTAACTCCAGGCTCCCTAGCCTTTGGGCTTCACAATTTATACCAGATTCTCATGCCTTTGGCCTTGGCTAAGAGTTACACCATTGACTTCTCTGGTTCTGAGGCCTTTGGACTTGGACTGAGCCACGTAACTGGCACCCCAGGGTCTCCCTCATGTAGATGACGCGTGGGACTTCTCAGCTGCCATAATTGCATGAGCCAATTCCCATAACAAATCTCCCCCTCCTACGTCTATATCTATGTATCCTATTGATTATGCCCCTCTAGAGAACCCTAACACAGTAACATATGAAAATAATCTGCTTAAAAAATAAAAAAAGAAGGGAAGAGCCAAAAAGTCAGAATATTTATGGATAAAAGTCCACAAATGGATAGAAGTTCAAAAATATGTACGGAAAAAGAAAAGAGTTTGGATTTAATTCCAAAAAGTCAGAGCTTTAGAGATAGCTGCCAAGTATTAAGTGGCTTTGTTTTAGAATTTTTGTGGTGGTAAAATAACATTCACCCCTAGCCTGAGGTTCTCTTTTGGGTCCCAGATATTTGAGAAAACCTAGCCAATTAACTTTCTTAGAGAAAGAGATTTAAAAGTTCCGTGGGTAAAAAGCAAATCCTCTGTAAAATTTTCTAAAGGTAATACAGGACACAGTGTTCGATTTTGCTTTGGTTGTAGGATAAATAGCTTTTTTTTTTTCAAGTTTGTGTGCTTTTCTAATCCCCACCAGTGCAGGGACACGGCTGATTTTTTTTCGTGCGTGTTTTATTTGTGTATGTTGTTGGCTGTTTTTATTTCCTGTTCCTCAGCAATGATCAGAGCTCTCAATAATGTGAAGTTCACAGAAATAACACTCTTTATCCTTTCCCACATATTAGCTCCATGACTTGAGTTGAAACTCTACATTTCTTTTCTTTCACGAGCCGAAAAGGAACTGGTCTGATAAATTGTCCTGAGGGTTTTGCTTTTAGATTGCTCACATGTTTGGCTGCCCTGCGAGCAGGCCCATTCACCAACGTCCACACTGCCCTTGAGTACTTCATCACATCTATGGACCGTGAAGACCTGCCTCTGACATGCAATTTCTTCACTCCACAACTGCTTTGCACGCTTATCATTTCCAACAGGCAGCTCTGGCCTTAGCAACTGGGCTCATTCCAGGCATTCCTTGGCTACAGAAAATTTACTTTCTTAAATGTTCAGGTCTGAGACTATACTCCTATAGCCTACCCATCTTAGAAATCAACCTGGCTTTGAACTCATTCACGTATTTTTACCTCTACTAATTCTATTTGGTTGTAATAGTGTTTGATTTAGATAAACAGGCATTTTACTTTTTTTCTAGTTAAAACCAAATCCTGAGGAAACAGAAATTGTTAAGAGCTAGCTGCTCTCTCTGAGCCATCCTTTTCTTCGCATTTTAAATGTATTATCTTCATTTTCTCAAGAGGAATGGGCACAGGATATAGTGAAATGTTTAACTTGGCTAACAATATTTTCTAGCTACTCTTCCAAGGGATATGTTTACTGAATATAAGGTGGCTTTAAGTTCTATAAGGCAAAGACTCTCAATTAAATTAAATTATTGGGAGTACAATTTAACATCCTACATTCCGTGTGAACGAAGTAAGTTCAAGCAGTTTGATCATTAATAATAATTTTATTCTTTCATATACACGGAGCACATGGTTAGTGAATTATGAGAGCTTGTACTGACAGCCTGCTGTGTGGGAAGCAGTGGATTGCCAGCAAGGAAGGACAGGATGAATAAGACTAGGCTGGGAATGCAATAGAGGGGATAGACCCAACTGCAGCATCCAGGAAAATAAGCCAGAAGGCCGAGTAAGAGACCCCTTGGACACCCCATGCTGAACGTTCTACCGGGAGGGCCACCTTCAAAGTCTTGTCCAAGGACAGCGTGGCAGAGAATGGTGGGTTGCACCTAATTCTGAGGGCGTGGTTTGGGTTAAGGGAGAAGACTCTGAAAAACATGTATCATTAGAGCCTAAAGACAAAAGTTTTAAAACAGCTCAATTTTTTAAATTATCTTTGAAATAATACAATTGATTTTTATAAGAAATACTTATATGCTTTTTTTTTTTTTTTTTGAGGTAGGTTTTGAGCTTTGTTGCCCTGGCTGGAGCTCAGTGGTGCAATGATGGCTTACTACAGCCTCAGCCTCCTGGGCTCAAGTGATCCTCCCACCTTAACCCCCAGGGCAGCTGGGACGACGGGCATGTGCCACCATATCCTGCTAATATTTTAATTTTTTGTAGAAGGGGTCTCATTGTTTTGCCCAGGCTGGTCCCAAACTCCTGGCATCAGGGTATCCTCCTACCTTAACCTCCCAAAGAGCTGAGATTACAGGCATGATCCACCATGCCCTGCCCACTTACTTGCTTTTAATATTATAAAATTGAATTGCTTTAGAAATTAATAGTAGACAAAATATTTTAGGATTTAGATCAGCTCAACTATTTTTCAAATTATATTCCATCAGTCAATAATATTTCATGAGGCTTTGCCTTCTTTAATTTCTAATATGAAAACAGTAGGGAATTTTTTCCAATTTTCAAAAATTTATTCTAATAATTAATGTGATTTTCTCAAAATACACACATCTCCTTGCAGTTTTCTTCCCTTACTCCCATTTCCAGATAATTTTATATGAACCCAGTGGACACCTTCTTTTTGAGTATTTCTACCTTAAACATAACCTTTTAAAGATACAACTTCAAAGATAGATCATCAAATTGATATATAAACTGGGCACAGTGGCTTGTGCCTATTAATTTCCAGCATTTTGGGAAGCTAAAGCAGGAGGATTGCTTGAGCCCAGGAGTTTGAGACCAGCTTGGGTAACACAGTTAGACCCCCTCTCTATAAAAAAATAAATAAAAATTTAAAAATAACAAATTGATATGTAAATAAGTTTATCTTTGATTTTTGTTAAAAGAGGTCTTCTCAGAACTTATTTTTATCCATTTTAACATTACTAAATTTTATTTTAGTATTCTGAAGTTTAGGCAAATTTGCTCACTTTAGACTTGTACGAATGACTTATGATTTATCTACTCCGGTGGCCAATCTCACTTCCTGTGTTTCTCCCCAGGGAGTTGGGCCAAGTATAGCCTACAGAGAAATACCAGATTCTAGCCTTTATGTGAATCATTTCTCAGCAATCCTCAAAGGCACCAAAATGTTCTTTCATGTCTTCTATTTCTTTCCACCCTGGGTTTATGACCAGAAACACGAACAACACTATTCTAAACTAATTTTGTTTAAAGAAAAGAGGAATTTGTACTTTTTGAGTTTATCCTGATTCAAGAGGGAAGCTTATATTATATAGAACAGTGGAACAAGAATAACTTGAATTCCAATTTTAACATTATTAAAAAGTAAAGTGAATAATTTTAACTAGGCGTTGTTTCTTTATAAATGGCACTAATTATATAAAATTCATTATTCACAAGATTGTGAGGATCAAATGAGCTGATGTATGTAAAAGTGCTTTGAAAAGCATTAATGTTATAAAATGCAAATTATTATTAAGTGTATTAATCACTGAGTCAGAGGTCCCAAAGTTGAAATCCTCTTCAGTGAGAGTCCTGCAAAATATAAACTGTTGTCCTTCAACAGCTGCCAGGAAATCCTAGACAGAACCTTTCTATCCGCCTGGTGTTGCCATCACCAACAGCAAAGGCTTTTCCCTTCCACCTGTTGACATTAGTGCTCGCCCATCTCTCTCAGTAGCAGTGAGATGCGTTATCCAGAAGCTCAATACTCACAACAGTCCAGCAAGACTTTAGACCTAGGAGTTATATTAATTCATGACGTGCAGTTCTGTATTCACAGTCAGCCAACACTTGAATGCATGACCCTGATTAAATTCCTGTCTCTGCCATGGAGTTGGCATGAATCACTTGGCCTGGAACATCATTAAAGCAGCAAACACACTTGAGATTAAATTTGAATAGATCCTGAAATGTCCTCTTGAGGTTATTATTGAGATCGTTAGCAAATCATGTTGGTTCCTTGAGTATCTTATAGGGCTTTAAGAACTGAAAAGCAACTGTGACATTATAGAAAGTGCATCTAAAGTTTTCTTCTTATCCCAAGTGATTAACAGTCTCTCTGCATCCTCTGCCCCATTACTAAAGATGACAACCGCTGTTCAGGTGAATGAGTCTAGATTTTTCTCATGTCTAAGCAAACATAACCCAAATATTTGCACAAGCCCATTGCTAGTCACTTTTTAGTTTTCAGAGATTAATAAGGCTATAAGTGAAATGCTTTCTAAAATTTTACTATTGAAGTAATCTGATTTAAATCCCTTTTAACTAGATCAGTTTTAGCCTGTTGACTTTTATATTTCCTTAATAAATACCTCTTACAAAGGAATCTCGTAAATTCAATTAAAATATAAACTAAGTCATGTAAGCCAGATAAAAGCAGTAGACCAAGTTATAAACTTCAAACAAGTTTATAATCCCCTTCCTGTGTGAACTAAGTTAGAATGTTATCTTCTGTGGCCTCATACAGTATCCTCCTGAATCATAAATCATATGTGATTATTACAAACAATAACTTCTTTAAAAATATCAAGGACTATTCCAAGAAAGTTTTATTTCTATTCATATAATGAATTTATGATTATTCAGACTTTCAGCTTTTGCACTAACGTTCAAATGTCATGGAGTTACTTATTTCAACACTTCCTCAATTACTCTAAATGGTTAAGAGTTCAGGAAGCCCCTTTTGTCACAAAATCAAAGTATGCCATGGTTGAAAGGAATATTTCATTCATTCATGTTCAATTGATATTTTAGTAAACATTTCCTATTGTGCCAGGCACTGAGCTAAGTGTGTTCACATAGTTTACTTTATTTAATCATCACAATAACATTCAGACATTGATATTGTCACCTTCATTTTCAAAATGAAACGGAGACTTCCAGAAGTTAAGTTTATCAGCCAAAATCACATCACTAGTAAATGGTAGATTGAGATTGGAATCCTAGGTCCCTGACTCGAAGCCTAGAGTTTTTTTCACCATATACACTAGCACGATGTCCTCTTTATAACACACTCACTGAATCAGATCCAAGCTGTGTTAATGGAATGCTCAGGACCACGAAGCAGACCTCTTCCTATTTGAGTATTTCAGACAACTGGAAACATTTCCCTCATCCTGAACCATAATCTCCATTAAAGATGGAGAATGTCTCCATGAAGGAACAGTGGGTGTCTGGCTCTGGGTTCAAATTCCTGTGCCTGTAGGAACTCAGAAACACCTGTGTACCTTCAAAATCCCCAACACTGCAGAGGCAAGTAAGAGCACCTGACCTAAGTTTGACACAAAAGGGGTATTTCATAGCTGATATATTCTTTACTCTTCTGTTTCCTTTACCAAAGTCTCAATGGACGCTAAAACTGACATGCTCAGGAGAAAGAGGATGACACATGGTCAGTGGTCCGATTTGCCGTGACTGTTCTCCCAGTGCCCCAGGAGGCCTTCAAAGATACTGGCTGAATAGAAAACCGAACACCAAATGTTCTCACTCATAAGTGGGAGTTGAGCTATAAGAACACATGGACACAGGGAGGGGAACATCACACACTGGGGCCTGTCGGGGATGGGGGTGGTTAGAGGAGGGATAGCACTTGTTAATCACTTGGGATACGTAATGTAGATGATGGGTTGATGGGTGCAGCAAACCACCATGGCACGTGTATACCTATGTAAGAAACCTGCGCATTCTGCACATGTACCACAGAACTTAAAGTATAATAATCATAATTTAAAAAGAAAGATATTGGCCTTGATTGTTGTCCACTGTAGAATGGCAAATTAGTGAGTTTTATGGATACTAGATAATACAGCTTGCCCATCATGTCCTCTTTCTATCTTATCACCCTGATGACTCAGGGCAGGCCTAAGTCCCTAAAGTTCTGAATAAGTTTCCCTTCTTTCTTTGCCTTTCTTTCTGGGACTCTCCCTGTGTGGTTGAGCAAGGAAACACACACACAAACACACACCCCGAAAAAACAGAGCCAGATGTGAACTGGACCTGTTGGTTTCTAACGATAGATCTCAAAAAACAAGATACCTCTTTTTTTTGAGGGTGTTTTTAGGGTGCCACCCATACATCATATCCATGCTTTTGTGTTAATAGCAGAGACTTCTCTCTCTGAATATATGAGGAGAGGAATATAACAAGGGACATGACCAAATAAATTCTTCTGACATGAGATACCACTTTAGATTGCTTTAATACAAAGAAGGTGATTTGCAGGGTAAGCACAGGTCATGCCCTGTAAGTTTTCTTATTGATGAAATTCATGCTTTGAATTACTGATTGATGGCTGCTGAAGGTTGGCAATTTCTCCGTTCCAGTCTGGAGACTGCACTACATGTAATGAGCTTCTGATGATGGAAATTCTAAAATCCAAACAAAACATGGAAACAATTTTTTAAAACTCAACATCTAGTTCTATAAGGAGCTAGAAGGTGGATGCAATTGGTCAGCTCCAGCTGTTTCCTTACCTTCATCGCCCAGTTGTTGCAAAGAGGAATTCAATGGACGACTGCAAGCTTTAGGGAGCTCAAGCTCCTGCATTACACTACATGGCCATGCTCTGATCACAGCATGAGCTTTTCTCCCTCTAGCCAAAGGAAAATGTAAAAATTATGACACAAATAAAATATTAATCCTCTAGACAACAGTAAAGGACTTCACAAATCAGGACATAGCCTGCAAGCATACAGAGTCCAAAGCAGGCCCCTCTTTTTTACCAGCCTTATGAATAAAAAGCTGCCCTGTTCCAACTTCACCCCATCCAACTTCACCCCCAACCTATGACAGACCACCGCATCACCCCACAACTCAAGCATACATGTGTGCATACACACACACAAAGCCACCCACTACTATTGCAGTGGGGAATCACTGATTTTTTTTTATTAAACTTTTAGAGAACCCATGAGTTCAGATGGAAAAAATCATGGGACAGTGGGAATGGTTTAAGGAATGTACTTGGAGGCCAGCCACTCATCACCCAAAATGATTTCCTCTGAACTTCCTGACTTGTTCCCTTTCTCTTCTGCAGCCTATTCTTTTTTTTTTTCCCCTTAGGGGTGGGAAGGGAGGGGGAAGGGCATTCCAACAGCAGTTTTTTTCTTTTTCCCTAATTTGGTTGCTGGAGACCGGGTAAATGTATTTTTGTACATATTATAACCTGTTCCTGGTTATATATGGGAATACAGGTAGAGGAACTCTCACATGACAGTATAATCCAGGTGTTTTTTTCCCCATTTATTTATTTTATTGCATTTTAGGTTTTGGGGTACATGTGAAGAACATGCAATATTGTTGCATAGGTACACACGTGGCCGTGTGATTTGCTGCCTTCCTCCCCATCACCTATATCTGGCATCTCTCCCCTTGCTGTCTCTCCCCAGCTCCCCACCTCCCACCGTCCCTCCCCTATTTCCCCCCAACTGACCCCAGTGTGTAGTGCTCCCCTCCCTGTGTCCATGTGTTCTCATTGTTCAACACCTGCCTATGAGTGAGAACGTGTAGTGTTTGATCTTCTACTCTTCTGTCAGTTTGCTGAGAATGATGGTTTCCGGGTTCATCCGTGTGCATCATTTGAATCAGCAGGAGTGGCGCTGGGAGGATGGGGAGGCTGTAACTCTTTGATACCTCAATGTGCACAGAATTGAAATGGCTGAGTCCTTACCCAGAAGAGCCGTCCCAAAGAAGGAGCATTGAGTTTGAAGGGAGGAGCCAGGCGTAATTCAGGAGTGGGGAAGACATTGGCCAAGCTTGGAGGAGATAGTTAAGATGACTTCCGTGACAATAGAGAATAATTTTCTAGTGATTTTGTGGGAAGCAAAGGCAAGTAGGTTACCATTTGTTAGTAAGATGCAGGAAGAAAGAGGCAGTCAAAGATACTCTTTTCTTTGCTGATCTTGCCTGAAGCCAGCAGCTCTGCATTGGTAAAAGAGAATAAACTGTCTTCCTCTCCTCTCTGGCAATTCCTCTTTCTGCTAAGATCCAGAATTCAAGCTAATGGCATTAGTGCTATAATTCAGTTACACTACTAAATAATCTTTAGTTATTGATCCACATTAGAATATTGTACTGTCGGAAAATGTATTCTGAGTTGCTAAAATCAATTTATATTATTATAATGTATGTACCATACTATCATTATGTACATAGTATTAGCATATATAGCATCTCATTCCCTTGAAACCACTTGGTCTTCATCCCCATCATTTAAAAATACTGCTTCATATTATTCCCCGCAGTGGGTTTACCAAAATTTATTTAACCTAAATGTTTCATAATGGGGAAATGGCAATTTCAATTTCTGTTCTTAAAATTGTTTCCAATTTTTTTTATTATAAATAATACTGCAGTAAATTTTTTTTTGCAAATGGCATTTCAATATTTTACATTATTTGTTGAGGTTGGATTGCCAGATATGGAGAGGTAGAGTTAGAGGATATAAAATGCTGAGGCTCTTCCTGCAGAAAGCCAGTAAGATTTTCTTTCTTTTTTTTTTCCATTTATTTATTTTATTCCATTTTAGGTTTTGGGGTACATGTGAAGAACATGCAAGATTGTTGCATAGGTACACACGTGGCAGTGTGATTTGCTGCCTTCCTCCCCATCACCTACATCTGGCATCTCTCCCCTTGCTATATCTCCCCAACTCCCCACCCCCCACCGTCCCTCCCCTATTTCCCCCCAACTGACCCCAGTGTCTAGTACTCCCCTCCCTGTGTCCATGTGTTCTCATTGTTCAACACCCGCCTATGAGTGAGAACATGCGGTGTTTGATCTTCTGCTCTTCTGTCAGTTTGCTGAGAATGATGGTTTCCAGGTTCATCCATGTCCCTACAAAGGACACAAACTCATCGTTTTTGATGCCTGCATAATATTCCATGGTGTATAGCTAAACACAGCGCCGGAGTACAGGCAATACACACTGAAAATGCCTGGTTCTCTGAACACCACCAGCAATGCTGTTCTTTATTTATTGTTATGAAGATAAGAAGCTAAAATGGTAACCTACTTGCCTTTGCTTCCCACAAAATCACTAGAAAATGATTTTGAAAATTTTTTAAAGATATGGGTCGATCTAAACAAAGAGGATGAGAGAGGACAGCAACATTTAGAAAGACGGCAAGCAAATGGAGGAATAACACACTTAGACAAAGGGAAGCCAGCCCCTAAGCTGGTTGAGGGAGAAGATCAAGAGCAGGCAATTATAAAAGAACAGTTCCTTTTATAAGGAACCAACTCTGACAATTACAGAATCAATCCATTCATGAAGGTGGGACCCCCATGGTCAGGCTCTAGTAAGGTCCCTTTTCTGAGTTGCAGAAGCTCAAGAGCATGGCTCCCCTTCTCTTTGCCCTTCTGCCACTGGATGATACAACAAGACGGCTCTCACAAGATGCCATCCCCTCGATCTTGGACTTCCCAGCCTCCAGAACCACCGCCAAGACATTTCTGTTCATTGTAAATTATCAGCGGAATTCTGTTATAGCAGCACAAAATAGACTGAGACAGGCTGCTATAGCAGACTGCCGTAGCAGGCTCTGTTCCACTAGAAGGCTCAGAAATGGGCAGTCCCTGGCACCTCACAAAGATAGACTTAAAAACAGAAGGATAAGCTGAAAGCCGATCTCCTCACTCCTGCAGCTGGGCAACTGCCCCAGTACAAAATAAGGCAGAAGACCTAAGGTTTAGTCTCTAGAGGGGCTTCTTTTCTTTCTCTCTCTCTCTTTCTCTCTCTCTCTCTCTCTCTCTCTCTCTCTCTCTCTCTCCCTCCCTCCCTCTCTCTCTCTCGTAGATGGAGTCTCACTCTTGTCACCCAGGTCAGAGTGCAGTGGCATGATCTCTGCTCACTGCAACCTCCAACTCCCGGGTTCAAGTATTTCTCCTGCCTCAGCCTCCTCAGTAGCTCGAATTACAGGTGCATACCACCACGCCCAGCTAATTTTTGTATATTTAATAGAGATGGGGTTTCACCACATTGGCCAGGCTGTTCTTGAACTCCTGACCTCATGATCTGCCCGCCTTGGCCTCCCAAAGTCCTGGGATTACAGACATGAGCCACCATGCCTGGCCCTTTTATCTCTTAAAGATGTGGAGGATGACTGCCACAAAAGCACCCCTAACACCCGCGCTTCCAGAGTGAAGTCACTGCTCCATCGAGAGGTGGAATTTGGTTTTCCTCTCCTAGAATCTGGACAGCCTTGGGACTTCCTTAAGCCAACAGAATGTGGCAAAATTATGCAGCCTGACTTCCAAAGCTGGGTTACAGAGGCAACGCGACACATGCCTTAGGAACCGGGCAGTGCACACTGGAGACCTGATTGCTCGGGAGAGCAGCCAATTGCCCTGAGGCCACCATGCTCGAGGAACTGCACTAGGTCACGTGGATCAGCCATATGGAAAAGCCTTGAGATGACCTAAAGAGGGAGAGAGAGGCCAAATGTCTGATTCACAGAAACCATTAGAGATAATGAAATAATTGTTGTTTTAAACCAGTAAGTTTGAGGAACAATCTGTTCTGTAGCAATAGGGAATGGAACCGAGAAGATGAATAATAGTTTTTTAGCTTTCCAAAAGAACTTACTCTCCAAGTATTATCTTTGTTTTTGCTAAATCCTTTGTATTAGTCATGGTTCTCTAGAGAGACAGAATCAATAGGAGATATATACCTATATCTATATCTCTATATATGAAAGGAGATTTGTTTGGAGAATTGGCACATGCAATTATGGCAGGAGTCCCACAATAGGCCCTCTGCAACCTGGAGAACTAGGGAAGCCAGCAGCAAGGCTCAGTCCAAGTCCTAAAGCCACAGAACCAGGGAAGCTGATAGTGTAGCTCTCAGTGGGAGGCTGGAGGCCTCAGACACTGGTGGGGCCACTGGTACAAGTTCTGCAGTCCAAAGGCTGGAGAACCCAGAGTTCTGATGCCAAGGGCAGGAGGTGTCCCAGCTCCAGGAGAGACAGAGAGAGAAAAAAGAAAAGAAAAGAAAAGAGAGAGAGAGAAAGAGAGAGAAGAAAAAAAACATGCATTCATATCATCTTTTAACTACTAATTATTAGGACTGATAATAAAAGATTCCAGATTCCAGACCTAGAGAGCAACCAGGACAGATTGAACAAGAAAGATGAAGAACTCCATGGGGACTGTCTTAGTCTCCTTGGGCTGAGCTAAGGCTTGAATGTGTCCCCCAGAAAGCATGCACTGGAAATGTAATCTTCAATGCAGAAGTGTGGGGAGGTGAGGCCTAATGGGAGATGTTTAGGTCATGAGGACTCCACCCTCATGAATGGGTTCACGCTGTAATTGCAGGAGTCAGTTCCTTATAAAAGAACAAGTCTGGTCCCCTTTTGTGCACTCTTGCTCTCTCTCTGTCCTTCTCTTTCCTCTCTCTCTCTCCCTCTTTCTGCGTCCCCTTCTCTTTGTCCTTCTGCCATGGATGACACAACAAGAAGGCTCTCACAAGTTGCCATCCCCTTGACCTTGAACTTCCCAGCCTGCAGAACCACAGTCAATATATTTCTGTTCATTATACATTATCTGCAGTATTCTGTTATAGCCGCACCACATAGTCTGGGACAGGACACTATAGCAGACTGCCATAGACTGGGTGGCTTCCACAACAAACATTAGTTCCTCACAGTTCTGGAGGCTGGCAGTCTGAGATCAATGTTCCAGCATGGTCAGGTCCTGGTGGGGATCCTCTTCTGGATTGCAGGCTGCCGACTTACTATTGTTTCTTTGCATGGCTGAAGGAAGTTTCAGAGAGCTCCCTGATGTCTCTTTTATGTGGGAACTAATCCCATTCACAAGGGCCCCACGCTCATGTCTTAATCACTTTCCAAGGCCTCACCTCCTCATACCATCAAATTGGGGGTTAAGATTTCAACATGTGAGTTTTAAAGGGGGACACAAACGTTTGGTCCATAACAATATAAAACAGTTTACTTCTATTCACTTGAGATAAGGGATGAATTAGTGATAGGTATGCAGAAAACAAGGCAAATAAAGAAACAAAAGATTGCACTAGAATATAAATGCAAGTGTTTCTCAACATAGATGATCAAGAATGGTCCAAGCATGTTACCTAGAAACAGGAAGTTAATGTCAAAAATAAGATGGCTTCTGAGGTGTGGGAAGTCAGGAGGTAGAGTGGGGACTTGTGTTATGTGTTTTAAGGCTTATAGAAACACTTGAGTCCTTTTTTACAAATGCGCGTAAATTTATGGGGTACAAGTGTAATTTTGTTACATGCATGGATTACATAGTGGTGAAGTCAGAGCTTTTAAGGTCTCCGTCACTCAAACAAAATACATTAAGTAATCTCTCAACATCCACCCCACACCCAGCCCCACACCCTTCTGAGTCTCCAGGTCTGTTATTCCACACTCTGTGTCCACGTAGACCCATTGTTTAGCTCCCATTTATAAATGAGAACATGAGGTATTTTTCTTCCTTCATCTGACTTGTTTAACTTAAAGTCCTTAGACTATGTATGTTATAACATCCATCAAAACTGATCAACTTCAATACCACATTAAAATGATTACAGAAAAATGCAAGTGAAAATATAATAAAGTCATTTTTATTCCCCTCCCTCAAAGCCAACTGATAATGAAAAGAAAGAAATAGATAACAACAACAAAAAAAAAATCCCCCCATGCAGTGAGCCAAGATTGTGCCATTACACTCCAGCCTGGGCAACAAAAGCAAAACTCTGTCTCAAAGGGGAAAAAAAAAAAACTCCAATAAAACTTGGCAGTGCTCATTCCCACAAACTACAAATTAGGAAGGATACGTGAGGCATGCCAACTACTTTGAAATCTGCATCAGAATGAGAGAGGGGGCAGTAAATTCATGTTTTCTTAACTTTACTCAAAGTTCAGCACTTCCTTTAGTTCCATTTCAGTTTCTTCATCCTGTTACTTTCTTATGAAATATGACTTGATTTTTTCCTATAAAAGCAGCAGAGGTGATTGAAAGTTCTTTGCATTTTTTGGTGCTGTTTGGATTTTTAATAAGGACCACCTGTGTCTTTCTAAAAATTAATCGATTTGTTCTGTTTTTTTAAAATGAAGATTTTTGTCCTCAAAATGGATGTACTTTTGAAGTAAGAGGATTTTCACCTAGTATTCTAAAATCACAAACATAAATTTATTGTTTTTCTTTTATTGCAAATATTTTCTCTACATGGTTATTTTCAGATCAAATAATAGGATGTTGGAAATACCAGCCTGACAATACTACACAGATTGAGAGGTTAGGTACTGAATTATAGACTTTTAAAGGGAGGTAAAGTTATTCAAGTCCAACTTCACGCCACTCCCGTGGCACAGATAAGGGCCAGGGCCAGCCTAGCCATTAGGTGGGATGATCACAAACCGCATGTTTTGAGGGGTGCACACATATATGTGAAAATTTCTTCAAAAATCAGAAGAAAAAAATGAACTTTGGGATCATAGAAAATATTTTAATATATAGCATTAATACATTTTCTCTTGATGCTAACATTGTCATGAAATATAAATTTTCATAATTTTTTATAGAAGAACGGGACCACAAGAGCAAGTGTGCCTGGAGCCCATGAAACTCATAATGTGGCCCTGATGAGGAGTCTGGGACTTAAAAAGATTCCTGTAATTGGTGGTGGCAGAGCCTGGACCAAAGCTCAGGGCCCCTTACTCCTCCTCTATGGTGCTCTCTGCTATGCTGTCCTGCAGCTTGTATCTTCCACCTGCTCCAGGGTCCAGCCCACACTCCTTATCTGACCTTAACTCTTGCTGTCAGTCATAGTGCATCTGCTGCTCCACTTAGGTAGGCCCAGCCTCGTTTCCTGTGATTCATCACAAACACTCTCCATCCCCGCTCTGTGGAGCCTCCCATTGTTCCCAGTCCACTGCTATTCATTTCCAGCACTGGCTCTCACTCCTCCCATTCTTCCCATGTGGAGAAGCCTTCCCAGTTCTTTCTGCTTGCTCAAGAGGATCCTTATCTCCAGAAGCATTGTCTCAACACTCAGCACTGCCTTTTTTGTTGTTTTGTTTTTTTTTTTTCAACTGAGACAGGGTCTTGCTCTATCGCCCAGGCTGCAATGCAGTGGCCTCAACCTCCTGGGCTCAGATAATCCTCCCACTTCAGCCTCCCAAGTAGCTGGGAGTAAGGTGCATGCCACCACATCTGGATAATGTGTGTGTGTGTGTGTGTGTGTGTGTGTGTGTGTGTGTGTGTGTGTGTTTCTTTTTTGTGTGTGTGTAGAGACAAAGTTTCACCATATGGCCCAGGCTAGTCTAAGAGTCCAAGGTGCCAGCAATCCACCTGCCTCGGCCCCCAAACTGTCAAGATGACAGGCATGACCCACTACCACTCCTGGCCTCTTTCAAGTGCCTTTTAAGACTCCTCCAGCCTTGAGTGATCTATGCTATCTATAAAAGCATTTGCCATTTAGTAACTATGTTTTCTTGTTCATATGTCTCATATATCTTAATTTCTTTCTCCACTTATCTTGTTGGGTCCTTGAGCTCAGAAACTGTATTAGTCAAGTTTCCCCAGACAAAAAGAACCAGTAGGATAAGTATAAGACAGATAAGAGGGGATTTATTATCAAAACTGACTTATGCAATGGTGGAGGCCAAGACAGTCTACGATATGCCATATGCAAGCTGGAGATCCAGGAAAGCCTGTGGTGTAATTCAGTCTGAGTCTGAAGGCCTGGGAACAGGGAGCCGATGTGTAACTCCCAGTCCAAGATGAGATGCCTAATAACTGAAGGAATTGGGGTGGGGGGAGTCCCAGGACATAAGAAGAAGGATGCCCCAGCTCAAGAAAAAAAAAAGAAAGAATTTGCCCTTCCTCCACCTTTTTGTTCCATCTGGCCCCTCAATGGATTGGATGGTACCCACCCTAACTGGTGACGGCAGAGCTACTATGCTCAGTCTACTGAATTGAATTCTAATTTATGGAAACACCCTCACAAACACACCCAGAATTGTGTTTTACCAGTTATCTGGGCGCCCTTAGCCTAGTCAAGTTGACATATGAAATTAACCATCACAGAAGCCATGTCTTATATTCTCACTGAGCATATATATGATCAACACTCAGTCAACACCCAAATGATTGTCAGAAATCTCTGACAACTCCCCCTACAAGAATAGAGTCAAGTGCTACCTAGGTCTCAGAAATAGGCTTGGCTTTCCTTTCTCTTTCTTGTATTTTTGCCATCTGTGATGAAAGTCACACTGTCTGATTGGAAATTCCTTCTGGGCAAGGGCTGATATTTTCTCATCGCTGTATCGTCAGTCTCCAGCACAGTCCCTGCTACAAAGTAGGTGTTTGGTAAGTATTTGATGAATGAGCATTTTCTAGAACCAACTTTTAAATCGAATTTCTTGGTCCTGGAGATGTTTATTTTTCATATGAGCTTTCCATCCCTGAAAAAAAATAGTAAGAGAAAAGACAAGGAAATGAGAAAGCAATTTAAAAACAGGAAAAAAATGGTAAAAGTTATTTTCACAGAAGTCTTAGTTGACCTTTCTCTGTAGCATTAAATTCCTTCCCTGTAGCATTAAATTCACAACCTAAACTATAGCTACCTTTCCAAACTAGACAAGCATCCACTTAAGCACAATTTACCTCATTTCGGTTTGTGTCTTTGGGCAATGAAATACCGCAGAGACTTTTCCTACCTTTGCTTTGACAACTTTAAGTAAGTCTTTTCTAAATATTTTTTAAATGTTTGAAATACACAATGATAGGATAACTCCAAAGCTGTCATATTTGTCAAATAATTCAAGTCAGAATGTAATATATCCTGTAACTGAGACTCTTTTATAAAATTGAGCCAGGCACCTGAAGACCAGTTTTATTTCTGTATTTTCTTGGTGTCCCAAGCAACCTTCTTTTGAGAAATCACTAATATTTCCTGCGCAGTTGAACCACAACAAAGACCATGGAAAGACAAAAAGGGTCTGCTCAGACATTCAGACCACGCATCCTTACAAATGCATTCTCCTGACCTGCAAAATGTTAGTGGGAATTTATAAATGCCTACAAAAAGAATATCCAAGTCAACATTTGACCTGTCAAATCTGTCAGTTTTGTTTTGATCACTATACCAGGTTGCTATTTGCAAACACTAATTGAAAGTAAAAACACAAATGGCATTTTTAAAGCGTTTCTAGGAGAATATCCCATTTGCACACAAATGTAAGATTAATTTTCCCCAGTGTCGAGCAGTTTCAGGATCAATTGACTACTGATCCCAAGGAACAATCAAAAAAGAAATTCCCTAAAAAAAGTTTTGAATGTCAAGACCCAGCATGGGAAACTATACCTTGAAAGTGCAGTTCGAATAGCTTCTCCTTTTGTTTTTGTATTGAATATTTCTTATTATTATACTTTAAGTTCTGGGGTACATGTGCAGAGCACGCAGGTTTGTTACATAGGTATATATGTGCCATGGTGGTTTGCTGCATCCATCACCCCATCATCTACAATAGGTATTTCTCCTAATGCTATGCCTCCCCTATCCCTCCACCCCTCCTATCCCTCTCCTATCCCCCTCTACTCCCCAACAGGCCCTGGTGTGTGATGTTCCCCTCCCTGTGTCCGTGTGTTCTCATTGTTCAACACACACTTATGAATGAGAAATACCTTGTCTTTTAATCCTTAGTGAAATAAATCAACCATCTATTAGACTTTTCTAGTTCTTTGTGTAGTCAGGGATGGAAGAGTTCGCTGCAGCGGGATTAGGATGAACTGGGGGGATCTGGGTCCAGGAACTGGTCAGATTACTACAGTGGGTCAGGGAGTGGGCAGAGGATTTTGCAGCACACAGTCGAGGAAGCTGGTGGGCACAGAATAGTAACTGGCAGGCTTACGGCTGGGACCTGGGAGGTCCAGTGATGATAACAGCTCCTGGCACTTGCTAAATGTGTTGATTAACTCATTTATTCACACAGGAATCCAATAAAGGAGAAAATTTTAATAGGCCCATTTTGTTAACATAAAAACTGAGGCATTGATAAATTAAGTAGCTTGCTCAAAGTGACCCATCTCTGGGAGGGCAAGGATTTGAAGATAGACAATTTTGCTCTAACACCTGTGCCCTTAACCACTGAGTTGTAACTGTTCCAGGGAGGCGGTGAGCCTCTTTCAGGCAGCAGGGCAGTGGACAGCCATTGGAAATGTGAGAGGTGGCAATATCCACAGAAGCACATCGAGGTCCTTCCAGGAAAGTCTAACCACTTGTACCGGGATCCAGGCTCAAGGGAGGGACTCAGGGAGCAGCCCCTAGAAGGCAGTGTTTTCACTTGCTAGGCAGTGCTTCCCTGACTCTTTGGCTGCAAACTTCTAAAAGGAAAAACACAACGTTACACATAAGTCCCAATTTATATACCTTTGTATATTTAGTTATAAATGTTGTACATGTACTACAAAATTAATGTGTATCATAAAATATACACAAAGGGAAAAAAATCATTCTTTTACACCAAAACTTGCTATAAATTTACTTCAAATAGCATTCATCCATACTAGCACTAGAAATGTGTGTCCCTGACCAAAAATATATATTTTTACAGAATTTAGATCTACTTTTATTTTGAAATTTATCAGAAATTTCTTGATTAAAACCCAGTTTTTCTAGAATTACTCCCTACTTGTTAGATTATTTATCCACACATAGATGATTACATGAAAAAAAATGCAAAGCAAGACCCTTGATATATTGTATAATCCTGAAACTATATATTAAAAACAAAATAAAGAGTCTTTTAGAAAGCCTGCAGCAGTACCTCAAAATAAAGGTAACCCAAGAAGAAAAACTCTCCCCAGAATAATTCATTTAAATCCCAGAAACGAAAGCTCAGGTGTTGACCCATTCTTTTAGACATTTTTCAGAGCAACACAACAGAGCCAAATGTATGACATAATTCACTGGAGTCCAATGTAAGCTACCACCAGTGACAGAGCGTGTCCATTCAGGGCAAAGATTTATTTTTCTGATCATACCAATAACACACACATAGACAAAGAAAAATTAAATTGAATTAAAAGAAAGCATTTCAGCAATCTCGATGGGCTTGAGCCCTCCGACAGCTCCTAGAATCCTATCAGCCGATCGTTGTCATATTGCTAAAGCCAGCAGCCTCTTGAAACCAAATTTAATGGAAAGAGGAGGAGCTCAACAAAGCAGCTTAAACATCTCACCTTCAAAGCTCGTTGAAAACTAGGCTTCCTATCAGCCATGTGTCAAAGGTCCCCCTCATCCTACACCATACAGATTAGTTCTTCAAGTTCCATTTGTGTGGTTGTCCCTTGAGTTTCCTTGAAGCTCTAAAAAGGCTGAAAGGTTATTTCCATCTGGAGCCACTGGAGCCTCTATCCATGTATCTTTTCCCTGCACGTATCTCAACATGGCGGAACTGGAAAGTCAGACTCCTGACTTCTATGTGAATGGAACGATGTCAGGCTGGCTGAGAAGCCTGATTGGTGGTGGCTATTCCAAAGGGACTGACCCAAGACTGTAGTGAGCAAGGAGGCTGCCTGCTACCCGGAGCCACCATCCCCCCACAGCAGCAGATCACAGTCCCTGTTCTGTCTCTTTTGAAACTTCAGGTTAGGGATGAGCAACTCATAGCAATTTGCCTTTGAGGTGATAGGTTTGGCAATGAGGCATGACCCAAGAAGTAAGAAACCTGTGAGAAGTTTCATAAAGGTTGATGGTGATTGTGATGATGTGACCTATGCAATCTTTAACTCATCAAGTATCTAATGTAGACTATTAATTGCCTTGAGTGCTTTAAAAAGACTCCTTCTGTAGATACTTCATGGGGATTTTCCGTAATGGGTGAGGTATGTGAATGTCTGCCACAGCTCCTGTAAAATCTCCCATGCTGAAATAACTGCATCCCTGCACTACAGCAATGAGGATTGTGACTGTATGTGTCCTGGCAAATGATAGCCACCATCATAAGCTGGATCATAAAATGACCACTCTGGCTAAATTAATTCCTTTTGCTATTGCATCACTTAAACACTGTGTTCTTCTAGATACTCCCTGGGCCATCTTTTCTAGATGTGCCCTTTCAGACTTGGTCATCTTTTCAGATATGTCCTTGTCTTAGCAGATGGTTAAAGCTTCACAGGATATTTGCATTCAGGGGGCTAGTCAAAAAATGTGACCTTGAATTCGTGGCTGCAAAGCTCAACTGAGAGAAAACATATTTAGGCAGATGGAATCCACACGTTGCCCTAGAAAACTCTTTCTCACCCTGGCAGATATGACTTTTGGAAAGTACTGATACCTGGGCCCAATCTAGAAATTAGTCTCATGTGGGTGCTCAGAGAACATAAAGAGGTCACTGGGGATGGAGTAGAATGAACAGTAAAGGGAAGAAGAGAAAAAATAGGGTGAGAGAAACAATAGGATGTGGAATGGGGAGAAGAGGCCCAGATTAGGGAGGGCATGGCAGGCCATGGTCAGGGCTTGGCTTTTGCCCAGAAAGAGGTGGAGTTCTTTCTCAAAAGGGTTTTGAGCAAAAGAGTAACATGATATGACATACATTATAAAATGATCACTCTGGCTAAATTAATTCCTTTTGCCATTGCATCACCTAAAATAAACCTAAAAATGCAGAAAAACTGAAAACAGGAAATGATTTTCCAAGCTGCTACTCAAATGTCTGATGACAAGAAGTGGCTAGGATCCTAAATCCCAGAATTGCCAGCGTAGCATCTCCCTAGATTCCTGATAAAGATATGTAGAAGGCACATTTCAGGCAAGCTTATGCTGTTTTATTCTAAGAGGGTTGAACTGGGAATGTGAGGTTTCAAGTCCCTGTTTGTTTAGGTATGTCCAGAGGTCATTCCCAGAAACTCAGATTTAGTGGTCTGAGATAGACCGTAGACATCTTGTTGTTAAAACAATTCCAATGCCCATGTAGAAAAGAAACTTCCAAAGCCTGGCCAAATCAACTGACATTGGCAAATGCTTTTAGTTTTCCCTCTTGGACTCTGTATCGCTGCACTGTCTATATGGTAACCGCAAGCTACATGTGGTAGCTGAGCACTTAAAATGGGGCTAGTTCAAGCTGAGATTGTGCTATACGCATAAAACATTCAGTAGATTTTAAAGACTTAGCATGAAACAATAGATTTATGTACTCGTCAAGGTTCTCCAAAGAAATCGAACCAGTAGGCTACATAGAGAGATACCTAAGAGGGGGTTTCTTATGGAAATTGGCTCATGTTATTACGGAGGTCAAGAAGTTCTATCATGTACCATCTGCAACCTGGAGAACCAGGAAAGCCACTGGAGTAATTCAGTCTGAGCCCAAAGGCTTCGGAACCAGAGGGGGCAACTGGTATGAGTCCTGGACTCCAAAGGCTGGAGAACTAGAAGAACCAATGTCTGAGAAGACAGATGTCCCAGTGCAAGAGAAAGTGAATTCCTCCTTCCTCTGCCTTTTTATTCTGTCCAGGCCCTCAGTGGATTGGATGATGCCCACTCACAGTTAGGATCCTCTTTATTCAGTCGACTGACTCAGATGCTAATCTCCTCCAGAAATGCCCTCATGGACACACTCAGAAATCATGTTTTACCAGCCATGTGGGCATCTCTCAGGCCAACCACACTGACACACAAAATTAACCATCACAATGTAAAATGTCTCAATCACTTTTGCATAGATTACATGTTGAAATGATAATATGTTGGATATACTAAATTAAATACAATATATTGTTAACATTAATTTCACTGTTTTTACTTTTTAAATGTGGCTACAAGAGAATTAAAATTTTAAAATGTGGCCTCCATTACACTTCTTTTCTTTATTTCTTTAGAGACCTCTGTCTTCCAGGCTAGAGTGCAGTGGCACAATCATGGCACACTGGAACCTGGAACTCCTGGGCTCAAGCATTCCTATCTTCTCAGCCTCCTGAGTAGCAGGGATTATAGGCATGCACCACCAGGCCTGGCTTTCATGTTATATTTCTATTGGACAGTACTGATGCAGAGCTTTTCAAAAACACCTCTTATATAAGAATTATAACCCTCTATGCTAACCTTCAAAATACACCTACAATGCTACCATTCTCCACAGCAATATTTTTAAAGAAAAATGCTAATTGCTTTTTTAGATCTTTCTTGTAGGCAAGATATAAATGGAAGGCTTTGAAAGGCAATATAATATAGTAGTTAATAGTAAGAACTTGCTAAATGTGTGACTGGAGGCAGGTGGTTTACTTTCTTGGAGGCTCCATTCCCTCATCTATTGAATTTGAATAATATGTACCCTATGGTGTTGTGGACTAAATAACACAGTCCCTAATGCTCCATAAATGGTAGACACTTTATAATTGGTGCTGAAATTTAAAGACAGTGTGGAGGCACCTTGGATTCGGGTGATGAGATTCAATGTAAGAACAAATGCCTCAATTCCTTGCACCAAGAGAGGTGCAGAAATTCATCCTCTCCCTAATAAATCCTGAGTTTTCATTATACTTCTGTCATTTGTTTGGAAATAAATTCTTAGGCTGTCAGATTTATATTCAAATATCAAAATAAAAATAATTACAAAAGCAAAATGTCATTTGAAAAGGGTGTGTTTGGTGGTCAGAATTAGGGTTGCCATGTGCCTTCGTGAAATATCATGGCTAAATGGGAAACGCATGCAGATCTTTGCTAAGAAGGCAAGAGAAAGAAGAAGTGAATAAGAGGCTTGAAACTCCTGCTGCTCTGATGAAATTGTTCTATTTGTGAGAGTTTGCTTTAGCTTGCTGTTATGTTTGACCTTAAGTCTCTTCACCTGTGGCCTCATAACCGTTATCTAATATTGCTCAGCTCATTAGCCTTGAAATTTATAATTTAGTTTTTACAGCATTTTATCCTATTTCTTCCCATCGCCAAGCACAAACATTTACTTTATTTTTAAAAAGTGACTGAATTTATTAAACTAGTTTGTCTTCAGAAGTTTCCCTTTTTTTTATAGACATGGGAAGACTCACATGGTTGGTTTCCCTAATTCTCAGGAAACAAACCAGTGAAGCTGAAGTCAGCTTTTTATGCAACTAAGCTTCCTGCCCCTTCCTGTGGGTCTCCAATTAGAATAAAATCAGGGATGGGCAGGGAGCATGCATTTTAAATCACCATCCATGGTCACTATTATTTCCAAACTCAAAGGCATCATTAGTACAGAGATATATTTGAAGGCATTTCGTTACACCCTGGACTATTAAAAAAAAACACACACGCTAGAAAGAAGCCATTATTTTAAAACTTTCACATGGCAGGGAACAAAAGAAGTGGCAACAGGAAGGGAAACGTTATACTGTAGTAAACAAATTGACGCACATGGTTGTTGTTAGTGAAGGACAATATTACAAGCAGACAAGGCAAATGAATGAGTTGGGAAGAGAGTCAGTCTCACTTCCTGAACCGGGGACCCTTGAGAAACATGTGCTTTTAGACTGTTTCTTTGCATGATTGGCCTGGGTGCTGAAAATAGCATACAACCTTTTGCAGAATCCTTTATTTCAAGGAGCTGCAGCATTTCCCATGCGGCACAGCCCCTCCCCTCACCGGCCTCTCTCCTGCCACTGGAAGGTGCTTTTGCAGTTCCCCTTGTGACAAAGGACAGGTCAGACAGCAAACCTTTGAGCAAACTAGGCTTGGCATGCACATCACTAAGCAACAGATGCTTTCTGGACAACCATCTGGAGGTGTTTCAGAAAGTATATGTGTGTACATACATACATATGCATAATTTCTGAGAAAAAAATACATACATACATGTTTACATACATACTTTCTGAAAATCACACATGCACATTTTCCAGAAACTCATTTGAGGCTGATTTTATGCCTATGGAGACAGAGAAAGCCATCCATCCATATAAAAGCCTTTTGCAAGTATTTTTAATTTATTTCATAGAAGCCTGAATTTATTTCACACAACAATGAATAAATTGATTCTTTTGCCACAGACAAGGGTTGTGTTTGAAGCATCTACAAAGGGGAAAAAGCTGCTAACACAAGGAAAAAATATTAAAGTAAAATTTTAGTTGTCAGTTTTGTAATTGAAGCTGTCTCCTCACTTGAAAATATTGTTTCCATTGAAGTAGAAGGCAAAGGGGGATCTGGCAAATGCCTCACAATGTTCATTTCCCCAGATAAATTACACACGTCGTGTGTGCATGAAGATGACCAGGGGCTCCTGTTGTGCTGGGGATATGCAGGGTCCAATCATTCAAGGCTCTGTGTAGTCACACAGCAAAGGCGTGGCCTAAATCCATTCTTTTTCTTCTTTTTCCTTTCTCCTCTTCTCATTTTTCTTTTTTTCTCCTTCTTCCACCAACAGGCAGATAAAGTAGAATAACTTTGGTGACAACCTCATTTTCAGGATCTCTGGATAATTCATAATCCTTCAGTTATGTTTTCCAAAATGTGCAGTTAGCCAGTTATTTCGTGGTTTCCTTGAGGTGAATCTTTGCTTTTTAACCATATTTTATCTTCTTGGAAGAAACTACTATTCAAAATGTATAGAAAGAAGCCCAGGGCCGGAATATACAGCGTCAGTGGAGGAGCCCAGTGGTCTTTGGCCCGTCCACTTCTTGGACTCAGTATAGCATCATAAACAGCATTTAGCAAACATCTTTTTTCCAAGAGGCATAGTAGAGAGCTACCTGCTTTAAGAGTCCAGAAACCCTGTGAGGCCTCAGATCGCAGGGTTTCTGGAAATAACCAGGTTCTTGAGTTGCTTGAAGTAGAATGCCATTAGCTTCTAATGCTTCCTGTATTTGTGCCCCATTCAAGGAAGCAACTTTAGAGAATTGAATCTTGTAACCATTAACACCGCCCACAAAGGTTCATTTCCCATCTGACGAGTGAGACTCAGCTAAGATGGTCTATCTCCTTTAAAGCCACCTGTATGGTGTGGCACGTTCTCTAAACAAGGCAGAAGGCTTGAGGATGGTTTGTGTTGATTGAAGAACACTTCGGTGCTCAGTTAGAATATTTTGACAAAATGCAAGGCTTAATTAATATATGAAATAAAGTAGTTGCAGAGATAAGGAAGAAAACCAAATTTATATAGTTCCATTTACCTTCATTGGTCAAGGCAAAAATTACAAAAGATATGTCCTGCTTTTAGTATAATAATCAGCAAATGGGGATGACTTTGGATTTCGGGACATGTATGGGAATGCCTCAAGTCTTTCCGTCAACTTCGACTTTGAAGTGTGGCTTTTTAAAATTAAAATACAGAACATTTTATTATTAACAAAAGTTTATTCAAAGTAATAAGGCATTTGTAGATTTTTGGTTTTTCTTTCCTATTAAGATCTTTGCTAGTGAAGAAAATAAATTTTTCCCCCATTTTCTAATTGGCTTGCTTGTGTTTTTGTTGTTGAGCTGTAAGTGCTTTTAGATGTACTTTGGGTACTAGACCTTTACTGAGTACATCTAAGTTGCAAATATCTTCTCCTATTCTGTCAGTTGTCTTTTCATTTTCTTTTTTCTTTTATAATTTAAGTTCTGAGGTACATGTACAGACCTTGAAGGATTGTTACGTAGGTCTACACATGCCATGGTGGTTTGTTGCCTCCCATTGTGTTTTTATGTTTGTGAATAATAATCAGTGGTTCTCTGGTATCGCATTTCATTTTTAATTCCCAAAGCAGGAGCTAATAAGCAAATCGCTTTGTGGGTTTCTATGAAAACCGCTAGAGCTTGCACAAGCACTGCCTAGACAGAGGGAGGAGTGTGGGCTCAGAAGTTCTGCATTTGACTCGACTCTCTGATTAGCTGGGTGACCTTGGGCAAATTATTCCTATAAGCTCAGTTACCTCGTCTGTAAAATAGGGACGATGACATCTGCTCAAAGTGTTGCTGTTGAGTAATTAGGTTAAATGAGATAAAAAGTGCCCATTAGCACCTATTGGAACTGAATAGGAGCTCGTGTTTATGGTGTGTAAATGTGCACCTGTCTCCCATCCAAAGAGTCCTTGTTGAATCAACAAACTCATGAGTGCCTCCTTTCACTAGACTGAGGCTACAACCGCAAATTAAAATGGTGCTTGTCCTCAAGAACCACTAGGACCAAGAATTGTATGTGGCTCAGGCGGATCAGCTGAGCAAGTGAGAAAATACAGAATGTGCAGTCCAAGTACAGAACTCAGAAGAGGCAGCTTGCTGCCTATCAATAGAAAGGGTAGAAACACCCTGGTGTGTGCAACGGGCACAAGTCATGCAATTCAGTAAGTCTACAAATATTTAGTTAAGGAAACAATATAATTTCTAACAGCAGTAGCCTCGCAGCAAACTGTGAAGTTAGCAGCACAGAGGCAAACTGAGGCAGAGTCACTGGATTGGAGACAAGCCGATCTGTGACAGCTGCTTGAGTGACCAACCTCTGCATAAATATGTTCTAGCTTCCTAAGCCAGTATAAAGGAGAAAAAAGCAGTCGAAATTAAGAGCATTCGTTAAGCTGTAAGTCCTTTCATTCTTTTGGATATATTATTCTAAATGCATAACATTTTCATTAATAAACTGCTGTTTTAATTAATGATGAGGTCTGGGTCAACTAAATGGCATTTCTCTCAAGAAGCCCACTTCACACACACACAACAGAACCCTGACATTTTTCACTAAAAGAGAGGCCAAAGTGATCCCACAAGTTGAAGAATATACTATTGCTTTAAAAAATAATTTAATTCCATTCACCTCAACTCAGCGATCATTTGTTGAATATCTGCTGAAAGCTAGGGGCTGGCTGATATTATAAATGTAGTTCTTCCCTTCAGAAACTCACAGTCTAGAGAGAAATCAGGTGCACGAATAAGGCATTCACCTTAACCTCCTTATCCCTGTTCTGTTCCTTCCCTTCTCTTCCTGGTAAGGCATGCTTATTTGCAAAAGACTTTCTACATGAAAAAATATATATATGTGCATATATGCATAACACACACACATAAATATACATATATACCCTCAAAGTAGTTTCCCAAAATTATTTGTGTGTATATAAATATTCATGTTCATATATATATATATATATTTTTTTTTCTAGAATTGGGACAATAGTGTTGCATTTTTTTTTCTTTTGAGATGGAGTTTTGCTCTTGTTGTCCAGGCTGGAGTGCAATGACAAGATCTCAGCTCACTGCAACCTCCGCTTCCCAGGTTCAAGCGATTTTCCTGCCTTAGCCTCCTGAGTAGCTGGGATTACAGGCATGCACCACCAGGCCTGGCTAATTTTTTGGATTTTTGATAGAGATGGGGTTTCACCATGTTGGTCAGGCTGGTCTCGAACCAGATGATCCGCCCACCTCAGCCTCTCAAAGTGCTGGGATTACAGGCGTGAACCACAGCGCCCGGCCAATAGTGTTGTATTAATGTTGGTTTCCTGACTCCAACTTGCTCTTGAATGGTTCAGGAATTATATATAATATACATTACAATGTATTTAATATACTAAATATGTAACATTAACAATTATTTTAATTATATATAATATAATTAATGTTAAATATAAATATATTTACATTTTTAATATTTATATTTACATTTTTAATATTTTCTTTTTATATTATATTTAAATATAGCATATTTAATATGAGAAAGAAAACAAATATAGTGAAATGTTAAAAGTTCAGGAATCCAGATATGGATAATATAGAAGTTATTCATACTATTTTTACAACTTTTCAAAATTTTGTCAGGGTATATTGTTCTTGTAAAAAAATTTTAAATAAGGGATTCAAGACCTCCCTGGCCTCAATCCTGCCTTTTTCAGCAGCACCTGCAGCCATACCTCACCCCACATTCAATATCAAGTCACGTCCAATATACAATGACTGCCCGCTGTCGTTCCCAACCCTGACTGCACATTAGACTAATCTGAGAAAATGTTGAACTATGCCAATAGGCAGGCCTCTCCCCAGACAATCGGATCAGGATTTCTGGGAGTTTGCCCCAGCCACAGTTTTTTTTTTTTTCCAAAAGCATAGCCTAGGTTGAGAAGCCTGGAGTCCTGTTTCCTGAACGCCATGCTGCTGCATTCCTCATGCCTTTGTGCCTGCTATTTCCAGCACTTGGAGGGCTCTGGTCCACCTCCTCTGTCCTGTAGATGCCTATTATTTTGTCAGGACCCAACTCAGATGTCACCTTCTTAGTGAAACCATCCAGGCACTCCACACCCACCCACAGGCAGATCCCATCCTTCCCACCTCCAGTATTTATTTCTACACACTCTGCTTCTGCAGGTCTCACACACTGTCTGTGTTTGCTCTGTCTCCCAACCCACTGCGAACTCCTTTTGGGAAAAGTTCACCTCATGTTTGCTTTTGCCATCAGCATGAGCCTCACATATAGTAGGATTCTAAGAAATGTTTACTAAATTAAATGCAAACAAGGTTATACATGTTGGAATAAAGTTATAACAAGGAGCTATGGGACACTCGAGGATGAGCTCTTACAGTGCAGGCAGCCCTTGGGGAAGGAGATGGAGCTCACGTGGAATGGAAGAGTGAATAAGTAGCTAACCAGCTGGGCAGGAGAGTGAAGTGGGAACAGCCAGCCCCTTAGGCTGGCTGGAGCCACGAGGATTCTGCAGAGGAGAATGGCAGCTGAGTCCAGATGATGAAGGGGACCAAGGGCCTAGTCAGTCTGGAAGCAGAGTCAGCACCTCGCACAGTGCTGGCACGCAGATACCTCTCAGTGAGCCATTTTAGAGAAATAATGAGTGAATTCATTTTTGCTCTCTTTCTTTACATTTGGCAGGGGAATCATGGGACTGGATTGAAACTAACCTTCTTCCCGGAAGAATGCATTTGCACATACTTTCCCCTAAAATGTCAGAAGACTTACAGGTTTTCTGAAATGTATTCAATGACACTTCCCCCAAAATGATATGCCACATTTTTAAGAAGAGGGATATATTTTAGGCGTAAGAAGGACATGGTTAGACTGGGATATAAGGCAGGTCACTGAAAGTCTGTGAAGGACAGATTATAGGAGGTAAGATGCCCATTGGAGGACACCCTTTAAGAAGTCATCACAGGTGCCAGCGTGAAACCCGAGTGCCTGAACGAGAGGCACAACAGAGCTGTGCCCAGGGAAGAACAGACGCAGAAGGTTACGAGGCCATGCAAACAACGAGGGGCTTAGGTGTCTCCAGGCTTTCTGCCTTTGAGTGACCGCACAGATGTGGTGTCATGGATCGAACCAGAAAATTCAGGGAGAGGACCCGACTGTTGGAAGGGATGAATTCCATTCATTGTGTGAAGCTGGACCTTGAGTTTCCCATGAAGGAACGAGGTGGAGTTTCCCTACAGAAAGTTACAGGTCAGGAGCAATGGAGATGAGGCCCTACTAATGAGTGAGCGTAGAGTGAGATGGAAGAGGAGCGCTGGAGGGAAAACCTCAGTGCCCCTAACATTTTCAGGGTACAGCGAGGAAAAAGAGCCAATGGCTAACAGAAAAGTTGAAAGAGGAGAAAGGAAAACCAAAGAGAGTTTTCAAAGGCTCCAAGAGTTGAGAAAGACAAATAAGGGCAGAAATTCTCCTTTCACTTGGGTAACTAGAAAGTTCATAATCACCTCAGTGAGAGCAACTTCACTTCAGTGACTGGAGTTCAGACCAAGGTCAATGATTCAGGAAGTGAAAATGAGGAGATGAGAAGACTTCTAGAATTTCCGCAGTCAGATTGGGAAAATCTAACGGGATCTCTGAACAGCATTCTAACCTATTGATCAGGTCCTCTTTCGTGAAAAACCCTTTCTCCTTGGCCTCATTCAGACCTCATGTTCAAGGCATCCCTTGGCGGCTCTGATTCCTTCCTCTCTGTTCTTCCTTTGCAAGCTCATTCCCGGTCCCACTTTGGAAAGGGTGACTTTCCAAAGTCTTCTCTCTTCATACACTTCTCCCAGGGAATCCTATCCATGCATACATTTCAAATACCATCATAAAAATGATTTTAAAATGAATATTTCAGCCCAGACCTTTTGGATTCCTTGACTTTTCTCCTTCCCTGACACAAAGGCACTTCTAACTTGACCTGTTCAAAGCTGAACTTTTCTGTTGTTGTTATTGAAACAGAGTCTTACTCCGTTGCCCTGGCTGGAGGGCAATGGTGCCGTGATGGTTCATTGCAGCCCCTACCTCCTGCACTCAAATGATCCTGCTGCCTCAGTAGCTGGGACTACAGGCTTATGCCCCCACACTGGCTATTTTTTCTTTTCTTTCTTTTATTTTTATTTTTATTTTATTTTATTTTTTGTAGCAACAGGGTCCCACTATGTTGTTCAGGCCAGTCGTAAGCTCCTGGGTTCAAGTGATTCTCCTGCCTTGGCCTTCCAAATTGCTGGGATTACAGGTGTGAACCACCGTGCCTAACCAAACTCTTGATACCTGCCATATCCCCAACCCCACCAGGGATGCCTGCCCCTGTGTTCCCATAATCAGAAATTGTCACACCATCTATCCAAAAATCCATGAGTCCTTCACCCCCTTACTTCCTCAACATCATCAGATTCTATCCACTCTACCACTCCAGACCTTCATCGTATGGATTCTATCCCATTGCAATAGCCTACTCAATGGTCTACCTCTGTCCCCTCTTTTCTCCCTCCACTGCATTCACCAAAATACAGCCAGAATGAGCTTTTTCAAAAGTGAAATCAGATTATTTCACCTTTGCTTAAAACCTTTCGAGAGTTACCCATTGCTTTCTGTATAAAAACCAAAATCCTCAGAATACCGCTACCTTTCTCTCTAGCCACACTTCCCACCACGCTCCCCTGAGGGTTTGTCATCTTGGCCTCCACTGCATTAATCCTCAGCATGCCCTTCTTCCTCAGAGCCTTTGCACATGCTCTTTTCTTTTCCTAGAATACTTTCCCTACCCCCGCTCCCAGGAAAATCTTGCTCACCTTCAATTACTAACTTAAATGTAATTTACAGCCTGCTAAATCTCTATCAGACCATGGCTCACAAACAACACTTATTACATATTTGAAAGAATGGATGGAAAAGACTATTCTTTGTCTAGACAGAGGAAAATAAAGGTTCACGGGAGGGGGGGCTTTAAGATGAGTATGATTTAAAGCCCACAGCAATTAAATGATTTGCCTGACCAAGGTCAAACAGCTAGTTGGTGACAAAGCCAGGGCTACAATCCACAACTTTTGATTCCTGGCCTCCCCATGTCCAACACTAATCCCTTATTATGTGTCTTAGATGAAGTTTGCTGTAGTGAAGCCCTCATCTCATTTGCTCTCCCCAAAGTATTATAACCTGTTGACCACCATGCACACCAAGAATACTTATTAACACAGTTTCAGGAGCATGACCCTGGAAATTCTATAATAGATGCAAACTGTCTTCCTGTTTAAGACCCTAGCAAAGTTGTTCAGTGGTGCTGCTCTTAAACTCCAATCCTAGAAGGCCACCTGGCTCCCTCACAGTCATGCCATAGCTGACTGATGTATTTGGAGTAATATACTTCACACTTGTGTCTCGTGGGCCACACGTGCCATTCAAAATAAACTTAGAGATTTTTCTTTGGCTTTTTTTTTCCATTGTGCAGATTCAGACACTTAAAGCTTATTACATAGAAACTGACCTGGAAGTGACTGTGCCTTTGGAGAGAACGGCAGGAAATTGGTTACTTACAATAGATATGGACCCACCTGGGGAAACAGAACTAGTAGAAGTGAACATTAACCCATCCCAGGTCCAATGTTGTTAGTCCAAAAAGATTACAGTAAGTTGAAGAAAACATCAAACAAACAGAATAAAAAAGTCAGCAAGGAAATTCAGAGTGGTACACTTGGGGAGAAAAAGCAGATTTTGCCAATGTAAGACCAGGAGAGAAACTGGTTGCGTTTCAGAATAGCAGTATCTCGGGAGGATCATGAAACAAGTTTAAGCAGAGCTGTGCTGTGCAGATTGCCCTGGAAGGAACCAGGTCCGCCTGATGCGGAATCATGATGCATGCAGAGGATGATGTCCAAGGTCCCTGGGAGCAGAACTCCATAAAATTCACTTAACTCTTTTACTAGGTGACTAATTAAAAAGCAGTTAATGAGAGTGATCATTCTGGGTAATGGAATTCAGCCATGAAAGCGGTTAATGACCTGAGGCTGCTGCCCAGGTCTGTGCCTCCCGTAGCATGGTTCTGGCTTCCAGGAGTGCCTCCTAGACTTTAGTAGAAGCTGCACAGAGCCTCAAGAACCTGGGATATCTGAGAAGAGATAGAAGAGAGCTTTGGGGGGACAGGAAGGAGTAAGCAAATGATAAAGAGTTTGTTTATAGCAGAAGGTAAAAAAAAGGAAGCTGACCACAATGGGAACTCAATAAACGTGGTTTGCTTGAGCAACTGCCTTGCTCACTGCGGGCGTGGATAGAGCAGGTGCTGGAGGCAGCTTGCATAGTCTGGGAGACCTCACTTCTCAGCTCCTTACTCAGTGATGTTGGTAGCTTGAAGTCGGACAAGATGGCAGTATTTACATCCCGGGAAATAGGGAAAAACTATAAACCAGGACTTTCCCCCGCCCCAAGCCAATTGTTTAACATCTATCAACTTACCACAGGATCACTTAGTTGAAATCCCTGTGGGAGCAGAGTTCCCTGGGGTTTTTACCTGAAGAATAAACCCAAACGTGTTTCATTTTTGCTTTTCTATTTTAATTACTAATACACAGTGGCACCCTTCAATTATCTCTTATTACACAACCAGAGTGGCTCAGCATGTGCAAAGTCTCCTGGCAAACTCACCATCATTTAAAACATTGTTTCTGTAGGGAATGGTTCCAAGTTGCAAGTTACTGAGCTTAAAATAAATTGTTGGAAAAGAGCCCATTTGCAAGTTGGGAGCTTTCAATTCTGAGTCCTGATAGGAAAGTTAGAAAACAAAAAGAATCATGCCAGTTTTAAAAATATACGTTGCAAAATATAGGTTGCAAGCTCCTAAGTGAAAAGGCAAAAGGAATAGAATTATTTAACTTGGAGAAGAGAAAGATGACGAGCGATTGAATAACGGTGGGGGGCGGGGGCTGCCAGCTGTTCGCTTTTGGTTTTCAGTTTTTGTAGACTTTTTTTTCCTTCTCTCACTGTAAGCCTCAGGGATTTGGTTAAACAGGGAGCTAAGTATATTTATGGTATTATCCTGGAATGAATAATTGGTGGGTTTTATTTCAAACATCTGCAAACTCCTTTTCCTCAATCAGGGATAATTTACATGTAACCTGTGGTGAGGACCAAGAAATAGTTAAGACAAGGTGACTTGTCTACTTGAAGGCTGTCACCTTTATCGTCCTGATTCTACAAATG
Organism: Cebus imitator; assembly: GCF_001604975.1. Taxonomy (NCBI): domain Eukaryota; kingdom Metazoa; phylum Chordata; class Mammalia; order Primates; family Cebidae; genus Cebus; species Cebus imitator. The sequence goes on from NW_016107619.1 coordinate 1,785,855, forward strand.
GCATTAAGTATTTCAAAACTTTGAGAAACATGATATAATTAAGCAAATCTTTTCTTATAGAATATCTAATATAGAATTTATTATTTTTCTGTCAAAAATGAATATTATAAAACAGACTATTAATATTATCTTTATTACTATTATATTACCTATATCTGTTAGTATTATCTATGACTAGAATCTATATTACTAATAGGAAACCTTAAATCAAGCATTCTAAATCAATACTTTTTGATAATTTTATGAGGGAAACGATGCTATTTTGGGCTTGTTAAACTAGAGTTATTTTCGGTTATTCATTCAGAGGAGATAAGAGAATTGGTTTTTCAGTAAAATATCTTTACTGAAATAAAAGATATTTCAGTACCCTGATTTGGCATTTTCTTAAAGAGATGTGAAACAATGAAATGACAGCTGTAAATCTGCCACGTGGAGCCTCAGAGGACTCACATCACTCCCAGGCCTTGGTTTAACCGTTGCTTTATGATGTGGTTTCAGAATAACACTTTTAAACATGGTACATCCCTTCCTCCAAAACTGACATAAATCCATAAAGCTTTTTACTGATGTCTCTAAAATATAGCCCAAGTATTCTCTGAAGCATATTTTTGGATTGTTTCTAAAATCTCTGGATTTCTGAATCTCCCTTCAACATCTGCCTTGGAATGGCTGTCTCCAGGGCAGCTGATAAACGCATCACGTCTCACCCGGGTGGGGACCACTCAGCTTCCTTCCCACCAGGTGCATTATCCCGCCTCAGCTTCCACTCCAAGCATCTCACACCCTTGCGCACATAAGTATCACCTGGGAACCTGTGAGAAGTGCTGCTTCTCCAGAGCCTCTGAGCTAAATTCTGGGACTAGGCCTGGGGACCTGCATTATAATAGGCTTCCAGGAAAGTGGTCCCTGAAATGATGTCAGAGTCTCAGCTCTGCATGCACTCTGACTCCAGTTCTGGATCCAGGATGAAATAACTGGAGAGATGCTAACACTTGGAAGCGGCGGTTCTTGCGGGTGATGCCCTGCTCCTGTCACTCAGGTGCTGGGGTCTCTGCTGCCCAAACCCTTCCCTCCCTAGGCCGGGTTCTGTGCTCCTCAGTCTTGAATTTCCAATGACGTGTCTTCTGCACATCAACCTTCCTGCCCCACTGTGATTTGTTTGAATCCCCCAGCCTCCATCTCTAGCCTGCCTCCCTCCCTCCCTCCAAGCCCCACGTCTACCTCTTCCCTCCCGTGCTGCAGGAGCCTGTTCTCAGGTAATGACCCTCACATTCTCTGGCAGAACCTGTCTGTGGCAAGTTGAACTGCACAGTGTGTTTTCTGCCCCACCTGCCCCTCCTGACTTCTCTTCCCTCCCCTGTCCTCTGGTAGACACGTTTACGGAAGCCTGTCCTAGGAGTGTCCATCTATACCACCAGACTCTAAACTACTGAGGGCAGGGATCACCTGTGCCTTGCTCTTGGGGTCCCCAACACCCAGCTGAAATGTGTCAGGGATCTCAAATGATTGACTGATTCTATAGAAGCACATGAGGCTAGACGCAGTGGCTCGTGACTGTAATTCCAGCACTTTGGGGGGCCAAGGTGGGTGGATTGCCTGAGGTCAGGAGTTCGAGACCAGTCTGGCCAATATGGTGGCACATAATACAAAAAATTAGCCAGACGTGGTGGTGCATGCCTGTAATCCCAGCTATTCAGGAGGCTGAGGCAGCAGAATTGCTTGAACCTGGGAGGTGGAGGTTGCAGTGAGCTGAGATCACGCCATTGCACTCCACCTTGGACAACAAAAACAAAACTCCATCTCAAAAAAACAAATTTTTAAAGCACATGAATTTTGTCCAGGCAACATGATGCCTTGGACTTCAGACCCTCTCACTGCCAACACACTGTGCCTTCAGCTAGAAAGCTGGTCCTCATCCCAGCCACCTGCACATGGCTACCCACCCCTGGCTCTTTGGGTCCCAGCTTAGATGTCTTTTCCCACAGCAAGTTTTCCACTGCCCCTGTGTTTTAGGGCCCTCTGTGTCTGCCTGAGCCTTCACTTACCCCTCTGCATTCTAATAATCTGTTTATCTGAATCCTTTTCCAGATCCAGAGCTCCTTAAGAGCAAGAATGGTAACCTCAGCACCAGCGTCGTGCCCAGCGTGCAGTCAGTGCTCAATAGATGTTTGCTGAAAGCTAACTCAGGACCTTTAGGCAGTGAGATGAGGTTCTCATCACATAGTTGCTAAATAAACCGCCATAACATTCACTGTATTGCACTCAAACTGTTGATGCTTCTCCTTCCACACCCACTGCTAGATGGAAATCCTCTCACAAGAAGGGACTGTATTTTGTTCATCTTCATCTCCAGTAAGTCAGGCAGCAATGAGCATGGATTAAGTAGCTGTTCAATCCTGTTTTTTCCAAGAAGGATATTTTTGGCATGTGAAGTAGGAAAATCCTTTTTTTTTTTTTTTTTTTTTTTTTTTGACGGAGTCTCCCTCTGTCGCCCAGGCTAGAGTACAGTGGCACTATCTCACCTCACTGCAACCTCTGCCTCCCAGGCTCAAGCAATTCTCCTGCTTCAGCCTTCCAAGTAGCTAGGATTATAGGTGTGTGCCACCATGCCTCACTAATTTTTTGTATTTTTAGTAGAGACAGGGTGTCACCATGTTGGCCAGGCTGGTCTCGAACTCCTGACCTCATCATCCACCCTCCTTGGCCTCCCAAAGTGCTGGGTTTATAGGCATGAGCGACCTCGCCCAGCGGCCAGGAGAATTCTTAATTGCGTAAGACAGCCCCACACATTTCAGGACATGAAGCTGTCCTTGCCCATGCCCACTAAATTTCACTGGTAACCCCACAGTCATTTTGACAACTACCCTGCCTACACACACAGTTGCAAAAGTTTTGGGGATAAGAGGACCAAGAGGAAAATCGCACTCCCCATAGTTGAAAACCTATGGTTAAGTCTTTTCCCGGCAACTTGGTGAGAAGCAATGGACTCTATAACCATGCCATGGTGGATTGTATGTTTCAACCTACATAACAGAGTGAGCCTCCCTAAAATAAAAGATATTTATTTGGAAATAAAGCATTGCAGTGGAAACGTGCATGCCATAGTAAACTGCATATTCAGGGGGGTGAAGACAAAGGTTTTGAAAGGGAAAAAGGAGAAGGAGTATGTAATTGTTTTGAAATAATTATCCTTGGCTACAAAGATCAACAACAAAGGTGACACCAATCCAAGGTTGGACAGGCAAATTCTAGGCAGATGTTCTTGAAGTATTTTTTGTGTAAGGTTGCAATGGTTTTTGTGCAATGTTGTGCTTTTTGCAGAGTCTTTGCGGTAGTTCTTGTGATCAAGCATTTATTAATGAAACACTCCCCTCGTGCCCTTCCCCAGATCCATTTCTCAGGTTTTTGTTTTTCCTCTTTTTAACATTAGTAACTTCATTTTGATTCTGACAACTTTCACACTTGTGTGTGGTGCTGTAAGGTGGGGGACGGGGGTGTCGCCCTCAATATACAATGGTAACCTGCCTTTGTAATAACAAACAGTTCACTAATCTTTTCTGAGCACTTATGTATTCCAGGCACTAAGCTATGCGTTATACAGTTTATTTAATCCTCACAACCACCTGTGAGGCCCCATTTTTTAGAGACAAAACTGAGGCTGAGAAAGTTTCAAGACATTGACCCAAGTTAACACGGCTGCTACAGACAAGGGCAAGATATACCCCCACGCGTTAGACTTCACTCCTCTATGCCAACCTCTTTTAACAAGAACAAACATCAAAATTCCCAGATGGAAGACTCCCATTAAAAAGTGTCCTCTCCCGTTAATTATAACGTAGAGCAGTTTTGCAAAATATATTCTGCGTAGTGTTAATTTAGTGGGATGTCAAGTGTTGTGAGATTAACGGTTGCATGGGCGATGGAGTGTGAGAAACGCTTTCAGCAAGGCCCTTGTAGAAGGCCATGAAACAGAAACTATGGAGACCACAGGAGCCCTAGGGTGGCTCAGCCCTTCTCGGTGAGTCTGGGTTGATTTGGAACATTGTTAAGTAAACAGCAGGGAGGCTTTGGCAGCAGAAGCATGCTGGCCACAAAGTGCCTCATAGCCAGTAAGCACTGCTCAGGCTCTAGGAAAAGGCTGATGCAGGAAGGGTTTCTTTCTTCTAAATTATCAATAATAATAACGATGGATACTATTTATTGAGTACTAATTACTCTCCACTTCACCGATGAAATACCAAGGCCCAGAAAAATTCGTTAAGTGACTTTTTCTGAGGCCACACAGCTATTTAGTGGCAGAGTCAAATTTGAGCCCAGTTCTCTCCAACTTGGAGACATGTGATTGTAAACCCTATACACCAAGCTTCTAAGGACCTAGGGTTTATCACAGGCTTTCCTGTGTGAATATCCAAGCAAATTCAGTCTCAAAGAGGACGCCCCTATGAGTTCTTTGTACCAGGGATTTATTTTCAGCATGTCTCTTCAACCCGAAAATTAGTTCCTTGGTCTGAGTACATGAAATTTTGTTCAGGGTATGTGAAACTTTTTTATTAATACATGAAATATTTTTCTGGTATAATGTAGGTTTCTTAAATTTTACTATTATTTTTTAAATTTTATAGATTTCCATATAATATGGTTTGGCTCTGTCCCCACCCGGATCTCACATTGTAGCTCCCCTAATCCCCACATGTTGTCGGGGGGACCTGGCGGGAGGTAATTTAATCATGGGTGTGGGTCTTTCCTGTGCTGTTCTTATGCTAGTGAGTAAGTCTCACAAGATCTGATGGTTTTATAAATGGGAGTTCCCCTACACATGTGCTCTCTCTCTCTCTTGCCTGCCACCATGTAAGACATGACTTTGCTCCTTTGCCTTCCACCATTATTGTGAGGCCTTCTCAGTGACATGGAGCTGTGAGTCCATTAAACCTCTTTTTTTTTTTTTAGAAATTACCCAGTCTCCAGTATGTCTTTATTAGCCGTGTGGGAACAGACTACCACATCATACTATGTTACATGCTTTTTTTTTTTTGATAAGAGTATTTGTGTTGATGACATAACAGCTTTCTGCATAGAACTTAGTCAGATACCCTTCCTGGAACCAGTGTCTTCCCTCCATGAACTGCTGGAGAGGATATTGTATGATATCAGCATCAGACCTCTCCTCATTTTTCAATTCCCTCTTTCCTCTATAATAGATGTTGGCGCATTTTTTGAAGAAGGGATGTGGCTACGATATAACTTCCAGGCACCAGCAATCAATGCCAGAGACTCCGGCAGCAGAGTAGAGAACTCTCCTGACCAGCAGAACTCCCACCCGGACCTGGCCCAGGAGGAGATCCGCTTCAGCTTCAGCACCACCAAGGCGCCCTGCATTCTCCTCTACGTCAGCTCCTTCACCACAGACTTCTTGGCAGTCCTCGTCAAACCCACCGGTAAGGACAAGGATACCAGCCTCTGCCATTTAACGTTGGGCAGATAGAATGTTCTAGCAAGAGTCTATAGATTGTTCTTGGTTTGTTCTTTATTTCCCATGGGCCTTGTTGAGCAAGTCACATAGCTCCTTTGAACCCCATTTCTCTCCATGAAAATCAGGAAAACAACTCACCAGCTGGGCGTGTTAGAGTAATAATGTTGGTGAGGCATGTTGTGTTCTTTACAAGAATACTATTGCATGAACAAGGGGTGAGTTTGTGTGTGTAATGATTATTTTTCCTTCTATTAAATAAACATATTTGGGTGGACACTGTGGCTCATGCCTGAAATCCCAGACCAGCCTGGCTGATGTAGTGAAACCCCATCTCTACAAAAAATACAAAAACTAGCTGGGTGTGATGATGCATGCCTGTAGTCCCAGCTACTCAGGAGGCTGAGGGGGGAGGATCACTTCAGCCCAGGATGTCAAAGCTGTAATGAGCCATGATCATGCCACTACACTCCAGGCTGGGCAACAGAGTGAGGCCCTGTCTCAAAAAA
>NW_016107619.1:1791868-1847730 GCF_001604975.1 Cebus imitator
ATTCACTCCTGTGCTAAACAGAGATGGGATTTGAATGAGTAAAATTAATTTTACTTAAATCAATTTTATCCTAATTTGTGATAGTATACCAGTAGGTTGCTACAGAACATTTGAACTTTCAGTAGAAATAGAAAATCAGAAATGCTTTCATTCCCAATCCTCTCAGAACTTTACGTTCACAAAATATATCACTGTCATGAAAGTGGCTTAAAGCAGGAGTTTATTTTTTTTAATTAATTTTTTTTTTGAGACAGTGTCTTGCTTTGTTGCTCAGGCTCGAGTGCAGTAGTGAGATCACAGCTCACTGCAGCCCCGACCTCTCAGGCTCACGTGGTCCTCCCACCTCAGCCTCCCAAGTAGCTGGGACTACAGGCACACATCACCACTCCCAGCTAATTTTTCAAATTTTTTATAGAGATGGGGGCCTCACTATGTTACCAGGCCTGGTCTTAAACTCCTAGACTCAAGCAATTCTCCTGCCTTGGCCAAAGTGCTGGGATGACAGGCAAGAGCCACCATGCCCGACCCAGGAGTATATTTTTACTTGTAATATCTTGGGCCGTCTTGATAATCAAATATACATTAAGCCAGAGAATACCTGGGTACACCTAAAATCGGCATCCTGATGAGAATATACAAATGGGCTCATGACCCTCAGCAGTGACCTCTAAGAGACATCTAAGAAGCCCTGAAATGTACAAAATTGCCGAACATGGAGAAGTCCATTTCCTCTCTGAAAATGAACTCGTACATGCTTAAGGTTCTACGATCACTTTTTTTAATGAATAAAAATATTTTAAGAGCATGCAGAAGCAAATCTCCCTAACTCACTTCCCACTGGAGCTGTAAATGTGGGGGCTCTCTCTCCCACTGCCCACTGTTTCCTGCCCTTCAGTGATTATTCCAGTGTTTCGGCATCTTAACGAGCAAGATTTTTGACTGAGCACTGTGGCTATAATCCCAGCTCTATGGAAGGCTGAGGCAGGAGGATTGCTGGAGACCAGCACTTCAAGATTAGCCTAGGCAACATAGCAAGACACCATCTCTACCAAAAATAATTTTAAAATTAACTGGGTGTGGTGATGCATACCTGTAGTCCTAGCTGCTCAGGAGGCTGAGGAAGGAGGATCACTGGAGCCCAGAAGTGCAAGGCTACAGTGAGCTATGATCACGCCCCTGTACTCCAGCCTGGATGACAGAGTAAGACCCTGTCTCTAAAATAAAGTAATTAAGAGGTAAGAAAAAAGGAACATCAAGATTTTTTCCACGGGAGCCAGAATTGTTATTACTAACTTAATTCAGCTTGAATTTTAAAGAACAGTAAATTCTTAAACTCCCTCTCTGGGCAATGCGCTGTTGCTTAAAAAAGATGGAGGAAAAAGTATGTTCCCTGGGATTTTCCCCTTCTGAAATTATTCCTAAAGAAATAAGCCAAAAACCAGACAAAGATTCAGTATGAAGATGTTCATCATAATATTAATTATAAAAACAAAAATTGAAAAGAACCTGGAAGTTCAACTTTAGTAAAATAGTGAAAGAGGGAGTCAACATCTTATGGAATATTATGTATCTATTAAAATATTTATAAACAGTGATTAATGATATGGGGAAATTTTATGTACTATTATGTTAAACCAAAAACCAAAAACAAGATCTAGCCTTGAATATGAAATATTAATTCTGTAGAAAATATATGGATAGAAGGCCCGGCACGGTAGCTCACGCCTGTAATCCCAGCACTTTGGGAGGCCGAGGTAGGTTAATCACGAGGTCAGGAGTTGGAGACCAGCCTGGCCAAGATGGTGAAACCCCGTCTCTACTAAAAAATACAAAAAAAGATTAGCCAGGTGCAGTGGCAGGTGCTTGTAATCCCAGCTTCATGGAAGGCTGAGGCAGGAGAATTTCTTGAACCCAGGAGGCGGAGGTTGCAGTGAGCAGAGATGGTGCCGCTGCACTCTAGCCTGGGTGACAGAGCAAGACTCCATCTCCAAATATATATATATGGATAGAAAATAAAGCAATCACATGAACACAAAAGTGTTCGGTTGGATTGTAGATGATTTTTTTTCTCCTGAGTAATACATTTGCATGCATGTCAAATGCTTAAATCAGAAAAATGAAAATAGTAAGTAAAAATCAGAAAGTGAGGACGAGAAACAAGTATGTAACCCCTGCTCTTCAGGAGTTCCTGTTTATTTCTCCTGGATCAGGGTTCCTAGATTTTTAATCCACTGATGTTCTCCACCCACATGGACCAGCCTCCCACCAGGCAGATAAGAACCTTGGGTTTCTTCTCGGGTCCTTCCCCAGGAGGAGGGCTCTCACCTGGAGACTGTCAAGAAGTTGATGAACTCTCCCATACATGCTGTGTTGTCTGCTCCTCAAGTCACTGCCACACTAAAATTTGGTCCGCAACTGTATTCACTACCTCACATGCCCACTGCTACACACCCACCAGTGCTGTGCCCTCATGCCTGTGTGGGGACTTCCATTGTGTGCAAGGCTTTGATCAACGGATTCCATTATTAATGGCCACCTTTTAATGAAGCTCATTTTGTACCCAAAGCCATGCTGAATGTTGCCACGCATTAATTCCCATGAGCTGCACAACTCTATGACATAGGTACTGTTGTTATTTCCTTTCTACTGAGGGTTACACATGAGTGCATGGAGGCTGAGTGACTTGTACACTCAGAGGATGTTGGGCCAGGCTGGGGTTTCTCAGCCTGGGTGTCTGATTCTAGGCTCAGAGCTCCCCACCAGCCACACTCTCTAGGGCAGGTGTCTCTGGAATTCTCAGTGTGCTTGGAAAGCAAAGCTGGGTGGGTTCTCACCATTGCAAGCCCATCCTCAAACTGCTGGTAAAAATTCAGCTTTTTCACACTTCAAATACAACATGCTTTTATTAATTGAAATTTAAAGTTAGGAAAAGAAAGGAAAGCATTAGGGAAAAGCACCAATAAGGTCTATGCCAAAATATCGGGAAAAAGGTACTAGAAAGCCTCCACTAAACACATTGGCATCACTCACACTTCACGTGTCGAAAGCTCTGCTCACTGTTCTCCAGAGCCAGCTGCCCCAGCGCCACCACTGCCCGTCAGACACTTGCGTTCCCAAGCTCAGTGTCACTCACCAGTGCTCTGTTCTTCCCTGCTCTTGTGGGTCAACCAGGCAAGCACGTCCTGTGATTGAGCTCACGGTGTCCTTTTCCTCCCCACCACTGCTCTCTGAGTTAAATATCTTTTACCTCCCAGTACTGTTCACGTCATGATGTTCGTAGAAAATTCTTATATTTGAATGGTACCTGCGTCAATGGATGAGGTCATGTTTTGGAGGCCACCTGCCCAGTGACTCCAGCTGCTGTCCCCTTCTGCTGGTCTGCCGAGGTCTGAGGGGAGACTTGCTCCTGGTACCCCGTCACCCATCTGCGGGACAGCAGTGGTCTTCAGCTGATTGGCTGGGAAATTCTCTCCCAATCCATCTCTCTGCTTCCAGACTCTCCCACCTCACCCTTTTCACCACAGCCAGCATCCCCTTCCTTTATAGAGTGTCTTATTTTCTGTGGCTTATAACAGAATACCTGAAACTGAGTAATTTATAAAGAAAAGGAATTTATTTCTTATAGTTATAGAGGCTAAGAAGTCCAAGGTCAAATAGCCAAATCTGGCGAGGGCCTTATTGCTGGTGGGAACTCTCTGCAGTTCTGAGACAGTGCAGGGCATGGCATGGCAAGGCTAAGCACGCCAGCTCACGCCTCTCGTCCTCTTCCTATAAGACACCAGTCCCACTCCCATGAGAACCTGTTAATCCATTAACTCATTAATCCATAAATCTGTGAATGGATCAATCCATTCATGAGGACAGAGCCCTCATGATCCAATCACCTGTTAAAAGGGTTCACCTCTCAACATACCCACATTAGGGATTAAGTTCCAACTGGAGTTTTGGAGAGGATATTTAAACCATAACAGAGGGATATTGTTTAAAAGCGATCTGGTATAATAAACACTCAGTGGTGCCTTGGTCCATCAAAACCAGGAGAGATTCCCCAGTCCCACAAACACTCAATCAGGACCCACCAACCTCATGGGTAAGAGCTTGGCCCGTAGAGCTGGACCGTCTGGGTTTGAGGTCGGCTTTGCCTTTTGTCAGGTGTCGTGGGCAATCGATTGGCAGCTCTATGCCTCTATTTGTTCATGCACAAAATAGTGTCTCCCTCACAGGAGTATTGTGAAACTCAAATGACAATAAGCACATGTCAACAGTTATTATTTCCCAGGTCCACATTTTGATTCATATTCAACACCCCCTACTCTTTGTTTTCGAGAAACTCAGTACCCCTCAAACACTCTGTGGTCATCTGTGCCCCTGACTTTATGCCCGCAATTCTCCCTTACCCAGAAATGCCCCATCTTCCTCTCTAGCCGGACACCTGCCTCTTGTTCTAGGCTGAGATCAAGTCCCACCTCCTTGCAATGACTTCTCCTTGCTTTAAACTCCTCTTCTACTTATTTTCAATGTCATTTGTTTGGCATTTAATGTACTGTATTGTTATCTGTCTCTGTTATAAATATTCCGTCTTCCCAGAGAGATGAAAAGCTCCCAGCACTACATCTCCTGCCTACAATAGGTATCCTGTAAGTGTGTGCTGATGATAATGATGACGACCAGGAGAGAATAAATCTGTTAAGCATGTTATTTGCTGCAGCCAATAAAGAGCAGTCCCTTATAACTGCTTTAATTCACTTGGGAGATGAACACGAGACACAGAAGTGAAGCAACTCAGCATTTGAATAATATTTTATTTTAATGGACAAATACCAGCATTCTTCCCACCATCATTTAGCGGTCCTCTTCTGCTATTATCTGAAAGGAATGATACATCATTTAAATTTAATTATTCAGGAATATCACCATGACTTTATAGATAGTCACTATATATAAATTTAAAGTACCAACTCATCATTTTCTTCTCAAAGCAAATAATTTCTGTTGTCATTAAGTGAAGCAGTAATAGGAATTTAAAGTCATATTTACAAAGTCCAAGAAAGGGCAGAAAAGAAAAAAAAAGAAAACAATGCTGATTTTAATAGAGCTGAGGAACATAAAGGGGACAATGACAAAGTGACAACAGAAAGGGAAATGTCCAGCATTTTGCATAATTGCGAGTTCCTCCAGCCTCTAGGCCTCTGTGTGTTTGTAATCTCAGAGCCACACACACCGCCTGACCCTTACTGGGGGATGGGCATGGCTGTGTGTATTGTAAGTGGACCCCACACTTGTAACGAGGCAGAAAGCCTGTTTTCAGACCTTGACAAAAGCTGCGCTTTGCACAGGAACTAAATACATGTGTTCTGAAGAAATGAATACATGATTAATCAAGGCAGCTGTGTTATTAAGAAAACTGGTTGAGATAATATGATGTCAGAGTGCCAGAAATAAGGCAGAGAGTAAAAACCTAAGACAATCAACTTGTTTTTTCTGCATGTTGCCAGACAACTGCCTGATCATCTCCTTCACTCCCAAACAATGGATTATTTTAATGTTATCGGGTAAAGGAAAAACCAAGTAAACACAGAGGGGTGGAGAGAAAGGCAGCTCAAGAGGTGGGAGCAGCATATTCAAGGCAGGGAGGAGATCATATTTTATAGGGAATAAGAGAAGTTCATGGTAGCTTGAATGTAAAAAGTGACAGTGAGTGGCATGATTTGAAGATAAAGTAGCAGAGGAACACACATCAGACAGGGCACTGCAAACTCTATTTGGAAAGTACATCTTTATTCTGGAAAGAACTGGAAAGCTCTGAAGGATTTTAAATGACCCAATAAAATAATCAGTGATGCATTTAGCAAACATCACAAAGAAGAAAGTACAGAATCAGGGAGACTGTATTAGTTTGTTCTCACACTACTATGAAGAAATACCTGAGACTGGGTCATTTATAAAGGAAAGAGGTTTCATTGACTCACACTTCCACATGGCTGGGGAGGCCTCAGGAAACTTACAATAATGGTGGAAGGGGAAGCAAACACATCCTTCTTCACATGGCGGCAGGAGAGAGAAGTGCAGAGCTAAGGGGGGAAAAGCCCCTTATAAAACCATCTGATCTCATCACAACTCAATCACTATCATGAAAACAGCACAGAGGTAACCACCCTCATGACTTAATTACCACTCGCTGGGTCCCTCCCACAATACATGGGGATTATGGGAACTACAATTTAAGTTGACATTTGGGTGGGGACACAGCCAAACCATATCAGAAACCATTCACTCATTCCACAAATATTTATTCCACTTCTGTGCCTCAGGCACTATTCCAGATATTGGAAACAGTCATAAAGAATAGAAACAAAACATTTTTGCTCTCATGGAGCTTACATTTGAGTAGGAGAAGATAGACAATAAACAAATTGGTACAATCTATAGCACATTGTATGCTAAGAACTTTTATGGGGAAATAGGAGGCAGAAAAGGGAGGGCCTGGCCAAGGGAAAGGAGAGGGTAAATTCCACTTTTAATGAGGAAGCCATAGAAATGATCACTGAGAAGACATGCACTGAGAAGACATGAGAGCAAAGACCTGAAGGAGTGAGGGCATAGCCAAGCAGAGACCTGGGGAATGAGCATCCTGTATAGAAGAACCAGTGAGTGCAAAGGCCCTGGGGTAGGAACAGGAAGCCAACGTGGATGGTGAGGAGTGAGCAAGAAGGAGAGTAACAGGAGTTTAAGTCAGAATAATGAGATCACATCGGGCCTGGTGAGCCATGGCGAGGACTTTGATTTTTACTCTGAGTGAAACAGGGAGCCACTGGGATTCTGGGCAGAGCATCACTCTGACCACCGTGTGGTGAGGACACTGTGTCTCTCAGGGTCAGAGGCCCAGCTGGGATCAGGGAAGGTTAGAGTAAGGACAAAAGCTGGTATAATCCCAGTGAAAGACACTGGTGGCTTGGTCCAGAGGGTAGAGCTGGAGAGTCAAGGCATATTGTGAAGATCAAGCCAAGAAGACTTGCTGTCAGATGACACATGTCATATAGGAGAAAGAGGACAGTTAGGGCTTTTGCCAAGAATAACTGGAAGGATGAATTGGCAATTAACCAAAACACGGAAAACTGCAGTGCGATACTTCTGAGGAAAGAAGATTGATGTTCTGTTGCCTATGTTACGTTTGGGGTTGCCAATAAGATATCAAGTAGACAGTTTGTGGAAAGAGTCCGGAGTTCAAGAGAGAAGTCTGACTGGGGTACGAATTTGGGGTCTGGTGGGCATACACCTTATTCAGGGGTCCTACATGGGATAGGACCATTCTGGTAGGTAGACAGACTTGAGCACGGCAGAAGAGGGTGCCCCCTCCCCGCAACTACCAAGAATCTCAGATGACCATCAGGTGAATGTCAGGCAGTTGCTAAACTGGCGCTAAAATGATAATTGGCTGGAGCTGGCACCAAGGAAGGACCGTCTCCCAATAGAGAGAAAACATCTGGAGGTGGTGATCAGCAGCTTCCAAATAAGATCTCAGGAGTTGGGTGAGCGGCCCCAAGCACGCACACTAAGGCAAAATGGTGGAGTTTATGGGTAGAGGACCTTCCTCCAGAAATACTGAGCCAGAAAGGGGAAAACGCCTCAAATGAGCATGCGCACTCGCAGGCCACTGTGCATGCAGACAGCCTGCCCAAGGGAAGACTCAGGGGAGAGGAAACCAAACTCAGAACTATGCCAATGTATAAAACCCCAAATCAGGGGACAAACAGGGCACTTGGATCTCTCAAGTGGCCCGCTTGGCCCTCTCCCAAGTGTACTTCCTTTCTAAAACTTTTTAATAAACTGTCACTCCTGCTCTAAAACTTGCCTCAGTCCTCCCTCTGCCTTAAACCTACTTCTGCCCCTCAACCGCTTTCTTTCCTCCAAGGAGCCAAGGATCAAGTTTGCTGCAGACCCTTAGGGATTTGCCTTCAGTAACAGGATCACCATGGAAACAGGCATGAATACAAACAGAATATGCTTCGGGGCTGGTCTTTAGGGACTGCAAGCGTAAGGTGCCCCAAAATGAGGGGAAAAACAGGTGGAGAAGGAAAACCAAAAGAACGCGTGCTGGAGGCCAGGTGTTTCCAGGAGGTGAACCCAGTGCGAAGATGAGGCCTGAGACAGACCATTGCCTCTACTTCCCCAGGGGTCATGGGCTCCAGCAAGAGCAGGACCCTGAAGCAGAGAAGACAGAAGACAGAGGGCTCATGCTAAAATAGGGACGGGTTTGGAGGCAGCGAGCGTGCCCATCTCTTTTCATGGGATCCCGAGCAAAGAAAAGCAAAGGAAGAGAGGACTCACTTGAGAGTGAAATGAGGTCAAGAGGGGTAATTGTTAAAGAGGAGGCTGGTTAAGACCCACCATCTTCTGTAATCCAGGCAGAAGCTGGTGCAGGTGAAGCACGGGTGAGGATAAACCAGGAGCTTTGTGTGGGTGGTGCTGCCTCAGCCAGGGAGCAGGGGAATTCACGGAGGATACCGCGGGGGCCAACGGAGAGCCTATGGTTACCGAAGCAGAGGGGAGTGGGGGAATTTAGATAGATTTAGGAGACAAAAATCCACGGTGCTTAGTTTAAATGCCAGAGGCAAAGGAATCTAAGATGACGTGATAAGGTAAAACTCAGAAATAGTGAAGGTTTGTTGAATTTCATTTGGAAAACAAAAATAGGAAACGTAATTAACTCTTGATTTTCTAACAACAACCGTTTCTTTGAAATCCAGGAACATGGGAAGTATAACGACAGAATGTCTAAATAAAAAATAGCACTCTGTGTGTGTGTGCGTGCGTGTGTGTGTGTGTGTGTGTGTGTGTGCATGAGAAAAGTCTGGAAGGAGAGACTGCCAAGATATTTAGAATAATTATCTTTGGTTGGTGGGATTTCAGGTGACTTTCTTTTATATTATATTTATATTCTGTTTACTCTCTATGTTTTAATTAGCCTGTTTTATTTTGTAACTTAAAAATCAGAATATCAGTCTTGTTCCCCTAAAAAGAAAATGAAAGGTAACAAGTAATCCATTAGGTGATTTAGAGTTGGTCAAATTCTTGCTAGATTGCTGGCTCCATTTTTAAGCTCTGAGATGTCAACATGAAAATTCCAGTTTGAGTAATAAATGAGATAAAATATTGATGTCTTTAAAAATCATAAGCTATAACAGTTATGCTGGCAGATTAACTAAAAACAGTTATGCTGGAAGGATCTACGTTGTCATATTAGTTATTTTGGATATTATTTTTTATTGTTGGGAAGAAGCAAGGAGGAAAAAAAGAATATGACGTTGAGGCAAAGTGACTATCACTGAGGCCAAAAGGGGGCTCTAGGGCCTGGGAAAGCCATCTTTCCCTTTGATTTACATTTGGTTAGTCTGTAAGCTAAAATAAAATATTACTTGGTCTCAATGATGCCGCTCCAAATCCGCTCTATCTATATCCCATGTGTCTATTTTTAAAATTTTGTGCTCGTGATTCTTTTAAATGCCTAATGTCACACTTTGCTGATGGAGTGAGAACATCCCTGCACTCTGCATTTGTTTTTTTTTTAATTTCACATAGCATTTCGTGGGGCCTGCAGATGTCTCCTCCCCACAGCCCTATATTGTATATGCTCTCACTCTTCCTGTCCAGGCACAATCCCAGCTTGGGGATCATTTAAAGCATTTGCAGCTTCGACTCTGAGCCGACGGTCACTGAAGTACGCTGTGGGCAGATTGTAAATATGCGCAAGCATAGTGCTGTCAGCCAGCATGGGTCAGCAGGCCTCTGAGCTCCTGAATCCAAATTCAAATCTCGAATGTTGTCTGTGGACGTCCAGGGAGGGGGTAGAGTTGATTAGAAATCTAAGAGCAGGGTTGTAGGGTTGTGGCATTAAAATGAAACTAAGACCAAACAAATTACTGAGCTTCTTTCCTTTTTCTTCCATAGGAAGCTTACAGATTCGGTACAACCTGGGTGGCACCCGAGAACCATACAATATTGATGTAGACCACAGGAACATGGCCAATGGCCAGCCTCACAGTGTTAACATCACCCGCCACGAGAGGACCATCATTCTCAAGGTATACGTACGTGTAAATTACGTATAACAGAGCGTTATCATTCCTGTCCCTGTATTGCTTGAGAGGATAGAAGTGAAAGAGATGCTTATTACACTTTCTCCTACAAGTGCATAACTAGTGAAGTAGAAATATACATAATTCTGACAAGGAAAGACAGTGATGAATTTGATGACATTTTTTAGGGGGAAATAGAATAAATGTTTATTTCATATAGTCTTTCTGGTTTTCCCAGTTCCAGACCCACTTATCTATCAGTTTACTGTTTTTTTCTGTTGCACCATCTTTCTTCGCCAAGCTCTCAGACATCTGAAACTTATCCTGTTTCCCAGCAAAGGTTATTTTGGTTTCTCTGACCCACTGCTTTCACTACTCCAACACAATACAAAAAGCTGTAATTTTTTTTTTTTTTTTTTTTTTTTTTTTTTTTTTTTTTTTTTACTCTGCAGAGTCTTTGCCTTAAAAATCCTCAAAACAGTCTTTTCCCAGAATCTCAGACTCTGGTTGTAGGCTTTTGGCACACAAAGGGATGGTTTTATTATGCCACTCAAATGTTATTTCAGATTCACTGATGACCTCTGCCCCCACCACCAATTTTTACAGTGAAGAAACCAGCCTGGAAAACATCATGAATAAAACATGATGTGAGAAGGTCTCCCTGGGAGCTAGGCCAGGAGATCAAGGATGGGAACTGTCACTGCATTCTCTAGAAGGAGTTCAAAATAGATACCTGTCAGGAGAAAGAACAGCAGGAGGACGCTGTTTTGTCAGTAAAGTGGAGTGTCATTTGGCAAGGGTTCAGCAGCCTCTCAGACCTCATTCTGATTCGGCTGGTTGCTGTGGGAAGTTCACGTTGCAAAGAAAAGGCACAAGCCCTGTCTCTTCTGAGCACTGGTGGATGTCAAATTCATAACTTGATATGGAGTTTGCACGTGGCCTTTAGCAGTAAATGCTAGAGGGCATTTTAAGGAGAGGTCTTTCCTAGGAAACTGACACATGCTGTTTCAGCCTACTGCACCGTCAATCAAAGGTGGCGTAGTAAGGTTTTCTCGTCATAATCAACAGAGTCCTAGAACCAGCACAGTGCCTGGCACACATGAGGGGTGGCAAATTCTTTACGGAGTAAACTAAGCCCATCTTTAACCAAGTTTTAGTCAGAAAAGCCAGCAAGTCCGGGGAAATAGAATAAATGACAGATGGTTTTGTACCATTTCATCAACATTGTCTTCCTAGGCTTTTGATTAGAGACTTCAATTTTAAACCACCCAATTTGTCACCTATTTTTAAAAAGTTGACCTATCTTGCCATTTCACCATTACAAAATGATATTAAAACTTAAAAAGACCTGAACCATCGGCTTTTCAGACAGTATAATAGCGGAGACACACCAGTCATAGAATCGTATGGAGTTAACCCTCACTCTGCCACAGTGAATTAGAGAAGGACTTGAGAAAGGAGAGAAGAGTGGATGATTTGTAAAAGTTGGGACTTTGGAGGCACCAAAAGCCAGAGATCTAGACAGTGGAGAAGCCAGAGACCTCCAGAGAATCCAGGAGATGAATGGGTTTGGGGGCGGGTCTGCTTCTTGCTCAAGATTCTTTTGGTTGCAAATGATAGAAAAGCAATTCGGAAGTAATTTGTTGGGGAAAATTCCTAGGATAGGTCATAGAGTTATAGAATTTGAAAAAGATAAAACCAAACTTTGGGAAGATAATCTAGGGAGTCTGGAGAATTAAAACTATGGACCAGAATACCACTGGGTTTCTCTCTCCCTTCCTTCCTTCCCCACCTTTCTTTTACATTCTCATCTCTGCCTCTCTCTGAAGACTAGATTAATTAACTCTTACTGCAAGCTCCATCTTTCACATATCCTGGGACACAGTCACAAGAGTACAGGGCTCATGTCTTCCCAGCTTTGCTACCAGAAGAAAGGGTCCCAGTTTCTTGACACTCATTTTAAAATCCCAGGGAATCTCTGATAGGCGTGGCTTGAGTCGTGTGCTCCCCTTGTTGTGTGGAAGGGGGAACAAGGACCCGTAGTCCCTAATCACGTCTCTTGATTAGAGTGGGGAACTTGAGAAACTCCCTCAAGAGAACAGAACGCAGTTCCAGGAAAAGGAAGGAGACAGGATGACAGGAGTGAAAACACTGGATGCATGTTTCTAAGGTAGGAGAGGAGATAAACCTGGGAAGTCCTTCCTCGATTCTGCCCTAGGTTCTGCACCTAGAGGTTTTGGGAAATCCCGCTCTCCCTCCTTCTCTATTATGTAACGTAACTGACTGCACCCTGATTTCTGAATTCCCCAGCTCTCGTGAAGGCAGCTAGGAAATACATCACGGCCTGGGGAGCTCCAATCTCTCAGCCCCAGCCTGTCCATCTAGCCTGGGCCCTGCCCACTCCTGGGGGCAAAAGGAAAATAAAGATAGGGGTGGTAGAGGGAGACAAGATGTGGCCCCTTCTTATGGAAAAGCAGATCCCAGGACTCCTCACTCCCATGCCCTGCTTTCTTTCAGGCAGGGAGGCCTGGCAGAGCATGGAAGTAATTCTGAAAGTGCTTTGGTACACCAAAAACACTAATTTTTTTCTTAAAACAATCTATAAATCCATCTTGAGAACTTGTACAGCCTCAACTATGTATGGAAAGAGATATAATAAAATGTTAACAGTGATCATTTATGTGTGAAGGGATTATAAATGGTTTTATTTCCTCTAGAGTTTCCTATTTCCTCATTTTCTATTATAAGCATTTTCATAATCAAACAGAAACATGAAACAGCCATCTATTCTCAGCCTGTTCTGGTAGCCCCCCCAGTCACAATAACATACGATATCAAAGGTATTTCAATAATTTCAAGTTAACATTTACTTGTAATCAAAGAACAAAAATAAGGCTAATGCAAAGATGAGTTTCACAGTGTTATGGAATGATGCCTTTTGGAATTAAGGTGAATGTTTATGCATTTATACATGCTCAAACATCATATAATTTAGATGATCTTCATCAGTGTTTATGGTATCTTTAAAAGCAGGTTTACTTTCATAGCTAGGTTTGGCTAAAGCTAACAGTAAATTAATCTGCATTCCCTCAGCACACACCCTCTGAAACAGTGCTGAGCACTTGAGGGAAGCTGACCTTGGATGAAACATTTGCTGCCAAAAAACAAAGTGCCCAATCTCCACATAGATAACAAGCAGCTGACTGTAGTCGTTATCAGACACCAGCATGAACCAGAAGCCATGACATACCTCAAGTGGCATCATTTGTGAAAACTCACAGTTGCATCAGGGATAATAGCTTAAGGCTTAATGCCAGTCAAAATATAAACAAATGCAGTGCAGCTAGAGGGCACCTGAAAAAGTCTGGCATGCAGTGAAAAAATTGTGTCAATTAGCTTGAATCCAAAAGCTAAACATTATAATCAGCAGCTCCAAAGTCTTGTGCAACCAGCCCTTTCTTCTTTCTTTCCTTCCTTCTTGCCATCCATGTTTCTTTTTCTTCCTATTTTTTCCTTTCTTTCTTCCCAACCACGTTGCACAAGGGATCTAAGGGGGTTTACAGGGAGAATATTAAATGAAATAGAGAGTTAATGGAAGTCACAAAAAGTAAGTCCCCAAGATCAGAGGAAATAGAACATGATTATTCAGGTCACAAGGTCTTACCACTTGGATAAATTTGACTGTGAACTTCTCGGCAGCTAGAAGTATACAACCCATAAGGATAAACTAAGCCAGTTCCTCTCTAGAATTGACACTTTCCTTACTATATCATTTTTATTTTATTTTATTCCATGGATTATATTTACTGACATAGAAAATACCCATAGCATATTCCACTTACGCAATATCACATACACGATAACAGCTCACATGCATTGATGCTTACTGTGTCCAAGGCAATATGCTAAGCACTTTATACACGTTTTCTCGTTTAATCGTCACGAAAACTTTATGAAATATGTGTGGTCATTATTCCCATCTGATGTGTTTTGGAGTGTGTCCTTGGCTAAATCTTATGGCAAATTGTAATCCCCAGTGTTGAAGGGGGGGCCTTGTGGGAAGTGATTGGATCATGGGGGTGGATTTCCTTCTTGATGTTCTTATGATAGTGAGTGAGTTCTCATGAGAGCTCATTGTTTTTTTGTTTGCTTGTTTTCTGGGTTTTCTTTTTTATTGCATTTTAGGTTTTGGGGTACATGTTAAGAACATGAAAGATTGTTGCATAGGTACACACATGGCAGTGTGATTTGCTGCCTTCCTCCCCATCACCTATATCTGGCATTTCTCCCCATGCTCTCTCTCCCCAACTCCCCACTCCCCGCTGTCCCTCCCCCATTTCCCCCCGACAGACCCCAGTGTGTGATGCTCCCCTCCCTGTGTCCATGTGTTCTCATTGTTCAACACCCGCCTATGAGTGAGAACATGCGGTGTTTGATTTTCTGTTCTTGTGTCAGTTTGCTGAGAATGATGGTTTCCAGGTTCATCCATGTCCCTACAAAGGACACGAACTCATCGTTTTTTATGGCTGCATAGTATTCCATGGTGTATATGTGCCACATTTTCCCTGTCCAGTCTATCATCGATGGGCATTTGGGTTAGTTCCAGGTCTTTGCTATTGTAAAAACAATGCTGCAATGAACATTCGCGTGCATGTGTCCTTATAGTAGAACGATTTATAATCCTTTGGATATATACCCAGTAATGGGATTGCTGGGTCAAATGGAATTTCTATTTCTAGGTCCTTGAGGAATCGCCACACTGTCTTCCACAATGGTTGAACTAATTTACACTCCCACCAACAGTGTAAAAGTGTTCCTATTTCTCCACATCCTCTCCAGAGAGCTGGTTGTTTAAAAGTGTGTGGCACCTCCTGCTTTGCCCTCTTCCTCCTTCTCAGGGCATGTAAGACGTGCCTGCTTCCCCTTTGTCTTCTGCCATGATTGTAAGTTTCCTGAGGCCTCCCCAACCATGCTTCCTGTGCCTGTGGAACTGCGAGTCAATTAAACCTCTTCCTTACAAATTACCCAGTCTCGGGTAATTATTTATAGCAGTGCAAGAATGGACTAATATATCATCTTAGAGATGTGGAAACTAAAGTTCAGAAAGTAAGATGCAACCTACCCAAAGTTAGAAAGCAGTAAATAGCCACAGCATAGTCAAACCCAGGTCTGTCATACTTCAAAGTATATACAAGCTCTTAACCCTTACTTAATAGATAGCTGTCTGGAAGGGTGTTCACAAAATTTTAGAAGTGAATACCTCTGGCTGGTAAGAAATTAAGTGATATTATTGTTATTATCATAAGATAGTTCAAAATATGCAAAAACACAGAGAATAATATGCCATATGCTATGTGCCCACCATTGATACATTACAAATTTTGACATTTTGCCCTATTTTTTCAGATCGTTTTTAAATGCAGCAATAATTGAGAGCCCTTTGTCCTCCTTGTTACATACTGGGCTCTGAGAAAAGTCAGAGGCAATGCCTTCAACAGCATTTCTGCAGATGTATTTGTTGCAAGGCTGTTAGAGGCTGAAGCTCCTTGGGAAAGTCAAGCAAAACTTCAAAATGGAATTCAGCCCAAATAAGTCTGTAGAGAGTGAGATAGAACAGGATGATGGGCAGATGAAGAGGCCAAAGGCTGAGATGATGCAGCTTTCTGATATTTTGATCTGATCCAAGGATAAAACTAGCTGGAAAATAATAATGAATAAACACATGTTCTTTTAATAATTATCTATGAAAATCACACATTTTTGGGTTTAGATGTGAGTTAGACAATAGAGAGTTCAGGGATATATTCTCTGGCACAGATATGCAGAATCCACATTCTCTAAAAATCAAATGAACAGATGGTAAGGATGTATCATTTTGGCTTTCATCTGACTCGAGGGCCATCCTGTCTTTGCCAAGAAGAAGCTAACAGATTTCCTGCAAGCAAAATAAGGCCTTTCTTAGAAAATAATTCTGGGTCCTCAGGAACAAATCATGATTAGATCCCCAAGTTCTTATACCAAAAAGAGCATGACTCTGAGTATTTTCACTGGGAATTTTCAAAACAAATGTTCAAAGACATCAGTGAATTCTGTTTCTTAAAATAACATAAGCATGGTAATTTCTTACCTGCTAGTAATCGGAGTTTCAACAAAATTGTATAAAAACAATTGCATCAATTGTTTTTATTTTCCCCCATTTATTTATTTTATTGCATTTTAGGTTTTGGGGTACATTGAAGAACATGCAAAATTGTTGCATAGGTACACACGTGGCAGTGTGATGTGCTGCCTTCCTCCCCATCACCTACATCTGGCATTTCTCCCCTTGCTATCTCTCCCCAGCTCCCCACCCCCCACCGTCCCTCCCCTATTTCCCCCCAACTGACCCCAGTGTGTAGTGCTCCCCTCCCTGTGTCCATCAATTGTTAATTGAACTAGGTATTGTATATAAATCTTAAGACTTGTCAGAGTAGTGTTAAAAACATTAGCAACATGTAGTGTGCTAAGCGTTAAAGAAGTAGGAGGATACAAATATTCGGATAATATCAGTTGCTCTGCAAATTAGCCCCCAGATCTCCATGTCTTAACCCAATAAAAGTCTATCTTATATCAGATATATTTTCAGGAAAAGAAAGTCCTGTGGTTTCTGGCAATGATTAAATTGTGTTTGGCAGTCACTCTGAGGACTTGCCACTGCCATCAACTTCCCTGCTTCCCCAGCCCTGAATTAGGTCAAATTATTGTCCATTATTCTAGAAACCTTCCAGGGCTCCATCCTCTGGGAGGCTGTCCCTTGTACTTGATCAGCCATGGCGTCCTCTGAATTAAGTGCCATAGAGAATGTGTTTCTTACACGTATGTAGCTTTAAGGCCCATTTCCTGCAGGTGCGAATTACACTAAGGGTTTTTTACACTCATAAGCCTTTTATGGACTAGATCTGTGCTTTCTTTTCCAATACAATTCCCTCAAAACCCCAGGTGGCTTCTGATCTGTTTGATTCTGGTCAGTTTCATGTGCTGGTAAATGCACCCTAAGCTCTTCCCTAGACATCAATCTTAGACCTACTCAATCATTTGCCTCCAGGTTTCATGCCTCTCTCTCTCTCTCAAGGTAATGGCAGCTACTTTAGGGCCAGTGGACACAAAAGGCTTGGGTAGGAAGTGAAGACCCTTAATTTAAATGTTACCCATGAGGCTAAGTCAGTTTGCTAAACAGAAATCTTACTGCCCCATTGTTGGTCAAAGCTGTTTGCAGTGTCATTTCTTACTTTCTAGTGTAAGGCTCTAAATATCTAGACTTTTCTCTATTCCTTTCATTGATGATTGGAAACTGGTCAATTCTTTCCCGAACTCATCTGTTCCTTGACGTGAGTGACAAAAAGCAACTGATGCACCTGACCATTCTGTCTCTTCTGAAGTGCTTTCCCTAAAGCTGCTTAAGCACTTAGTGTGCCTTCCAGGTTATGTCAGGTGATAGTATTACAAAATATTTTGTTGCATACTATATTAGTCCGTCTTGCACTGCTATAAAGAAATACCTGGCCGAGCGCGGCGGCTCAAGCCTATAATCCCAGCACTGTGGGAGGCCGAGGCAGGTGGATCACGAGGTCAAGAGATCGAGACCATCCTGGTCAACATGGTGAAACCCCGTCTTTACTAAAAATAGAAAAAATTAGCTGGGCATGGTGGCGCGTGCCTGTAATCCCAGTGACTCAGGAGGCTGGGGCAGGAGAATTGCCTGAACCCGAGAGGCGGAGGTTGCGGTGAGCCCAGATCACGCCATTGTACTCCAGCCTGGGTAACAAGAGCGAAACTCCGTCTCAAAAAAAATTAAAAAAAAAAAAGAAAGAAATACCTGAGACTGGGTAATTTATAAAGAAAACAGTGTTTAATTGGCTCACAGTTCTACAGTCTGTACAAGAAGCTTAGCAGCTTCTGCTTCTGGGGAGGCCTGGAGAAGCTTAGATGGTGTATGGCAAAGGCAAAGTAGGCTTGTCTTACAGGGCAGAAGCAGGACCGAGAGAGAGAGGGAAAGTGCCACACACTTTCAAACAACCAGAGGACTCACTCTCCTGACAACTCACTTGCTATCACAAGAACAGCAGCACAAAGATAGTGCCAAACCGTTCATGAGAACTCTGCTTCGGTGATCCACTCACCTCCCACCAGGCCCCACTTTGGACACTGGGAATGACAATTCAACATGAGATCTGAGCAGGGACATGTATCCAGACCATATCACATACCATTCTTCTTCTGTTTTTCCAGCCTCTGATACCCATTCCTGCACCACCTCCCACCTGACCACAAAGCCAATGCTACATATTTTACTTTTCTATTATAACAGTGCCCTGCCTCGAGATACCAATTTATGTATTAGTTAGGGTTACATTTGCTGCTATAACAAAAAGTCAGAGGCTTAATACAAATAACTTCTTTCCCACATAACAGTAAAATGATTTCTTGTTGGAAATTGTAAGCAATATATAAATAGGCTGATTAAAAAAAGGTGTTTGTACTAATGTCCAAAAACAATAGAGTAAAAGATATTGTGGTTCTGTGCTATAACTCTAAGGCCTTGAAGGAAGGATAAGGTATTAACAGGTGAATGGGGGACAAGAGAGGTCATGGAAGAATGTTTATTATGGAAGAGGAGAAGGAGAGGGAGGATGTGTATTCCAAAAGAGAACATAATGTTAAACAAAGATGCTAGCAGAGTAACTACTTCATAGGTTTCCTCCTCTTTCTATCTCATGAATAGAAAAGACCCCTGCAGAAGCATCCGTATAAAATCTTACCTGGAAAAATAGTCTCACTCTGAAATATGTAACATCAAATGCTCTGAAGTCATTATGAATGAATGTTGAATGCTGTGAAGTCAGTAGTCTGAGGCACATGCAGAGTGGTGTCAAAAATTCTTGGAAGAATTTATCAGCAGCAAAATGAGGGTAATTCAATTACAGACTCCTAGGGCAGCACCAAATGTTAATGGACATGAAACATGGGTGAGCAGGGGAGCCCTAGTTCACCACTTTCTGTATGTGGAAAAGTGTACAATGGTAAGGATTTTCACATAACCTCCTGAAGCCCAGAGAAAATCTCTCTAGGCTTGGGAGGGCCTTCATGATCATGCTGGGTAGTGCTCAAAGCCCTTTCATACATATCAAAACACTTGCACACATGGCCACTCTCGGCCTTATGAACTAGAAGTAGATGTTGCTGTTAGTCCCACTGTACACATGAGAAAACAGAGACTAAGAAGTCCCAGTGATGAATAAGGTCCCAGTGCTCACAAGAGGCACGCTCTTATCTAGAACCCAGCTAACCAAACACCGTTTCCCTGCTTTGCTTGCTTTTTATTGTCTTTGCAAGCAGGCAAGAGAAGCAAGCTCACTTTCGTTCATTCGCCTTATAACTTTTGAAATTTTTTAAAATGTTTACACAAAAGTAAGTCTTTTGAGGATTCGTGTTTTCTTTGGAGTCGTTAAAAGAAACGACTTTATGGCATTTCCTAGGGGGTCATAAAATCCTAATTTTTAAAATCAAAGAGAACTAAGAGGTCCAACTTGAAGGCTAGTGTTTTTACAGCACACAGTATCATACACCCATAAAAATTCCATCTCATTCTTTAAGTAAACATGAACATAACCTCCTGTCTATTTAAGCATCCTTCTCTTCTGTAGAAACATGGAACCCAAAATGAAATTAGATACCAAAGCTCAAATAAATTATTTTAAAATGTTTGCCTGTATTACCCTTGAACTTTCTGCCAATAAAGAACACTACTAAAGAGCATATGGATGTAAACACTCCTAAAAATTTTAATATCAGAGGTTGTTCAAGCCTTTATTAAAGAAAATAACACAGTTTGGAAGCATTAAATTTTTTAGGGATGTCAAAACAAATAAAGAAAGTTGACCTAGCTAGCCTAGGGCAGCGCTCTTGAAATTACATTTACTGTAACTTCTTCCTTTTGACTAATTTAGTTTTTATCTACCCTGGATGATAAACCCACAGTCTGGGTTGTACAATACAAGCATGCTCGACAGAAGGCAGGCAATTGCAAGAATAATGATGAGCCATTTGATCTCTCTGGCTCCTTCCCTCCCAGAAGCACTTTTACCCATTCACTGGCTCTTTATTGGGATTCTCAGCAAGCGTATTAGTACTTAACTTTCCACTTTAATGGAAGACTGACATGTATAATTCTATGGAGAGCATAGGCCAATATTTTATTAGTTTCTCGTAGTATGACAATGGTTTGAGCCTATTGAAATGATATAGAAGATCTATGGGAAGAGAAGAGAGAGGGCTACATATATTGGGAACTTGCGCATTAATTTCGTCTGTATGAGTCAGAGTTGGTTTTTTCTTCCACATTTCTGTGTGTCCAGAGAAGACTGTTCATAATTGAGATGCACATCAAAAACCTCATGATCTCATTAGCTTTTGTAATGTCTCATCCGGTTTTGGGTTAAGCTGTGCGTACTTGGCCCCTGAGAACGTATTTGAGCAAGTTTTCATTATTTGGTTCAGAAAGTAGCAGTATTTGACAAAATGTTTTGGAAAGGGAGAAACCAAATGCTCAGATTCCTCTCCCTCCCAAGGACCTTCCAACCAGCTTGAAGTTTGAAACTCAGGCCACGTCCAAGCAGAGGTCCGGGCAGCCTGTATGCAGGATATGGTTCCTAGGGGTGCGGTGGAGGTGTGTGGTGAAGTCCCTACTGAAGCAGACAAAAGGTTCTCAAGATGTCCAGGACTCGTCTGTTATCAGTGTAATTTTCTTCTACCTAAAGCCACATGGGAGCCCTAAGAATTTAACACGATGATGTCTGATTGGCATTCCGTCTTACTCCTGCCTACCATTAAACCCTCCACATGGTGAGAACGTTCCGAACAGCAATCATTTCTTAAGCTTGATTTGGATAAAGCCAGGTGGGCACCAAAACCATTCCATTAGGCCATTTACTGATGTGGAATGCAATTAAAATTAATTCAACTTTAATGAAAATAACTTTGAGGAGAACAAATATATGCCAAGTAGCTACGATATAAAAGAAATTTGGATAGATGATGATGAGTTGGTGGGGCAGTGGGTGACTTATTAAGGGTTGAATAAATCAAGGATAAAAGTACTTTGTACTTTTTACCAATCAAGGCATTTGTATTCTGGGAGGGGAGAAAAGATGTGTCCATTCAATATGCATTTTGTCAGATAATAGAAAGCTGTTGCACCTAATTCTCCTCTAGAAGACAGTTTGACAAGTCTAGTCTTCTTATCAACATGTAAATAATAAAAAGCGTATCCAGCAGAAGAGAATATTAGCAGTTTGGGGTGGTGGTAAGACGATGGCACGTAACGAGATTTCCCTTTGAGGACAATTTCAGTGAAAGCAGAGACCCCATGGATTACAAACTGTTGAATTCGGAGGTTGTTAGTAAGATATAAATTCAAAAGAGTCTGTACTGATAGACTACCTTACTATTCTAGGGTTCTCTAGCAGGACGGAACTAATAGGGTAGATGTATATATAAAGGGGAGTGTATTAAGGAGTACTGACTCACACCATCACAAGGTGAGATCCCACAATAGGCCATCTACAAGCTGAGGAGCAAGGAAACCAATCTGAGTCCCAAAACTTCAAAACTAGGGAAGCCAACAGTACAGACTTCAGTCTGTGGCCGAAAGTCCAAGAGTCCCAAAGCCAAAGCACTTGGAGTCTGATGTTTGAGGGCAGGAAGCATCCAGCACTGGAGAAAGATGAAGGGCAGAAGATGCAGCCAGCCCAGTCCTTCCACGTTCCTCAGACTGCTTTTATCCTACCTGCACTGTCAGCCGATTAGATGGTGCCCATCCAGATTGAGGTGGGTCTGCCTCTTTCGATCCAATGACTCAAATGTTAATCTCCTCCGGCATCACCCTCATAGACACACCTAGAAACAATACTTTGCATCCTTCAAGTCAACCAAGTTGACACTCAATATTAACCATCACACTTACTTAAATAGCTCTGTGTTCTCTAGAAAGTTAATGAAATCTCTGGTGTCTTACTTTCTAAAATAGGAATAAGTCCACCTTTTCTAATGCAGTTTGTGTATATTCAATAAAATACAAAAATATATATATCTAGCATAGTCTATGACCCAATAAAATGGCAGTTTTCTTCCTTCATTCCCAAGTCCCTTCTTTTTCTTAAAAGTGAAAAATAAGATAGCAGATGTCAGGGTCAGTACCAACAGGGCCTTTGGGATTAAGGTTTTTTTCTGTTGATTTGTAGTTCAACCCATTAAGCATGTCCTCAGCACCTAGTATATTCCCAGCATGCAGCATGGCTGTTGCCTCCATGAGCCCAGTCCAGTAGAAGAAAGACCATTAGTCATACAGCTGTGGACCAAGTGTCCATTGAAGTATGAGCTTGTGCGGTGGGCGCACAGGAAAGGCAGGGGGAATGAATAATCTTGAGGAGAAAGGAGTGAATCAGAGCAGCCTCACCAGGGCATTTGAGCTGTTCCTTCAAGGTTTCCATGGTGGAGGAGGGAGGATCACATTAGCTTATTTATTTTTACTACAGAGATTCAACATTTGCCCTTCATAAAAATTATACAGAAAATATTTTTAAAAAATAGATTCTAAGCCATCAGGCCCATCTGATCTGAAACAGAAAAAGACTCATAATGAATATGTTAACACTTCCACATTTTTCATTTCTTTTCTAAAGCAATTTAATCTGCAAATGAATTACGCACTCCAGGGCTAGACAGAACCTCCATTCCTACACTCCAGAAAAATGTGTTTACTTCGCTTTACATTTCTTACAGCTCAGTAGGAAGGCAGTTCAATGTAATTTCTGATTCAGTTTAGGGTTTGAGATGTCAGTCCTCTCTTTCTTTCTCCAGAATACAGCTAAAGCTTATAAACCCAAGGTTGGGAGTTCATTTTTTTTCTCCTCAAGCACATTAAGTACATAAATCATCTCTCAAGAAAGAAGATAAGGTTCCCTGATTTCTATTTTGTCTGGCATGAAAACTAAAGTCCAATCTGCAAGGCATCATATCCATCTGCAGTGCACTAAAATCACTCTCAAAGATTGTAACTCTTGGAGCGAATTTTTAGTACAATAAGCAGAACGCCTTGTTTCTTGCACAGGTGACTGAAGCAGGTTCCTATCTCACCTAAATTCATCTTCTCTCTGAAAAGTAAATGTATCTCAATATGTGATCGAGGTTCCCAAGGGTTCCACGCTGCCCTTCCGCTCAGGGGAGAAGTCAGTCCTGGGATTGAGAATGAGGGTTTTGATGGACAGGGTCCTGAGGCGAGTTCAGAGCTAGTGTTAAAATGCCCTCTAGTGGTCAGTAGCTGTAACCGGTAGGAGTCGGGAAGGGAAAATCTTGGGTGGTTTGGTTTGGTCTGGTTTGGCGTCGGAGTCTCGCCCTGTTGCCCAGGCTGGAGTGGAATCGTGCGATCTCGGCTCACCGCAACCTCCACCTCCCCAGTTCAAGCAATTCTCCTGCCTCAGCCTCCGGAGTAGCTGGGAGTACAGGCACGCATCACCACTCCCAGCCCCGGCTAATTTTTTGTATTTTTAGTAGAGTCGGACTTTCACCATGTTGGCCAGGTTAGTCTCGATCTCCTGACCTTGTGATCTGCCCACCTCGGCCTCCCAAAGTGCTGGGATTACAGGTGTGAGCCACCATGCGCGTCCTTGGGTGTGGTTTTCTGCATACACTGACCAAAACCAGACTCCTAGGTGATAACGTGGCTTCCCCGCATCTATTGTGGATACTGTGATGGCAGTAGGACTTGGGGTTCCTTATATAAATGGAAGCTTGCTATTGCAGTCAAAGGGTACAACCCAGGTGTTTTTCTTACCTTTGTGCACCTCACTGCTCTGTCCCGGAGCCCTGAGCACACAGGAGAGGTTCAAGAAGTGTTTACTGAGTGACTGAATACGTGAATGAATCCAGTTTATGAATCACGGATTCTGTGCACACTCAATGAGCTTGGCCCATTTGAGAGCGCACACATTCTCACTTTCCGAAGTATTAAATATATTTCATTAAATATATTTCCTTTCTCCAGTGGTCGCTTGGTGAACTAAAAGACTTGGCTTTATTCTCATACTTTCGAGCTGTGGAAAGATAATGAAATTGTTAGAGAGAGAGCTAAGAAATCCCCCTTTATGAGTAGAAGAGAAGGTCTGGGCTGGCAGTTCAAAAGAGAAGATGAAGAAAGGACATTCAAAAAGAAGTGGAAGTCAGAGAATGAATAAAACACATGAGCAAATGGCTGCCACCCTATCCAAGCATCCCTCCTGATATTGTCACCCAGGGCCACCAGCAGAGGTTACATGGTGAGAACAGACAGTAGAAATTAGCACACTCCACCAGTCTGACTCCTGGTCTCCTGGAGAAATGGCATTAGGATCTAGATAACCAATGTCATAGCTTCTGCCAGGGCTCGTGTGCTTAAACCCAACAGTGAAGCACCACAAATGCACAGTGACAGCTGCCGCCAACATCCTGACCATCTCTGAAAACTTGTTGTGCTACCAGAAGGGACAGAGACTGTACAAATCAGAAAATGGATGTATTAGTACATTTTCATGCTGCTGATAGAGATATACCTCAGACTGGGCAATTTACAAAAGAAAGAGGTTTAATGGAGAAGTCACAGTTCCACATGGCTAACGAAGCCTCACAATCATGGAGGAAGGCAAGGAGGAGCAAGTCACATCTTACAAGGATAGAGACAGGCAAGAGAGAGAGCTTGTGCAGGGGAATGCCTCTTTTTAAAACCATCGGATCTCATGAGACGTATTCACTATCACGAGAACAGCATGGGAAAGACCTGCCCCCATGATTTGGTTACCTCCCACCAGGTCCCTCCCACAACACTCAGGAATTCAAGATGAGATTTGGGTAGGGTTGCAGCCAAGCCATATCAATGGATAAAAGGAAATGTAATGTCAATTAAAGACAAGAAAAAAACAAAACTTTTAAAGAATTAAAGTTGGTTTTATTTAGAAGTCTTATTGGGAACTGTAGACTAAGGCTTATAACCCACAAGCAGTCTTTTACAAAGGTTCTATGAGGCTGCTCTAGCACAGTATTTTAGCCCACTGTGTATATATAGGTGGTAGGGGTTTAGTATGTTCAAAGTTATATGAAACTTGTTTACACATTAAAGTAGAACTATATTAAGGTTTGGGTGTAAGAGTATATCTGGTTATAGATTATAGAAGTGTAATCACTAATCTCCCCAGATGTTATAGATGTTATTTTATGTGTAGGAGAAGGTAAGGATGAGGGTCATTTGTCTTTTACGGAATATAGTGAGTTAGGTAGGAGAGATGGGAAGCTAGGTGTTCTATTTTGTTTTGTGTTTTTAGAGAGCTGTATGTCATCACAGAGTCAGGACTTCGTGAAATTACATTGGCACACAGAGACAAGTAAACACGGCTTCTTATGTATGTGATTTTGTCTCACAGTTCTCTCTTTAGGTCACAAATTAACTTTGGTTGTATTTATAAAAGCATTATTGATTGTGTTACGTAGCTAGGAAGGCTCTTTTATAGGAAGGTCAGTAACCTTTAGTGGCAGTTTTAAGGAATGAATATTGAGCCCAGCATGTGTATTTATTTATTGGAAAATATGTTTTGGATTTTATTTATGTTTTAATTACTTTGATTTGGTAGAGTTTTTCGATGTTGCTTTTGGAGTGTGTGTGTGTTGGTTTTCGTTTTGGTTTTGGTTGGTTTTTGTTTTTTTGTTTTTTTTTATACAGGGTATCTCCGTCACCTAGGCTGGAGTGCAGTGGCATGATCTCAGCTAACTGCAACGTCTGCCTCCTGGGCTCAAGCAATCCTCCTGCCTCGGCCTCCTGAGTAACTGGGACCACAGGCACAAGCCACCATGCCTGGCTAACTTTTGTATTTTTTGTAGAGATGGGGTTTCACCATGTTGCCCAGGCTTGTCTCAAACTCTTGAGCTCAGGCACTCTGCCCACCTCAGCTTCCCAAAGTGCTGGGGTTACAGGTGTGAGCCACTGTGCCAGGCTGTTGCCTTTATTTTAATCCAATATCACATCTTAATAGGACATTATAAGGATATTATAGATTACATATAGTAGTCTATGTTTAATAGTATTAATATGATTTATAGATTTGAAAAATAATAAAATCAGAATTTGTGTGTATTTTTTACTAATTGTATTTTTATTTACTAGCCTTTTTTATGAAAAGCAATTTTGGACTTGAGTTGATTGAGAATACTTTTAGAGAAGAATTTGGAATAACAACTGGTCAATTTTCTTTATTTGTTCTGACATCCCTAAAAAATTTAATGCTTCCAAACTGTTATTTTCTTCAATAAAGGCTTGAACAACCTCTGATATTAAAATTTTTAGGAATGTTTACATCCATATGCTTTTTAGTGTTATTTGCTCTGGTCATCATGCCAGCCTTGCTCTTCTATGGCAAAGGATACAGGCTGTCACATAGAGGAGCTTGGCCTCTGCAAGCCCACAGACCCCCTAGGCTAGCTACTCCACAACTGTGTGTCCTCTAGACACTGTCACTTCATCTCTTTGCTGCAGTTTCCTCAACTGTGACATGGGGCAAATAAGAGTATGTGTCCACAGAGTTGCATGCAATTAATCAGAATAATATGTGTGAAGTACCTGCAGTGGGATCTGACCTGCAGCTGGCCTTGAAGAATTGGTAGATGCTGATGATGTGGAGAAGGAAGAAGGGTAGGACCAGATGTCTTTCCTGATGCTGGCATATTCCCTGTACTGCTCTTCCTCCTCCCAAATCCTTTTGGTAGCATTTTCTTTCTTCTGAGATTGCCAGGGGAACCCAGGCAGATGTCAGGAACTAAACCTCTGTAGAAGATTGAGTGAAGAAGACCTCGGATTTGAGCAAGATAGAGTGGGCCCAGGGTCACCATGAGGTTCAAGGTCTGCAGACTCCCCCAAACCCTCTCTGGAGTATATTTGAACACACAATCCACATCCAAATCCAAATCTAATAGGCTTCTCCACTGAGAATTTATCTCAGCCAATTGTTTTATAACTTTAATACACATGCGTACACACACACACACACACACTCTCTCAGTGCATGCAGTGAGCACTCGGACAGGGCTGGGTCACAAGAGAAGCGAATGTCCCTCCTCTCCCTTCACTTCTCCTCGTCTTTTCTAGGCTCCATTCCTCACCATCTCTACTGAGTTCTCCTGTCCCTCTCCACCTTCCACTTCTGGAACGAGCTCCAAACATAGCATGAAAAAGCGTTAGCGTTTCCAGGGCTTTGCTGCTTTCCATAAACTGTTAGAACTGGCCATCGAACGGAACTTTCAGCTATTCCCCCATATTCTGAAGTCACTCTCTATATAATGATCTTCCTGATGCATCTTTCTGCTCTTTCACCTGGAAAAGAATTTGAAGGATGTGGCGATCAGTCCTCTGACGATGCGCATATTTAGACTCCATCCTGAATATTGTTATTGCTGCCAAAACCTACTGGTAAAGTAATATCAATAGAGCCACTGTATGAAAAGGGATGTGTGTGCTGAGCTGTTTTCTTTAATATCAAGGACTTTAACTATATTACAGTTAAAATCAATAGAAATGTAACCTTTTCAGCCATATAATATGAGTTCATTTTTTTTATTCTTTTTCTGCCATTACAGTGCCATGATTGTAAAAGCAACCGGGTCAGCTTAAGCTTTATTGAAAGACCATTAAAGAAACAAACTCAAACTCATTTAAATACTGAAGCTGGTGCATTAAAAAGATCAATAAAGTAAAAGCAACAGGCTGGGGTTGCTTTACTTAAACATTCCACATATGAGAATCATTCCACGATCACAATTTCAGCAAACCTGTAAAACTAGAAGACCAGCCAATAAAGAAAACACTGTTTCATTAAATAGGTTTAGAACTGTAAAGCCCTTAACTTTCGTCTGATTAGACATACTGCATTTAAATTTTCTCTCAGTATTTTAAAACATCATCAGCAAAGACATTGATCAATGAATGCCATTTACTTAGGAAAACCATTAATTAGCTCCCCAAGTTAGGGGAATGACTTCGTGATAGAAAGCGCAGTTTCATTTCTTTAAAAATAATAAACACAAGATGAGGCTATAGTGAAGGGAAGTTCTAGATTCACAGGAAGTCAGGAAACTTTCTTTCTAACCTCACTGAGCATGGTCTCTTGAACACAGTAATTCGTATTAAGTTGAATGTTTTACTACCAATTCCGTGGCCATGAATTAGACACAAACCTCTTTCTGTGTGCCTCAGTTTCCCCATACATAGAATGTGTTAATATCCTTTTCTACCTCTTCCTCTGGATAGCACAAATGAGTGTCACAAACCTCTTCAAGTTTTTCTTTAAAAGTACAGTACAAATGGCCATGAGTCCAACCCTTGATCAATACCTGCTTATATTACTAGATATGGAAAACATGCTATCTTTCTTTTTAAAATACCATCTGTTGTGTCTTTCTAATTATAAATTTAAATGTGTTTATTATAGAAAGTGCAGAAAAGAGCGCAGAGGAAAATCAGGTTTGCTTGTGAGTCCCATTTAAAGCCAGCGCCCAGCCCTTCACCACCAAACCCATCTTGTTCACTCCAGGGCATGGCTGAGCATTTCTCTGTCTTAAATCTCTACCGACTCATTCCCATCAGCAAGTAAGCATGCGGATATTTCTCTGACCTTGAAACAAAAATTTCTCCTGAGACCACTTTCCCCACAGCTTTGTTTTTCTCTGCAATAAACCGCCTGGCAATAGTTATCTGTGCTTGCTGTTTGGGGTCGGCTTCTCCCGTTCTGTCTCTCTGTTTTTGTTTTTCTTCTGTTTGGTTGATTGGTTTTGTTGCTTTGTTTGTTTGGTTTGAGATAGAGTTCCACTCTGTCACCCAGGCTGGAGTGCAATTGTGCTATCTCAGCTCACTGCTACCTCCGCCTTCTGGGTTCAAGCGATTCTCCTGCCTCAGCCTCCCTAGTAGCTTGAATTACAGGTATGTCCCACCACGCCTGGCAAATTTTTGTATTTTTAGTAGAGATAAGGTTTCATCATGTTGGCCAGGCTCATCTCGAACTCCTGACCTCTAGCAATCTACCCACTTTGGCCTCCCAAAGTGCTGAGATTATAGGTGTGAACCACCACACCTGGCCTCTTTCTTCAATCAACTTTACTGAAGTGTAAATTGCATGCAATGAAATGTACACACTTTAAATGTACAGACTGATGAGTTTTGAAAGAAATGCACACCCATGTAACCACCACCACACTCAAAATGTAGAATATTTCTAACGTTCCAGAAGGTTCCTGGCCCCTTTCCCACCCACCATTGGCCCCAGGCATTCACTGATCAAGTTTCTATTTCTATAAAGTCACAGATTAGTTTTATCTGTTCTATAATTTTTTTTGAGATGGAATCCCACTCCATTGCCCAGGTTGGAGTGCAGTGGCATAGCCACTCACTGCAACCTCCACCTCCCAAGCTGAAATGATTCTTTTGCCTCAGCCTCCCAAGCAGCTGGGACTACAGGCATGTGCCACCACACCCTGCTAATTTTTGTATTTTTAGTAGAGACTGGGTTTCACTACATTGGCCATGCTGGTCTCAAACCCCTGACCTCTTGATCCACCTGCCTCAGCCTCCCAAAGTTCTGGGATTACAGGCGTGAGCCACCATGCCCAGCCTACCTGTTCTATAATTTTAAACAAATGTCCAGCTCTTTTCATTCTGTATAATGATTCTGAGGTTTATTCTTGTTGTCATGTGTATCTGTAGTTGTTTTTTAACTGCTGGGTAGTACATTTATGAATATACCCCCTTGTGTTTATACACTCACCTTTTGATGGATATGTGGATCATTTCCAGTGTGGGGATATTATGACTATGCCTGTTATGAACATTTGCATACACATGTATAGAGCACATACTTTTTTTATTTCTTTCAAGTAACCCTCTAGGAACAAAACTGATGAGTTGTGTGGTAAGTGTATGTATCTTTAACTGTTTTTGATGTTGTGTTCCCTCTAGGAAGGCAGGAGCATTCCAGTGGCTCTACATCGTCACTAGCACTTGATGTTGTCAGTCTTTTTAATTATAACCATTCAACTGGGTGTGTGGTAGTATCTCATATTGGGTTTAATTTCCATTTCCCTTATGACCGATGTTTAGCAACTTTTCATGTGCTTATTGACCACTGGTAAATTTTCTTCAGTGAAGTGTCTCTTCAAGCCTTTGGCCCCTCTTTAAAATTGGATTGTTTGCCTTATTATTATATTATAAGGGTTCTTTATGTATTCTGGATACAATTCCTTTGCCAGATGCATGTACTATAAATATTTTCTCCTCATTTTTTCTTATTCCCAGTCCCAACTGGGCTCATGTCCGCCACTCCCTAAAGCTACTCTCATTGAGACTATCGATGATCTTCTCACCACCAAACCCACTAGCTACTTTGCAGTTCTCTTGCTGCTCCCCTTAAAGGCAGCATCTCAAACCAAGGAGCCCTTGGCTTTCAGGGCACCACACTTCCTGTCCTCCTCCTCCCTCATGGGCCCCTTTAGCTCAGTCTCCTTCCCTGTTTCTCTCCTTCCCGACCTCCTTCAGTGGGCGTGCTCCCAGTACTTTTCCATTTTTAGTCACTCCTGTGATGATCTCATCCAATGTTGTGCTCTTAAATCTCATCTCTGTACCTCAAACTCCAAATTATTATCCCTACCTAAACCTCACCATCAGCTGCAGACACACACCAAACTGACTCCCAGACATCTGATTCTTGATGTCTGATAAACCCTCTGAGCACAAGATCTCCAAATCTGACCTCCTGATCTGCACCTCCCCACAACCTGCCCCGCTTATAGTCTTTCCAGTTTCAGCTGATGGCAACTGCATCCCTCCAGCTGGTCAGAATTAAAAACCCGGGAATATCACTAGAACATCACTCACTTGTGCTCACACCTCACATCCGGTTTTTCAGAACATCATGTTGGTTCTACCCTGAAAACATCCAAATTCTGAGCAGCCTCCCACCTTGCACATCTGCTGCTCAGGCTCCAGACTCCATTCTTTCTTCAGAGGCCTTCTGACGGGGCTCTGAGCGTCCTCCCTTGCCCTTGCAGGCGTGTCTCTGCACATCACTACCCCATCTCTTTAAAATAGGAGTTCTCTGTTCAACACCCACTAACAGTCCTCGTTTCTCTGCGGACAAGACAAAGCCTTTGCAGTGACCTACAGGACCCCACAGGAACTAACCCCTGACCCTCCATTTTCACACTACTTGAGCCTCGCTGGCATCATGCCAGGAATTCTCCCACCTTGGCTGCTCTCTCTCCCCCAAGTGTTCTTTCCCTGCATAACTGCAGGGCTAACCCCGGGTATCCCTCAAGTCTTCCTTGAATCTCCTCTCCATGAGGCTACCTTGACCGCCTTACTCAAGGTTTCAGTCTGACCTGCATGCCAGATCTCTCTTATTGGGCTCTAATTTGAGGGAAAAGACTTCACATTTATCCCCAGCTACCATATTACATCATTTACTTTTCTCTGTGTCTCTCCAGACTAAAAAGGAAGTGACATGAGGGTTAGGACTTAGGGCTTTTCGTTCACTGATGTATCCTAAGTACCTAGAACGGCCAGTTCAAGGCGCCTCATGGACACTTTAAGAAGGGTTTATTGAATGAATAAATGAACCTGTGATGTGACTACAGATTCCTTCCCACACGACGCACTCGGAGGCCACGTTCCTCCCACCCAGCGAGTGCCAGGCATTCTACAGCAGCGCTGCTCTGCCATCCTTTTCTCTGCCTCTGCAGGCGGACATCTTCAGCTCCCTGGCCACCAGCTTCTGGTTGGGTCCAGCCAGCAAGGCACTGCAGGAAAACACAGCGGGAGGCACAAGAGATTGGGGTCTGCTCCGTCCTCGTCTCTCTCCTGCTTCTTCCCAAAGTGCTGGGATTACAGGAGTGAGCCACCACACCTGGCCTCATTTTATTCATTTTAGCCATAGCTTCAAATCTATTCATATTTTGGGGTTTTTTTTCTGTTCTGTTTATAGTCACAGTGTCACTCTGTCATGCAGATTGGAGGGCAGTGATGCAATCACAGCTCACTGCAATCTTGAACTCCCAAGCTCAAGCAATCCTCCTGCCTCAGCCTCCCAAAGTGCTCAGATGATAGGTATGCACCACCATGCCCAGCCCATATTTATTTTTTAACCCTTGTTCTATTATTAGCTCACTTTCTGCAAAGACTTCTAGAACCAACTACTTGGAGTTAGGCTAAACTTTACAGCTCAAGGGCACAGTCCTCCATAAGACAGGTCTCATTTTAGACTCCAGCTGCAACCCCAGGGGTCTCCAGGCGACCCTCAGTCAGTGCCAGGACTTTGATTTCTCCTGATTCATGCTCCCCGGCTCCCCACCCGCTTCTTCACCCATCTCCAGGCCTCCCCCACTATTACGTATAATAACAAGCTGACTCTTCCTAAAACAGGGTCCAACCTTGTTGGCCCAGAGCAGTCAGGTGCTCAGCAGATGCAAAAACTTGGATTTGACCTCCTTATAAACATATTGTGGTTACAAATAACAACAATAAGAATTTGGGGGTGATCCTATGCCAGAATAACAGAGAGAGAGAGAGAGAGAGAGAGAGAGAGAGAGAGAGATTGATAGATAAAAAAAATTGTAACCCTAGCTTTGTATGAATCAATCTAGACTTTCCACCCTGGCCTTGGAAGCCCTCCCCAATCTATCTTCCATTTATCTTCTATTGTCTTCTACCATTCTTTTCCAAAACACATCCCAAGGACCAATGAGGTTAGTCACCTCAACGCCCTTAGAGAAAATTGGTTTATTATTCCTCCTTCAAAATGCCTCCACTCTGCCAATCTACTGAACCGTGATGACAGTTATTCTCCATATTATGTATTTTAGAATTGAGGGTAACATTTTACATTTAATTTTAGTTTATTTTCTTAGAATGTTATTCCCTCATTGTTTCATGTCATGTTTTCCAAACAAGAATCTAAAGCGCCTTGATCCCCGCTGGAAACATCTGCACATCAGCTTAGCTCCAATCCCAGTGCTCAAGGTGGCTGGACCACAAAACCACCCAGAAGCCCTTGCATAATCTTAGGAGGTATCAGAGAGATGATTTGAGTCTGACACCAAGGTCTCTCTCTTCCCGCAGGGGGTCTGCACCCCCTCCGCAGCCAGGTTACCCTGTGACAGTCATTCACTTGTGCCCTGGGTGGCCGGTGGGGAGTGTACTACCGGGCAGGTGTAACTTCAGGAGTGCACACAGCAGACACCTCAGCTGACGTGACAACCTACTCACTTCTCAAGATTTTACTAATCATATACAGCTAGTGCTCGACTTACGACCACGGTCGGGCCCGCGGACCGGTTGTAACACGATTTGGTCATAAGTTGAGTTGGCTATGTGTACAGTTGAGATGGTACACGCAGAGTTGGTAGTGCTGCCGGAAGCTGGTCCGCACTGTCGTACGCCCAGCTGGGCAACGTTTGCGCTGCCAGACACGGAGCAGTCGTGGCTAGCGGTTGTGGTCGTAAAGTCGAATGGTCATAAGTTGCATAGGTCGTAAGTCGATCAATACCTGTACAGTCATCCCACAATATCCTCGGGGCATTGGTTTTGGGACCCCCAAGTATACCACATAGCATGCATACTCAAACCTGGTGCTCAGTCCTGAGGACCCTGCATCTAGCAAGGGCCGACTCTGCATATACGTGAGTCCTGCATCCCAAGAATACTGTATTTCTGATCCACATTTGGTTGAAAAACAATTCCACATGTAAGTGGTGCAGTTCAAACCCGTGCTGTTCAAGGGCGAACTATATTTCTGTGAGGGGCTCATCGTCAAAGAAAGTCCTTGTTTCTGTACCAGTCATAGCAAGGGCCCTGGTTGGAAAATTTGAGATGAGAGTAGCCACCCACTTCAATACTGAGCAGTCCCACCCTCGGCAGGTAAATGATGTGACATCAGCGCACTTACCCTGGTTGTAGTTTCATTTTATTGAAGGCCTTAGTAAAGCGCCACCACACAACTCACCCAGGAATTCACCAGGAACCAAATTTAAGCAAATGAAACCCTGAAAACATGCTCAACAAATCAGGATTACGGAAGGGAATAAAGACTAAAATAAGGAAGATGTCAGTCATATTTGTCATGCCTCCATAGTTTCTCACAATTATTCAAAGTTCTTAGTCCTTTGATTTATTTAACTAAAAGCTTAGCCATAACATGACACGATTTAAGCAGCATCATATTTGTTAATACCTATTTTCAAAAGTGACTCTTCCTGATTTTATTGTTTTCTTCCTCCCTTTTCCACACATTTGTTTGTTTTTCTTCCTCCTGGAAAGTCATGTTATATAAAAGTCATGTTTTGGTAACAAAACACATGTTACCAAAATGTGTTTTGCCTTGAGCTCTTCAGGGAGAACGTAACCATATAAAATTAGTTAACTCATGATTATTTTATGTAAATTATTATCTAAAGTACTCACTATGTGTAATGGTTAAAGTTGATTGTTATTAAAGTGATTTTAAATATGAAAGTGTATCAGAACCATGAACTATTCTCAAATTACGTCTCTAAGAAGGAATTTTGAAAATTCTAGTTAATTTCCTCTAGTAAACTTCAAATTTACTAGAAAACTAGTTCAGATATTGTTTTTAATGCTTTACAATGATCTTCTGAATTTTCATTTGCAAGTCAAAAGTCGCAAAAGTGCTAAATGTTTTCTGACCAGATTCTCTGAAATAATTATATAGTGCATGAGCCATTTGCGTTATAAATATCTTTGAAATCAATGCTATTAAAGAAATGCTGTATCCGCTGTAAAATGAGAATTTCTCCTCCTATCCATTGATGTTTATAAAAATTATACGAATTTATTGATAGAAAATCCATTTGCTCATTTTCTTTTTAAACATCTTATCCTTTAAATAATATTCAGTGTTTTTCCAGTAGGTGGAGTATTCGTCTAGAGAAAGTAGATCAAAGTGTGAAAGCTAATTTTTTCTTCCTACTATTTTGAGAAATTTTTGATATAAAACATAAATCACCTAATAGGTTAACTAATTCTTTTAATTGCATCAATATGGTAGGATTTCAATTTCACTAGACCTTAAGAGGCAGATATATTTTACTGATTACATTACCATAATAACAATGGCATAATGACAATAGTAATAAGTACTTATTATACCTCTCATTTTAAAATTGCTTATCAAGCCGTAAGTAAAACCTCCTGACATCTCTGAAAGAGAAATTATACAACAAAGAACAATCTCTCTCTTAAATCCTTTCTCAAGCCTTAAGCGTTTCTGGGAAAGAGCATTCCTTGTGAGTTGAATTTGTTTCAAGGCTGATGCTAGCACTTCCAGTCCAGGAATCTGAGCTGATCACCACCTCTCCCCGGGATTCTGCTTCCCCTGCTACATTTGTGAAAAGACGGTGATACACTATGTCTCTGAGGCCCCTCCCTGCCTTAAAATCCCTGACTGAACCTGAAATTGACAATCTTACGGCTGAATGCCCGGAGCCAAGTCAGCCGAGATATTTCTGTACATATGTCAAAGATGGCACTTGTTCTATGGTCTGGATCTCAAAATGGAAAGTGAGAGAATGATGCCTTTCCAGGGCAGATGGACACTTCCTCCCGCCCCGCTCTCCATCTATCACCAAAATTGGCCTAAGTTGAATAGAGACCTGAAAAGACACCTTTTCCAGTGGTACCCTAGAGTTGGATCTTAAGATGATTCTGCTCAAAGCCCCAGAGACCTGGGGAAATACTCTTCCTTAGGGTCATAGTAGCAGGACACCTTCAAAGAGACCTAACAGAGCTAGTTCAACCTCCTCATTTGATAAATGAGGAAGCTGAAGTCCAAGAAGCCTTCGTAAACACCCATGTTAAACACCCTTTTAACACATGGCAGAGCTAAGGCCCATCTCCTGGCCCCATTCTCATTCCCCCAGGCCACCCCTCCTGTCTCACACTGGAAGTCTAGGAGCTGTTTGCAAGGGGTCCCTTAATGACCTTCCCTAGAGGACGGTGCATTACCCAGAAGCAGCAGCACTTACAGAAACCAGCCACTTTCCTCTTTTTTCCTTCTCCCAACCAGGTGACTCGGGTTTGGAGAGCACCCAAGCTCCCAGGTGCAAGGTGTTTTCTGTCCTAGAAAGGCTTAGGCCCAGTGGATTCACCTGGATCATTTCTAGCTTTGCAGCCAAAGCGGTCTTCCTTACTCTTGGACCAGAAAGCCCACAGACTCAGGTGTAGGCTTAGGAAAAGGGCGGTCAGGAGACAAATCTGTCTGCTTTGGCCCTAGCCTAGGCCACCTCTGGCCTTCCAACATTTAATTAATTAATTAAGTCAAAGTCCTCCAATGTGGTTGAGCCCAGCTTGGGACTGGTAATAAAGTGAGTGGTTTACAGAATAATTCCCGGAAGAAGCAATAATTAATTACAGTATTTGGTGGAAGGACAGCAGAAGAACATTCTAGGCAAAAGTTGCAGCTGCTCTAAAGCCCCGAGCACACCTGGGGGCATAGAGTGCATCCCCAGGTGTGAGTGGTCAGAGCAGAGAGGCAAGGTCTAGGCGAGGGCGCTGTGATCTTGCCTCTGCACTCTATGAAGATGCCCGCTTCCCCTCGGATCTCCCCAGGGCCATTTAATCTCTCCCAAAGAGGCAAAGGCTCCCTGACTCATCCATCTGCAGTTACCTGCAGGGTTCAGTTAACTTTCCCTTCAGAAAGGCATCCGCCACAAAACACAGCAGGCACCTCCAGGACCAGCATGTGTCGCTATCCCAGTGACAAAAGCATGGCTGTTGCCTGTTTATTCCAGAGTTCTGTTAGGGGAGGGTGTTTCTTGGCCTCTTTCTTCCTTCTTCAGTATCTCTGTAAGTCAGCAGGATTTATGAGCTGCTCAACCAAAATCAACTGAAGGTAGACAACGTGACCTCTGAATGGGTCAGCCTCCGAAATTGTGTCCTCCCATCTACACCTGTGGCTGTTCTGGTGATTGGAGGGATGGCGGCAGGGTTTGGCAATGTAGGCTGGAAGAAGGCTGGCCTACTGACCCTCACCCTGCTGGAATTGTGGCTCTCAGCAGTGTGGTCCCAAGAACAAGTTGCACTGAACTCAAGACTCTCAGAGCAGGGGCAAATGTCTCATGCATAAAAATTCAGAGTCCCAGATTAACAGTCGTCAGTTTCCCCATCGATGCAGTCTGCAAGGACGGAGCCCAGCTCACTCACTCCAACCTGATGGCCATAAAAATGCCATGAGGGCTACAGTGCACTGAGTCATTCACAGAGATTCCTCCCTCTACAAACAGAAGTTCTAAAGGAAGTAAAAGCTAGGAATCTATAACTTACACACACACACGCACACACACACACACACACATTCACATACAGATACGCCAACATGGCTCAGCCAGTGCTGACACATTTAACACATGTTAAGTGAGCACTTTGCATGTCACAGGCCCTTTTCATGTGGATCACAAATTAACTGGAAGGTTTATTAGATAACACTACAGAAAAAGAAACAGCCAAAAGTCCGGAGGTGAGGTGTTAGCCACAGGGCTCTGACAGCCAGGCGTATTTCTGCTCTACCTGCTGAGCCCCACTGATCAGTGTTTCACAAGCGTGTGTTGTGCCAGGCTCCTGCGGCAGGAGTGGTAACTGAGGCAGTGTCCTTGAACCCACAGGGTTACAGTCTCACCAAGGGAGGATTGGGAACAGAGCTGCAACCCTGGACTAGCGGGAGAGCCACACTTAACCCTGCTTCTTTATCTCCCATGCATCTACATTTGCTCCGTACCCGCTCCATTATCAGGAACAAAGTGATTCTAAGGTTAGAAATAGGCAGAAAACATTTAGATGAACGTGTCCTTGATACAGGTATTGATCGACTTATGACCTATGCAACTTACGACCATTCGACTTTACAACCGCAATCACTAGCCACGACTGTTCCGCGTCTGGCAGCGCAAACGTTGCCCCGCTGGGCGTACGACAGTGCGGACCAGCTTCCTGCAGCACTACCATCTCCGCATACACCATTTCAACTGTACATATAGCCTACTCAACTTACGACCAAATTGTGTTACGACCGGCCTGCCGGTCCCAATCGTGGTCGTAAGTCGAGCACTAGCTGTACTGGGATCAAGGCTGCTCTTCCATATTTTCAATTGCAAATGGCCCTAGGCTTGTGCTTACCCCTCATCTGCTGACCCCCAGATAGAATGGAGATTCAGATGCGGGAGAAAGGTATGGTCTCCACTCTTCAGACCCTTTCTTGTTTAAAGTCTGTGAGAATGTCTGCTTCAGCAGGATGGGTAGACACAGAAGGGCTGCGAGGTGAGCTGGTAATTGTTTCTCCTACTTAACTTGTATCTGCATCAGCCTCTTCTTACGTTCAGCCTCAGGCTTCAACTTGGAGTCAATAAAACATTCATCAGATGATGTGTCCCAGGCTGGGCGTGGTGGCTAGGATCCCAGCATGTTGGTAGGATGAGGTGGGAGGATCACTTGAGCCCAGGAATTTGACACAAACCTGAACAACATAGACCCCATCTCTACTAAAAATAATTTTAAAAATTAGCCAGGCATGGTGGCATCGGGAGGCTAAAGTGGAAGGATCAC
Source organism: Cebus imitator (assembly GCF_001604975.1). Taxonomy (NCBI): domain Eukaryota; kingdom Metazoa; phylum Chordata; class Mammalia; order Primates; family Cebidae; genus Cebus; species Cebus imitator. The sequence continues at coordinate 1,830,653 of NW_016107619.1, forward strand.
TTGAGCCCGAGGGGTGGAGTGTGCAGTGAGCTGCGATTGTGCCACTGTACTCTAGTCTGGGTGACAGAACGAGACCCTGTCTCAAAAAAAGAGAGAGAGAAATGAAACTCCTTAGTCATACACCTAAAGCCAGTCTCTCCATAGTCACTTTATTAGTGATAAAATGATATTTTGAAGAAAAAAGATAATATATTCTAAATTCTATGTCGCTAAGCTAATTCCAAGTATTGCCCAAAATTACGGATTAGAAAAAAAAAACAAGAAATCCTAGGCCTTTGTCTAGGCCATGGAAGAAATGGGGTCTGCCTTGAAATCGTGTCCTTCATCTCAGGACATGGGGCCCAGCCCCTCCACTGGTCCAGGAGGACCCCCGCCATGCAAGTATTTCATCTTTAGCTTTTCCACCGCATCCCCAAAGCATCGCTGGCTGATGAAATCCCTTCCAACTTTGCCAACGCAAACTGTGGCTTAAAAATGGAAATGAATGGAAATTGCAAAATAATACCTGAGTAGACATGAAAGCTCTAGGCTCCACGTGTAAGACACAGGCCCTGCCTGAATCAGTATGCTTCTAATGGCTTAATGGTAAATGTTGAACAAATTAGTGTTCCCTCAAGGTTGTCCTGGGGCACACGGAGTCACAGTCTTTAATTTTAATGAGCCTCTATTACACAATCTCTTATCGCCTCTTAACTGCCAGGGAAATGACCACCAGCTAAATGTACAGCAAAATACATTTCCACAAAATAGCTCACTTGGACCCCAAAGAAATTACCTTGAAATTATTACACTTAACCGTGGCAAATGCACCAGGGTTCATTTGAAAAGAGGTGGCCACCTGGCAATGCAAGTGAAATTATATCATTTGTCATTTCCTGAGGATTTCAGGTGGAGCTTTTCTCACCATATCTGATTTAATGCATTTTCTCTTTCACATGTAAATATTTAAAAGGTAGCTGATCCTCTCCCTCTCCTAATTGACTTGACTGGGCTAATTCAGGAGACTGTGACCTGCAGCTCACCATTCTGCCTCTGTAGTCAGAGTGCCAGCCTTGGTACTTACTCTTTGTGACTTTGGACACTTTATGATATCAAAGATGCGAGAGCATACCTCTCTGATATCTATTTGATGAGATAATACATATTAAAAGCCCAGCACAAAGCCTTGTACACAGCAGTTGCTCAATACATGCGTCCTCCTTTTTCCTGTTAATGAATCCCACCAGCCAAGACCAGAACTATATCTACAGTCGAACAAAGTTGGGTTTATCCCTTGCTGCAGCAGGACAGAGCTGTCTTGAGTCAAACAGAAGATGGAAACAACAGTTGGTTAAACATGGGTGATAAAAAGAATCATGTGCTATGGTAAAGAGCAGCTCTGAGATGCAGAGAAAATCCTAAGATGCAAGGAAACTCCTGTAGTGTTTCCCAGAGGACCCCCCCAGGGCTGAGGGAGCCCCTCCAGGAAGGGCCAACCTCAATGGGTGTCTGACCATAGGGGAGGCAAAGCTGCCCGTCTCCTCTGACGATCTCCAGCTGGGCCTGAGAGTTAAGTTGATGTAGGAGAAATTAACAGAGGAAACGCAAGCAGATGTTTACAGGCACGTGACTGCCTTCGAAAACCCGAAGACCCAAAAGCAGCCAGGCCTAAGTGCTTATGCAAAGGGTTGAACAAAAAGTCATAACTGTGAAAAAGTAACTACATCTATGGAGAGACTAAAGACAAGGGTTATTTTAACAAGAGCTTTTTAACTATCAAAACACATTTTGTTTGTACCCATTTCTCTCAGCCTCAACTCCGCATCTCTGGAGAGGAGAATGTCTTTTCTTCCTGGTAGAGGGAAGGCATCTTCCATATGAAAGTTCCGTCTCCTGCTTTCAGGAAGAAAAGGAGAAGTCAGAGTCCCCTTTGTACATCTGTTGTTTTTTCTTCTTTCTTTCTTTCTTTTTTCTGAGACAGAGTTTCACTCTGTCACCCAGGCTGGAGTGCAGTGGCGCCATCTCAGCTCACCGAAACCTTTGCCTCCCAGGTTCAAACAATTCTCCTGCCTCAGCCTCTCAAGCAGCTGAGACCACGGGCATACACCACCACACCCAGCTAATTTTTGTATTATTAGTAGAGACTGGGTTTCACCGCGTTGGCCAGGCTGGTCTGGAACTCCTGACCTTAGGTGATCTGTCCACCTCGGCCCCCCAAACTGCTAGGATCACAGGTGTGAGCCACTGTGCCCGGCTGCATCTGTTGATTTTCAAGTGTCTTTAGCTCAAAATTGTCCCTATGCCAAGCTGGCATATCTGGAGATGGCATGTTCTGAAGCCCTTCAAGACCTTGCTGGAGAAGGTGTCTGCCTGGTGGAGAGCAGAGAATTCTCCTGCTTGGCCAAGCTGGAGCTGATCTGGAGTTGGTGGAGGTGCGACAGGCTGGCTACCCAGTGGAGTGCAGGTGGGGGAGCAAGCAATGGCAACCGCGGTGGGGGTGTGAGTGAGGGGCTCCCAGGGCAGCTCAGACACGCTGTTTCCACATCCAGAGGTCCGTGGACAGGTTGCCACAGCTGAGACTCTAGGGTCACAGAGGGATCTCTTGCAGGCCTGTGACTCGGACAGGCTTCACCTCATGTCCTTGCACTGGGGGCAGAGCCTCTGCTATCCCGCCCCTCAAGCCTGTGCTGGAAATTGCAGGAAGCCCCTTCCTCCTGCCATGTCCCTCCAGTGCACACTACCGAGAAAGCCTGACGTTGGTTCGCTTTAAAAGCAAAATGCTTAAAGGAATTCTGTTGTCATCACTTCTCGGCCTTTTGGCTAAGATCAAGTGTAGGAATTCTGTTGTCTGTCATAGAGCTTATATGGAAGGGTGCTTTGGGAGCCAGGTAGCAATATGTTGATAACTGATGCAAAGGGACTATATACCTTAGAGAATGGTGAGGTGGCTCAAAGAGTCAGGAAGGGCCTATTTTAGGAATCAGGCTCAGGGTGGGGAGGGCTCAAGGAAGCAGGTGTCTCTTGTAGACTGAGCACTCTCAGAAAAGCAGGGGTAATTCAGTTATTGGGCCTCTTAATCCATTTCATCTGGGAGGCAGGAAAAATGGAGACCACTAATGTTACTGAAGAAACCGTCGGGAGAAAGCGATGTTTGGGGTTGTACGAGGTTTGTTTTGTTTTGTTTAATTTCTTGTATTAGTTTCCCAGTGTTGCTGTAACAAATTGCCACAAACTTAAGGACTTAAAACAACACACATTTACTTTCTTACAGTACCGGAGGCCAGAAGTCCAAAGTCAGTGCAAACAGCTGAAGTCAAGCAGGTTCTGAGAGGAGAACCTGTCTCCTTGCCTTCCTCAGCTTCTAGGAGTCGCCTGCCCTCCTTGGCCCCTTCCTCACGTCACTCCAACGTCTCGCTTCCGTTGTCACATCTTCTCTCCACTGTGACCCTCTTGCTTCCCTCCTGTAAAGACCCTTGTGAGGACCTGAGGCCCACCCAGGGAATCCAGGAGAATTCCCCTGTTATCTTAATCGCATCTGCAAATCCCCTCTTGCCACAGAAAGTGACGCGCTCTCAGGTCCTGAGAATTAGGATGGTATCTTTGGGAGGCATTATTCCGCCCACCATATCTCTATACTGTATTCAGACAAAATTGCAGGGTGGTCCTGTGCCACGTGGTCAGGTCCTGGAGAGCCCTGGTCTGATGAATGCTGCTGTGCTGAACGCTTTATGTTCGGCTGGGGGACAGCACCACCTGGTGGTAACACTCGGTAAAGCATCCATCGGCTGCAGAGCCGCTTTTCCTTTGGGGTCCTCTTCGCTTTTCCCACGTTCCCCGCAATCCCACCCATCCCTTCCGGCCACAGCCCGCCTTCTTAGACACAAAGCAGGCAGGAGTTTGTGAGAGAGAAGGTGAAGTCGTGAGGATGCCTCGTGATAAGATCAGAGCCTGCTCTCCGCTTTCCTCCTTCCCTCTTTCATTGGAGAATTTCCTCAGTTGCGTCCTTGTGAATGCTGAAGGCTTTCTGGAAATCCTCATTACTTCTCATATTTTCCTAAGTGAGCAGGAACTTGGGTAAGAACTGTATGTCATGGCCCATTTAGATTCCTGTTCCTGTTTTGAAGTTAATGATTTCATCAGTGAGTTAAGGCTAGGAGTGTTCATTGTGTTTTCTAGAAAAGTCGAAACCAAGCGGAATCACAGATACACAAGATGACAGAATCAAGACTCAGAAACCTCTGAGTAGGCTGTTATTGTGCTTCAAAACAAAAGAAATAAAAATTCGTATAAATAAATGTAAAATTTAGCATTTTAGTTCAAGCCATCAACCGCGTAGACATGGGAAGAAAATACCCTTACAGATATCAAGTAGGAATTTTATTTCACTGTAGCTCAGCAAAGATAATTTAAAATTGCTGCCAAAAAGCCAGGTCCTTCTGGTCTGGACCCGCAAAAACATTTCAGTAAAAGGAAGGTACCTCTACTGTGTGTGTCCCACCACACCTGAGGACGGATTTCCCTTCCATGTTCATGACTTCAAACGTTGCATTAACAAATGTCAGCCTACCATGTACCCAGCACTGTACGGGGCCTGAGGACACAGAAATATAAAAACCTAAACATAGAAGGTTAATATATCTTTAAAACTGTGTACTATGTATCCATAGAATGAAATACTAGCCATCCACGACAAATGATATTTGTTGTGTGTTTACTGAGCCAGAAGACATTCGTAATACATCATCAAGTTAAAAAATATACAAAATATAATACGTTCATTGGGTTCCATCCCTTTTTTACTGAAAAAGTTGAAAGAATATATATTAAAAGTTAACATTGATTGTCAGCAGGCAGTTTTTTTCTGTAAATCTACATTCTTTTTTATATAATGAACATATATTACTTGTATCTTTTTTTTTTTTTTTTTTTGAGACAGAGTCTCGCTCTGTTACAGGTGAGGGGGTTGGGGGGGAGTGCCGTGGTGCAATCTCAGCTCATTACAACCTCCACCTCCCAGGTTCAAGCGATTCCTCTGCCTCAGCCTCTCAAGCTGGGACGACAGGCACGCGCCACCACACCCAGCTAATTATTTGTATTTTTAGTAGAAACAGGGTTTCACTGTGTTAGCCAGGATGGTCTTGATTTGACCTTGTGATCTGCCTGCCGTGGCCTCCCAAAGTGCTGTGATCACAGCCTTGAGCCACTGCACCCGGCCTGTATCCCTTTTTAAAGTTATTTAAGAAGATATAATTTTGCTGTATATTTATTAACACAGACATTTATAATATATCAAGTTAAAAAATATACAAAACAACGTGTTAGTAGGATTCCATCCCCTTTTATTTAAAAAGTTGAAGGAAAATACATTATAAATTAACATTTATTATCAGTAAGGAGTTTTTTTCTGAAAACCTATATTTTTTCTATAATGAACATATATTATTTGTATCCATTTTTAAAGTTCTTTAAGAAAATAGAACTTAGTAACAAATTTAGTTTTTAAATTATAGGAAGTATTAGGGGGCGATCATCACCTGCCGAGGCATTGCCAGGTAGGCTGTTAGTTAACAATGGTATTTTGCATTTTACCATTTAACAAAAGAAAGTGAATAAATGAACAGAAGTGCAGTGGCGGCCAGGTGCGGTGGCTCACACCTGTAATCCCAGCACTTTGGGAGGCCGAGGTAGGTGAGATCACCTGAGGTCGGGAGTTCGAGAGCAGCCTGGCCAACATGGCAAAACCATGTCTCTACTAAACATACAAAAATTAGCCAGACATGGTGACGCACACCTGTAGTCTCAGCTACTCGGGAGGCTGAGGCAGGAGAATCACATGAACCCAGGACGCGGAGGTTGCAGTGAGCCGAGATTGCGCCATTGCACTCCAGCCTGGGTGACAAGAGCGAAACTCAAGTCTCAAAAAAAAAAAAAAGTGCGGTGGCAGTTACCCAGGTATGCCATCAGATGGCACCAAAGCAGCTAATATTTAAGAGCAGACACTGAAGAGCTTTTGCTCCAAAGAAACAACTACATGAGATTTTAAATATTTAAGAGTATCTGGATGGAATAAGTGTTTTTGTTTGCTTGTTTGCTTGCTTTGAGACAGAGTCTCAGTCTTTGACCTAGGCTGGAGCACAGTGACGTGACCACAGCTCACTGCGGCCTTGACCTCCTGGCCTCCTGAGCAGCTGGGACTACAGGTGCAAACGCCACCACACCCGGCTACTTTTTTTAAATTTAATTTAAAATTTTTTGTAGAGATGAGGGTCTCACTGTATTGTCCAGGCTGGTCTTGAACTCCCAGACTCCAGAGATTCACCTGCTTCAGCCTCCCAAAGTGCTGGGATTACAGGCATGAGCCACCACACTGGTTTGTTTTGTTAATGATGCATTTGATGTTACACAAAACTTTTCAAAATGATAGCCAAGCATGCAAATGTTTGCTTTAATGGTTTTTCGGGGTGGGGTGCTTTTGGATTTTTGTAGCAATATGACTCATGCACAAAAACCTACTGTACCACATCTGTGGGTCAAAAATCTAAAATGTTCTTGAGATGTGATGACTCTTTGACTCTTAACCCTGACTGTACAACGGTCTCTTAAGTTTCTTGGAGGCAGTTTCAAGATTCTGATGCAGACAGTCATTAATAACATGATTACTCATCGCAGTAGCTGGTTCTCATTGGGGTGATGAGATGTGATCACTTCCTTGCCCTCTTTCTTCCCTGCCGCTCTCTCCTTCCTCCCAAGAGCACAGCTAGCTCCCAGCATCTTTGCTCATCTGAAGGACAGTGTCGCCTCATCAGGCCACGTTTGAGCAAGGACTCAGGAGCATATCTACTTCTGAGTCTGTGCTGCTGCCTTCAACAAGTTGCTGCTTGTTCTGTCCCCTTCCTGTACACAATTGACATGGTTCCCATGGGAATGCCCATGTTGGAGAGCGTTGCTGTGTTTTCTTATAGCCCCCAGCTTTCGTCATGCTGACCATAGCAGGCATTAAACTCGCTTGAGAAAAATGAATGGTTATGAGAGAAAGTTTTCCACAGGTGGGCACAAAAAAGGCCCAGAAAGCTCTAGGAGCTCACAGTTGGGGAAACACACCTAGACTCTATGGGTGGTAAAAAGACTGCTAAGACTATGAGGCAGGAGAAGCCACGTCGGGACACACAGGACCAGGCTAATGATTCTGACCCCAGCATTGGTACTTTGTCCGCGGGCAACAGGATCAGAAATGTGCATCAGTCCAATGGTCACTGTCTGTGCGCTCTTCCCGAGAGCTTCACTTCCCTCCCTCTGCTGCCAGCTCACCCAACCTCCCCTGCCTGCGGCAAAGAGAAATCATTCTCATTGGGATAAGTGAGAAAACTATGACTGTTTACCCTACTTGACTCTCAGCATTTGAGTGTGTGTATGCGTGTGCACATGCATGAGATCGCATCATGAAATTTAAAAATCCGGGCCAGGCGTGGTGGCTCACTCCTGTAATCCCAGCACTTTGGGAGGCTGAGGCAGGCGGATCACAAGGTCAGGAGTTCAAGACCAGCCTGACCAACATGGTGAAACCCCGTCTCTACTAAAAATACAAAAATTAGCCAGACATGGTGGTGGGTGCCTGTAACCTCAGCTACTTGGGAGGCTGAGGCAGGAGAATCTCTTGAACCCTGAAGGCGGAGGCTGTGGTGAGCCAAGATCACACCACCACACTCCAGCCTGGTGACACAGCAAGACTTCATCTCAAAAAAACAATAATAATTCAGTGAGATGATTCTTAAGAAAATTCATTACTATAGATGTGGCATATTCTATATCAGAGGTTGACACTGGAGATTGGATCAAGCAGATTTTACTCCATGAAAATGAGCATGGATCTTAATCCTGTAGGTAAATTATCCACAGAAAAGGTACATCACCTGGAGAGCTATTCATAAAGGGTCTTCATGGCTGGGCATGGTGGCTCATGCCTGTAATCCCAGCACTTTGGGAGGCCGAGGCAGGCGGATCACGAGGTCAAGAGATCAAGACCATCCTGGCCAATATGGTGAAACCCTGTCTCTACTAAAAATACAAAAAAAAAAAAAAAAAAAAAAAAAAAAAATTAGCTGGGCGTGGTGGCGTGCACCTGTAGTCCCAGCTACTCAGGAGGCTGAGGCAGGAGAATTACTTGAACCCAGGAGGCAGAGGTTGCAGTGAGATGAGATCGCGCCACTGTACTCTAGCCTGGCACCTGGTGACAGAGCAAGACTCTGTCTCAAAAAAAAAAAAGGGTCTTCACTTACCATGCTCAAATTTTTGTTTTCAAAGAACCCCAGCAAAGGAAGAGATGGGTTTCCATTTTCTCCGGCTGGTGTTTTTGAGTCAATGCTGATGAAATAAGATACCGGAAAACCAGAGTTTGAAGAGTGGCGTCATTCCCCCAGGGGAGTTTTGATTCCACACAGGGTAGCGATGTGCTTCTAAAAGTGTCTCTTGTTTTCTTCCTGCAGCTCGATCATTATCCTTCTGTGAGTTACCATCTGCCAAGTTCATCCGACACACTCTTCAACTCTCCCAAGTCGCTCTTTCTGGGAAAAGTTATAGGTAAGAATGTGGTTCGTTAGGTATAAATGTACATTAAGAATACATTTGGGTAATGTGATTTTGGATTTTAAAACTATCAGGTAAATTTCTCTCACTGGGGCCAGTCACGAATATCTTCTCTGTACAGAAAAGTTGCACGGTTGTTCTTGGTGTTTGTACAAGAGAAGCATCAGCAAATCATCTTTGGGGTAAATTGCTCATGTACCTCATTCTGAAGCTACTTATTTGCCTATCAAATACATTGTGATTAGGCTGGGGGTGGTGTGTGATGTCTATAATCCCAGCACTTTGGGAAACTAAAGCGGGCGGATCACTTGAGGTCACAAGTTCAAGACCAGCCTGGCCAACATGGTGAAACCCCATCTCTACTGAAAATACAAACATTAGCTGGGCACACGCCTGTAGTCCTAGCTACTCAGGAGGCTGAGGTGGGGAGAATCGCATGAACCTGGGAGGTGGAGGTTGCAGTGAACCAAGATCACACCAGTGCACTCCATCCTGGGTGACAGAGCAAGACTCTGTCTCAAAAAAATGAAATAAAAATGAAAAAGAAATACATTGTGATTGGTGTTGGGGGCTTCTAAGTCAATGTTGATAATGGAACTGGTGTTTGCTGTGTGGCATAAACTACAACTCAGGTGAAGGCAAGTCTGCTCCAGGCTTCTCTATGGAGAATTTGGTTTATTACAGGCCTCTACCTACTAGCAATAGGATGTAATTTAACATTTCCTTTGTCAAAGCATATCGACATGACTCTGTCTTCCTCTCACAAGAAAGTGCCTTGATATTATTTGCAGATTAGAAGGACAATAAGAGCTTTGACAGTGTGACAGAGCACCCTTCCCCACATGTGATTGTGAATTCCAGAGTCTCCTTGTCCTTCTCTTCACCAGAGGAGGTTAGCACTGTGCAAAGCTAAAAATGTACCATGAGCCTCAGATATGTGAAGGTTACACCCTAAATTTTAAAAATATGATTGGTGAAGTATTTTTAAGTATTTAATGTCAAGCCAGTGAATTTTTTTTACTATGAGGCTGTGTACTGTGAACCCCAAATGAAAATAGTAAGATGGTGGTGACATTCAGGCGGGTAGGGAGGTCCCTCGGTAGCCAATGGATAGAAATGATCAGAATAGCATTAATGGTAAAAATTCTCACTTAAAATCATGGAACAGGGGTCATAGAAAATGAGGAGGGAGCAGGAGACTGAACCTTTAATAAAAATAATATTGTGCACTGCTGTCAGATTTACTGTAGGCCAGGCTCCAATTTAAGCTCTTTGTAGATATTAACCCATTTAATTTTCATAACAATCGTATGAGGTAGTTGAGATTATGATCTCCACTATTTAGATGAGAAAACTGAAGCCCAAAGAGATTATGTAACCTGGCCACCTGGCTAATAAGTGGCAGAATCAAAATCTGAACTCAGTCAATCAGACATCAAGGGAGCTCTTTCCTGTGCTGTAATCCCTGTGGCGGCTAATCTAGAAATGCAAAGAGAAAGACAGAGAGGATGGTTGGGGCAGGAGGTAAGCGCTGAGGTGGACCAGTTAAGGGATGAAACCCACATCTTGTGCCAGCAAGTGGTCAAGAACAAAAAGGATTTCTGTGTTTAGAACCAGGCACACACTAGTCTGGCTGGTGAAGGAGGCATCCAAAAGACAGTGGGAAAGCAGGTGTGTGCATGAAGTCCAAGACCACTCAGTGAACAAGACGGTAGGGAGTGGCAAGTGAAAAGTCAAAGGCTGGAACTGGAAAACAAATGAGGACTGAAATGTATTGATCATTGGTCCTTAGATATGGTACGAAACGAAAGGATAATTAAATCTCCCCTGCTTAATCCTCTGCATCCTAAAAACAGCCCTCAGGCATTCTCAAATCTAGCTTTGGGTTACCTTACCCTGATGTCCTTATCTGAATTTTCTCCAACATTTTCCGTAGTTGCTGTATTTTTACAGATCTTATCACCACTTCTATTGTCTGTGAACAAGAAGAGACTTTGTGACATTACCTGTTACAAGTGTAAATATAGGAAACGAACGTCACAACAATCCAATGAAATGAGATCCCTGATTATGAACCTCATTTTGCAGATGAGAAAATGGAAGCAGAAGAAGGTCAATTTGACAAAAATTACTCAACTAATCTTGGGAAAGCAGAGTTTGGAAGTGAGGTCTCTCTGATGAGAGTCCAGACTCTTAAGTAGATCAAACAAACTTGTCATTCATGGTCAAGCTCCGGAAGAGGGATGTGTTTGAAAGTTGAGCAATGCCATCAGTTAGCAACAAAAGGCGGCTGTTTAGTGGGGTAGGGCCTTGGCATTCATAAGGCATGGATCTCAGACTTTGGTGAATACCCACTTTCCACCAGAGGCACTCCCACAGTTCAGTCAAGAATACTTTAAAATGTTAAGTGCTCCTTCAAACCATGTGATTCCATCAAACAGACTGTACACTTTGCTACTGTGATGTTCCTGGAGATACTACACTATGACATTCCTAAAGTAACATCAACTATAAACATGTCTGAAAAAATAGACTTTATTTCTTTGTGAAACCTACAAAGTCCAATTTTGATGGGAATGTTGGCTGATTTCTGGGTTCTGTCACTATGAGGAATATCCTCTGGTTCCTCTGTTTTCCAGATCATGTAACTAAATTCACATTTCAGCACAATTGTAATAAACTGTATGGCCTAGACCTTCAAGGTCATGAACAAATAACATAATGAAGGCCCCATCTTCTACAACTAAGAATGTACCGTGCCATCAATCTATGCACAGCTAAAAGTGTGCCATGAGCCTCAGATACATGAAGGTTACTCCCTGACTTTTTTGTACACCCAAGGAAAAGGTTGCTGCATACACAAACTAGGTAACTGTGTGTGTGACAGTGAGTTACAGAAAGTACACATCAACACCCATGAGGAAGTCCCCAGTTCCAAGACGGAAACGGTGTCATGCATGTGAGAGTAGTCAGGGTTCCAGCAATGGAGCCTTGGTGCACTGACTTCTAGCAGAGATCGTCTCTCATCCCTACAAGCCCATGACCTCCCTGCAGACCAAGATAGCATCTCATAGGTCCACCATATACTAACAAGGAGCAAGTGAGCAGTAGATATTTGTTGAGTTAACAAAGAGTAAAAGGGGAACAAAACAGAAAGAATATCGTTGTAGACATATACTACAGGGTGAGGGGGTATGATGATCCTGACAGAATCAGTAAGATTAGCACAGAGGTGAGATCTGCAGTCCTCACGTAGCTCACAGCCTAAAAGTGGGCATCTGACAATCATGGAGGAGAAAGAATACGGACTTTAGAATTGGGCAGAGCTGGTTAGACTTGAATCCAGGTCTACTCTGTTAGCATTGAAATCTTGGCCATGTTGCTTTCTTAGTGAAACCTCTCAGAGCCTGGGTTCTCTCAGTTGCAAAATGGGGAACACAAATACCAACCTGCAGGTTGTTAGCTCCCTGAGGGCAGAGATTGCTGGGCAGAGACTCTTTTTTTAAACTAATCTATTTGCAGCAGTCTTATCAGTGCCTAGCATATAAAAAGGGCCCAAATAATATTTGTGGAGTACATGAACTGCTCTTTTAATATTAAGCTTGTCTTAAGACGTATCCAACACAATGCCTAATACATAAATAATCATGTTTGATGCTGGTCACCTGCCAGTTATTATGCCATATGCTGTAAGTACAATACAATCTGCATTCCTCACCGCACCACAGACCTTGTTACCTTCGTTGTATAGAAGAAGGAACTAAGGCTCAAATCGATTAAGTTATTTTCTTAAAGTAGGGTTTCCCAACAGTAGAACTATTGACATTTGGGGCCAGAAAATTATTTGTTAAAGGGGCTGTCTTGGGCATTGCAGAATGTTTAGCAGCCTCCCTGGTCTTTACCCACTAGATATAATTACTACCCCAAGTTGTGACAACCAAAAATGTCTCCTGACATTGCTAAATGTCCCATAGGAGGGAAAAATCAGCACCAGTTGAAAACCACTGACTTCAAGCCACCCAGCTAGTCAGTGGTGATGCTGAGATTTGAAAAGCATGATTTGTGACCCAAGACCTATGCTTTGCTTTCTGATGATACGTGCATCTTCCAGAATGATGAGGAAGCAAGGATGAGATCAGATATTCTGAAGCTGAAATTCTGTTAATACAATTGAAGGAGTCACAGTGAAGACCCCAAAAAGTCATGTCAGTACCCATATTTGATGTATTTCATAGGGGCAGGATTAAGGAGGAATATGCTTAAATGTCTCTTTGAAAACAACATATACTTCAGCGACAGACAACCCATCTGCGTTTCCTAGCTGTGTAAAAATGCATCTGTTCAGACATGCGTATTGAACTTGCAGCAAGTATGTACTCTGGCCAGGTTTTGAAATCCCCTGGAGATTCATGACCCAAAGTTGTTGATTTGCTAGGTCAGCTGCTAATCGGAAACTGATCCTACAAAAGAAAGAGAAGAAGATGGTTCTGAATATCTAAGATGACTTCACACTGAGCTCTTTGATGAGCACTGCTCGAAAATGGAACATAAAAAGGCTGGAAAAAAGGCTACCTAATCAAAGACAAGTGTGACCTTTATATAGGGGATGGAGGATATATTTTCAAGATGTAACAGTGTGATCACTGCCAACCAACAGCAAACTTTTAGAATGGATTCTTACATAATCCTGAATGCTTCCAGAAGGAATTCAGGATCACTAGCAATCAGCAAAGTTCCACAAAAGAGAAATCTCACCAGACTTAGTTATGTCCATCTTTTCTCCCTTATTTTCATCTTTTACCAGCTGAGTGATATCATAGACTTTATCTTTCAGCAACAAATTTAATAGTCTCTCAAGAAATCTTCAAGGAAGAGAAATATAACTTGAAGCTGAAAGTGGGGTCCTCTGTTCGTTCACATCCTTTTCAACATTTCTATTAATGCCTTAGAGAAAGACACAAATAGCGTGTTTATTAAGTTTGCAAATGTCACAAAGCTGAGCGGGATGGCTTAATATGATGGATTATGGAAAACATTTCAAAACCATCTTGACAGGCTAGGAAGATGGGTTAAGAATAATAAGATGAAATGTGGTAGAAATAAATGTGATTGCCGCCAGCGCTATGCCTCCTATAAAGCCTGCAGGACTGTGAGCCTATTAAACCTCTTTCCTCATTAATACCCAGTCTCGGGTACTCCTTTATAGCAGTGCAAGAACAGCCTAATTCAATCTCCTACTCTACCGTCTGCCAATTGTATGACTTTGTCAGGTTGCTTAACATTGTGTGTATCTGTTTTCTCATGTGTAAAATAGGAATAGTAATGATCTCTTTGTCACAGGATTCAGCAAAATAATACATGTTTAGCAGGCAGCACAATCTGCCACATAGTATATGTGTAATAAATATCAGTTTTTTTACTTTGTCATAATCAGCAAATGTATACTCATTGTATGTTAGGTACCAGGCACTGTATAAGTCCCTGGAACATCACTAGGGCCAAAGACATGCACAATTTCTGCCTTTGGAAACTGTGTATTCAAATCCAGTTCTCAGAGGTTTCTCTTGGGAGAACCCAAAGCAAGACAAGTGATCATACAACGTGTCAGTATGCACTGGGTCACATTTTTAGAGTTTCAGTTTCTGGAAAAGAAGATAATGGAAAGGCAATTAGAAGTAAAAAGACAAGAGGGTGGGATAAATGGAAAGAAGTATAGAATTATTTGGGAGCAAGTAGGGAGGGCACTCAAGCCAGTCCAGGAGTAAAGAAAGGCATCTGAGAGGAAGTAACACAGAAGCGGGACCCTAATGATATGTTAGAATCATCTGGGTAAAGCAAAGGGCTGAAGTTGAGGGCATAAGGATGAGGGAGGTCAGCTCTCCATTCTACACAGCAGTCCACCCAAAACTGTGGGGCTCAAAGCCGTGGTTTATTATTTCTCGCAGTTGTGGATTGACAGGGTGGTTGTTCTGCTTCGTGACTTCAGGCAAGATATAAGAATTACTGGATAGCCCCAAATGGCCTCATTCATGTGGCTGGCAGCAAGTGCTGGCTACCCAGGAGCTCTCTGGGGCCACAAGCCCAGAGGTCAGTTCTCCTTCAAGGCTTCCAAATCATGGCTGCGTGGGCTACCTCCCAGCATGGTGGCCGGGCTCCGAGAAGGAGCATTCCAAAAAGCAAACAGAAGCTGGAGGTCTTTAAGAGCCATCATTCTTGCCACATGCTATTGACCAAAATCTGGGTTCCAGCCCATGTTGCAAGAGAGAGGAAGCAGACTCTACATCTTGGTGGCATCATGGCCAGGTCACACTGCAAAGAAACGTGCCATGGGAGTTACGCTTGTGACATCTTTGGAAAGACAATGTGCTATGAGGGAAATTTGAGGAACCACCACAAGCTGCATTCAGAATGGTGGAAAGTAGGCTGTGAGGATGCAGGTGATAAAAACGGCACAGCATAAGCAGGGTTCAGATCAAAGCGGGCTTTACCAGCAGGGCCACATGTCCTGCTTTGCCAGGGACAGACTCAAGCTACTCCTGCCAGGAGAGTAAATTACTAGCAGTGCCCACTTTTACTCTAATAATGGGACTGTGCAGATTGATACATTGTGCCATCGCCTATCTTGTTTGGATTCTCCCAAGAGAAACCCCGGAGAATTCTTTTTGAATATAAGAAATTTACCTGGGACCGGGTGCGGTGGCTCACGCCTATAATCCCAGCACTTTGGGAGGCTGAGGCGGGCAGATCACGAGGTCAAGAGATCGAGACCATTCTCGCCATGATGAAACCCCGTCTGTAGTAAAAATACAAAAATTAGCTGGGTGTGGTGGCGGGCACCTATAGTCCCAGCTACTTGGGAGGCTGAGGTGGAAGAATCGCTTGAACCCAGGAGGGGGAGGTTGCAATGAGCCGAGATTGCACCATTGCACTCCAGCCTGGCGACAGAGCAAAACTCCATCTCAAAAAAAAAAAAAAAGAAGTTTACCTGGAAGACAATCCCATAAAGCAAGCAGGAGAGTAGAGATGGGAAAGGAGTGGAGCATTGTCAAGCCACTCACCACTGTGGGCAATTAGACCATAATCCTACTGAGGCACCCTGGAAGATGGTGGGAGACGTGCCTCTGAGTGTCCCAACCAAGGCAGAGGAAGCCAGGGCGTCTCTCCACCTTCTCCCATCCTGCACGGATGAGGGCTGCTTCCTGCGGCACCAACTCCCCAGCATTTCTGGCTTGTCCCGTGTTTACATCCAACACACTCCTGAGGCCAGACGAAAGTGCAGATGACAGGGAATCACAGTCAGCGTTTCCTGGAGCAGGACTGAGGTGAATCCTGGCACTGACAGGCATCTGCCATGTTAAGGATTTATTTATAAGCCATGTTAAGGTTTTAATGTTATCTTAGGGTTGTCGAGGAAGTCAGGGAAGGATTTTTTTAAATCCAGAGAATAACATGATCAGATTGACACTTCAGCCAGATAATACCATCTGCAGGGTGCCAAATGCATAACAGGAAGTGAGAAACTGCAGGGAGACCAAATTGGAGGTTGCCATGGTTATCACAAAATTGTACATTGTCATGCACAAAACAGCTCAGCTATGCAGAGAAAATGCAATGTCTTTATCTGCGCCTGGTGATCTCCTATTCCTTCTGGGTAGCAAAGGCAAATCAGCTAAACGTCCAGGCTTGTTTAAAGCCGATTCAGACTTAATCATTTCAACATTCCTTCCGGTTGTGCTCTGTCCCTCATGAATAAAAACGTTCAGTCTCTAAAGAGCCTTCCCCATCCCCTGCTTCTTTCTATAAGGTGGTGACCAGGTGTATAGAATACAGAAGGGGACAGGCAGCAACATGTGTAGCTTTAGCATTCCTACGATGCCATGGGCTGGGAGGGGCCTGGATGCATGCTGGTACTGGAGTTTGCAGGGCCGGGCATCTGCTGGCCTCCAGCCCAGTGTCCTGTGTCCCTGAGTGCCCCCTGGAGCTTAAACTGTGGTTGATGAACTTGGTGTCCCTTTCTTTGACTCAGGCAGTGTTCCCAGGGGCCACATGCCGCACTCCCTTTGCTTACTTCCTGTGCCCTCAGCTCCCGCTTGAGAGACCCCTACGCCCTAAGTCTCTGTCGCATCCTCCATCTCCCCATGGCAGTTGTCGTCAGTTGTCAGGCAGTCAGGGCTTTCCTCTCAGGCTTCAGGCTGCACGAGAATGAGATGATGCATGTGAGGACCGGAGACCCTGTCTGCTTACTCTTCCCTCTCTACATGAGGCGGGGCTGTCCCGCGTCAGTGCAGGACCCCTACACAGCAGCCTCTCCTCAGAGCCCCAGACTGGGAAGCAAGGCAATAGCCCTAAACCCTGAGTCCCCTCCCTCATCCTTTAGAAACTCACTTCTGCTCTCTCCTCCAAAGCTCAGCTCTCCTGTCTCCTGCTGTGTCTTCTCCTTTTCTCATAGTCCTCTGGGACATTAAGAAAAAAAAAAGCTTTGCTTTTACTTCCTACACCAGCCAGCTAGTGACTAA
>NW_016107619.1:1847780-1853198 GCF_001604975.1 Cebus imitator
AAAAAAAGTGCCATATAACTAAAATTCAATGGCTTAAAACAATAAGCATATATATGCTTTTTAATATATAAAACATATATATTATATATATTGTTTTGTTTTGAGACGGAGTCTCGCTCTGTCACCAGGCTGGAGTGCATTAGTGCGATCCTGGCTCACTGCAACCTCCAACTCCCTGGTTGAAGCGATTCTCCTGCCTCAGCCTCCAGAGTAGCTGGGACTACAGGCACATGCCACCATACCCAGCTAATTTTTGTACTTTTAGTAGAGATGGGATTTCACCATGATGGCCAGGCTGATCTCGACCTCTTGACCTCGTGATCCGCCCACCTCAGCCTCCCAGAGCACTGGGATTACAAGCGTGAGCCACCACGCCTGACCCAATAATTATATTTTTATTACTGATCTGTGGGTCAGCTAAGTGCCGGTGGTTCTGTTGTACCCCTCTCATCTTTCTGCTGGGACCGGGGAGTTAGCATGGGCATGTTTTTCTCTGGTAAACATACAAGAGAACAAGCCACTCCCACAAGCACTTTCCAGGCCTTTGGTCTTCCATATCCACTAACATCTGATCATCTAAAGGAAGTCATGGGGCCAAATCCAGAGTCAAGGATAAAAGAAATTCACTCTCCCTTCAGTGAAAAAAACCACAAAGTCACATGGCAAAGGCCACAAATACAGGGAAGGGTAAAGAATTAGGGACCACCAGTGCTGTCTTCCGTACTTAGGAGGGTTGATGCCGTCTCTATATAGCAGGAGAACTCTGTGACCTCCTCCATGTACTAAAAAGTCTGAGTAAAGGAATTTGGGGAAATCATTTATTCACTCAAAAGTATGTGCAGTGCTCATAGGTAGCAGGCGCTGGGCACAGAACGATGGACAAAACAAAAATCTCTTGTCTTTATGAAGCATGTAATCTCATGGATGTAGACAAAGAATGAGGAAAGAGTTGTGTCATAAATGTTAGCAATAAGTGCTATGAAGAAAAGTAAAAGAGGCTTGGGGGTAAAGAGTGTTACAATGGCCAGGAAAGTGGCCTTGGAGGGGGCAACTTGTACACAGTGGCCTTAACAAAGTGAGAAAGCCAGCTATGCAGACCTCTGTTAGAAAAGCCTTCCAGGAAGAGAGAATGGCAATCCAAAGGCTGTGAGGTAGGGACATGCCTGGCCTGTTCAAGGATGACAAGAAAACCAACATGGCTGGAATACAGCAGTCAAGGGACAGAGTGGCAGGAGACAGATGAAGTCAGAGGGTTGTATGGCAGCCGGATGGCACAGATGGAGACCATCATGGAGAGTCTGTATGTTTTTCTGAGTGAGATAAGAAACAGCAGAAGGCTTTGAGCACGTAATTGATGCAATCGATTTATATATTAGAAAGATCATTCCAGCTGCGGGGTGCTATATTAACTACAGAAGGGGTGGGCCGATACAGGGGCAGGATAGACACTAGAGACCAGTGCAAATACAACTGTGGGGTCCATGTGAGAGATAGAGGCACGTGTACCAAAGCAACAGCAGTGATAGTGATGGAGAAATCTTTGCACTAGGAATATGCTGAAGTCAGAGCCCATAATATTTGGTGATCAACTGGATGTGGTGGGTGAGAGAAAGAAAGACGTCAAGAGCGTTTCCCAAGGTATTGACCTGAATAGCTGGCCCGATGGTGGGGCTGCCTACTGCAATGAGGAACCCTGGGAGAGTAGTACTTTAGAAACTGTGGATTAAAAACTAAGACTTCCACTCTAGACACATTCAAGACTATTCCATGGATGCATGGCACTGAGGTGTGTATCAGAAACCAACCGCCACCTGTAACAACCCGGCCTTCTCCCGTCTTTACCTCCCATCTCCTCCTCGGGCAGATAGATGTCTTGGGTTGACTAGGACATTGATCATTACTGGGAAAGGAAAAAGGAAAAAGCCTACTGATAAACATCAGAATATATCTCCATTATGAAGTCATTCAGGTGTTCCATATGAACTCAACAGTAAAGAAGAACAAATTATTGATACACAAAACAGGTTGGCTGAATCTCTAGAGAATTGTGCCAATGGGAAAAAAAAGCTAATCCCAAAAAGTTACATGCTTAAGTGATCCTATTTATGCTTAAGTGATCCTATTTATTGCATAAATATTTTGAAACAACAAAATTTTAGAATTGAGGACAGATTAGTGGGTGCCAAGGATTAGTGACTAGGACAGGAAGGAAGAGGAAGGAAGAGAGGTGTGGTTGGAAAAGGAAAACGAGGGGGTCAGGCACGGTGGCCCACACCTGTAATCCCAGCACTTTGGGAGGCCAAGGTGGGCAGATCACTTGAGGTCAGGAGTTCAAGACCAGCCTGGCCACCATGTTGAAAACCTGTATATACTAAAAATACAAAAAGTAGCCAGGCATGGTGACACAAGCCTATAGTCCTGGCTGCTTGGGAGGCTGAGGCAGGAGAATTGCTTGAGCCCAGGAGGCAGAGAGGTTGCAATTAGCTGAGATCATGCCACTGCACTGCAGCCTGGCAACAGAGCTAGAGTTCATCTCAAAAATAAAAAAAAATTGAAAAGGGAAACGAGCCATTCTTCTGCTGAGGGAATGATTCATTATCCTGATTGTGGTGGTGAATGCACAGGCCCACACAGGTAATAAAACTGTGCAGAAGCACATTTGCACACATACAAGAGTACAAAATCTGAATAAGATCAGTGGATTGTATCAGTGTTAATATCCTGGTAGTGATACTCTGCTCCAGATTTGCAAAATGTCTCCACTGAGGAAACTGGGAAAAATACACAGGGGATCTCTCTGTACGATTTCTTACAACTGCATGTGATTCTACAATGGACTCAGTTAAAATTTCAATTAGAAAAAGCAATAAAAGGCTGGGCACAGTGGCTCATGCTTATGATCCCAGCATTTTGGGAGGCTGAGGTAGGTGAATCACCGGAGGTCAGGAGTTCAAGACCAGCCCAGTTAACATGATCAAACCCCGTCTCTACTAAAAATACAAAAATTAGGCAGGCACGGTGGCGGGAGCCTGTAATCTCAGCTACTTGGGAGGCTGAGGCAGGGGAATCACTTTAACCTAGGAGACGTAGGTTGCACTGTGCAGAGATTATACCACTGGACTCCAGCCTGGGGAACAGAGTGAGACTCCATGTCAAAAGAGAGAAAGAAAGAGAGAACGAGAAAGAGAAAGGAAAGGAAAGGAAAGGAAATAGGGAGGGAAGGAAGGAAGGAGGGAAGGAAAGGAAGGAAGGGGGGGAGGGAGGGAGGGAGGGAGGGAGGGAAGGAAAGGAAGGGAGGAAAAGAAAAAGTAATAAAAGTAAAAGAATATGAAGTCCACAGTCTTCTGTGGAGCCATTTATTCATGGGATGATATTTAGTCAGTGTCTCCCAGGGGTTAGAGCCCCCCACCCTGGGGATATGATGGACAGGAGGGGGACCTGCAGGGTTTAAGCCACCAGCACTGCCTAGTCCCTCTTCACTTTCCTGCACTAGCCAGTAGAGATTAGGAAATATGTGGGAATTATTATTTATTTACAGCTTAGAATTTTGTAGTTTTTCTAGAATCATTACTGAAGAGAATGATTAATATAATACGTTTCTTTAAAAAGGAGCTAGAGAAAATGGGGTAGATTAAACTGCCTGCAACTTCTCTCAAGGAGAGTCCCCAATGGCAGCTTATCGCCTTGTGATTTATCTCTACCTCCTAAGAGTAGAATGCAGCGAAATTGATAAATGAACAAATGGCAAATAGTTAATTAAAATTTCTGGTCAGTTGCCTTTGTGTTTTACTATAAGGACAACAGCAGCAGGGAAGCGCTGTTGAGAAAGCTTATTTGAGTGATGGGTGAGAATGTTTAAACTGAAGATGAGAAATGATGTCCTGTTTTTCATATCATAAAGAACATACAGCATAGCCTTAATGTCCCAAATCTTCTCAAGACTGAAGGAAATCTATTTTAAAAGAATTCACTCCGGAAGTTATAGTTCAAGGTTGGCTTCTCATTCTCGTTTAATTGTATTAACTTTCATTCTTAGAAATATATTGGGCTTTATTATTATTGTTGCCTTGCAGAATCATAGGGGGCCCTAAGAAATAATTTACTGAAACTTTGTCACATTGCAGCTGAGGAAAACGAGGCCCAGGAAGGTTAAATGAAGCCAAAGCCACATAGCTGGCACTTCAACAACGTTTATTGTTGTTGTTGTGTGTTTTGCTTTTGTTCGTTTGTTTGTTTTGAGACAAAGTCTCACTCTATCACCAGGCTGGAGTGCAATGGCTCAATCTCAGCTCACTGTAACATTTGCCTCCTGGGTTTAAGCAACTCTCTTGCTTCAGCCTCCTGAGTAGCTGACTACAGGTGTCTGCCACCACCTGTATTTTCAGTAGAGATGGGGTTTCACCAGGATAGTCTCAATCTCATGACCTTGTGATCCACCTGCCTCAGCCTCCCAAAGTGCTGGGATTACAGACATGAGCCACCGTGCCCAGCCTTCAACAACATTTTCAATATAATATACTGTCAATATCAGAATAATCGTTACTTGTCACCCAAATGTGTCTTTAACAAGGACAATTAATAATCCATACATCATAACCTGCAAACATACTCTCAATATTTAGATAAAACAGCTGCAAAGGCAAATCTTTTCCTAAGTGTAGGCTGGAAGAGGATATTTTGGACATTGAGGGTTAGGCTCAGCACTGGCTCTGTGTCGGACCACCTGCAATTCCAGCTGCCTCACCTGCTCAAGGAGCTTGAACAGGTTTCTTACAAATCTCAGCTTCAGTTTTCTTAACCATGAAATGAGAATGATAGTAGTGCCAATATCATAAGCTTTATTATGAAGATGAAAGAGCGGTCATGAATGTAAGGAGCTTATCACATAGCCTGGCACACAGTGAGTGTCTAGTACATCTTAGGCAGTATCATTACATCCATACATCTAATCGTTGACTTTTAGCTTATACAAATAAGGAATAGCTGACTCCAATCCTGGGTCACTCATAAAAAGAACACTCAAACAATGAAAAACTGCAAAAACTTTTGATTGAAAACCAATGGTACTATCATCTTTCCATCTTGTTTTCCAAAATTAAATTATTTTTAATTAACGAAAGCAACCCCTCCAAAAAATCATTTATTGTTCAAATGTGGTGAGAGATCAGAAGTTCTGTTTTACAACGTTTTTAGTATTTGGTTAAAAAAGATTGTCAAAAGCACCTATTTCTGTCCCAGATCTTCAGCTCACCTGTCTTTGACATACAGCATACTTTTGCATATCCAATTGTTTTCAAATAAAGTTGAAAGTCAAAATTCTAGGCCAAGCTCAGTGGCTCACACCTGTAATTCCAGCATTTTGGGAGACCGAAGCAGGTGGATTACCTGAGGTCAGGAGTTCACGACCAGCCTGACCAA
>NW_016107619.1:1853413-1894598 GCF_001604975.1 Cebus imitator
AAAAAAAAAAAAAAAGTCAAAATTCTTCTTCTTATGACACTCCAAAATATTCCAGGACTCATGGAAAATTTTTGAATTTATGTACATACAGTTGATCATTATTATTATACATTTCATATTTGCAAATGTACCTACTCACTAAAATTCATCTAGAACCTCAAAAGTAGTACTCATGATGCTTTTGTGGTTATTTGCAGACGTGTAGTGCAGCAAAAAATTTTGTCATCAGTGTGTACATTTTCATTTGAAGTCAAACATGGTGATGCCCTGCCTTCCAGTTTCAGATCTTGAACAAGCGTCATTTTTGCAGTCAATTCAGTGCCATTTTTTTTTTCATTCTTGTGTTTGTGTTTTTATTGGTGATTTCACTGTGTAAAATGGCCCCTAAGTGAAGTGCTGAAATGCTGTCTATTGCTCCCTAAGCACAAGATGCTGTACTGTGTCCTGTGGAGAAAATACATATGTTAGATGAGCTTTGCTTAGACATGAGTTATTGTGCTGGCAGCCATGAGTTCAATGTTAAAAAACCAACAATGTATATTTCAAAACTGAATATTAAATAAGATATCTTTATACAGAAACACACATAAAACAAGGTAATATATTGGCTG
Organism: Cebus imitator; assembly: GCF_001604975.1. Taxonomy (NCBI): domain Eukaryota; kingdom Metazoa; phylum Chordata; class Mammalia; order Primates; family Cebidae; genus Cebus; species Cebus imitator. The sequence continues at coordinate 1,854,025 of NW_016107619.1, forward strand.
ATTGATAAAATGTTATGATCAGAGGCTTGCAGGAACCTAACCCTATATTTCCTTTAGGAGCAATGGTTTAATATCCACTAATTGAGTGTTAGCAGCAACTGTATGAATCATAACTACTGTAAATAATGACAAATGACTATATAATTTTTAACATGCATCACATGAATATGATGATACATTATGTTTGTATATTATTTTGCAGTTTAAACGGCTCTTCCACAGCTATTATCACACGTGATATTCGTGGAGTGTTACAGTTTGGCTGTGTCCCTGCCCAGATCTCATCTTGAATTGTAGCTCCCATAATTCCCACTTGTTATGGGAGGGACACAATGGGATATAACTGAATCATGGGCTGGTTTCCCCCCATACTGTTGTACTGGTAGCGAATAAGTCTCATGAGATATGATGGTTTTATAAGGGATTTCCCTTTCATTTGGCTCTCATTCTCTCTTGCCTGCTGCCATGTAAGATGTGCTTTTCACTATCTGCCATGATTATGAGGCCTCCCCAGTCATGTGGAGCTGTGAGTCCATTAAACCTCTTTTTCTCTATAAATTACCCAGTCTCTGATATGTCTTTATCAGCAAAGTGAAAATAGACTAATACATGGAGGTAACAGGAGAGTAGTTACTGCTCAGCACACTGGAGTAACAAGTCCAACGAAGGCTACTCAGGTAGAGCCTGATCTTCTCCTTCTGGTTCGTGACATCTCATGGCGCTTCCTATAGCATAAAAACTGGCTGCTGCTCAGCACCACTGCATCTCAGGGTCCAAGGAAGAGGAACATAACACGTTTTGAAGAAAAAAGTCTGGGCTACAAAGACCCTTTACGTAATCTTGCTAATGGCCTGGAAGTTAAACTTTGGAAAGCTTAAAGGTTAACAAATTGGAGTAAAAAGAAATCAAGTCACTCCTTGTTTGAATACTCTGAAGAACAAAACAGAAAAACACAATGAAAGGGTACACAGAAGAAGCAGATTTGGCCCAATAAATTTGTGCTTTGAATGTTCTTCTGGCACTAATATGACCACATTTGGGAAGACTGGCCTCCCTACAGACCTTTCTATAGCACTTTGAAGGAAGAATAGAGCAGCCATAGAAAAATAAATGTTTGCATGAAAGAATTATTCATCTCTTAAAAATCTATAGAGTGTGAATAATCCTGCTATAAAAAAGCATTAAATGTTTACAACAGATATTTCATGGGACTGTTATGTTTTCTGGCAGCAAGCATGGCTAGATTTTGAATGTGACAGCTCTGTGCTCTAGTGATAAGACAGACTATCTGGCCTGAGTAAGAATTATTTTCCTGCTTTTAAACATAGCTGTTAAAAACAATAAAGTGTATTTACCTAAAGAAGATAATCTTCTAAAAGAAATATTTGATAATTTTTAATTCACAATTGATACTGCTTATCCAAGGTAAATTCACTTTTCAACTGTTATTCTGTCTTTATTTACTGGGAAGAATTCACATTCAAAATACAAACGCAGAGGTTAAAGCAAAGCTATATACAAAAGTGAGCCTTATTCCATTGTCCTTTGTCACAGGTGTCAGATTTCTTTAACAGACTGTCGTTCAGTCTCACTTACAGTAACTAGACAGGTACTATGTAGGACAATGTGTGTTGAATCCCTTCTAAGTGTGAAACACCTACCTGGCACTACATTATCACTAATCCTAACCTTGCAAGCAAGTGCCTCCTTAAATCTCCACTTGACATATAAGGAGAGAGGCTCTGAAGTTTTAAAGTGACATGTGCCAAGTCATATAGCTAGTAAGTGGTAGAACTAGGATTCCAGGGTGGGTCTTTCTGGGCTGGTTGGTTTATTTATTGTCTGCATTTGTTTTATGAAAGAGAAAAGAATAGACCTAGTACAGGTGACCCTTGAAAAATGTGAGAATTCGGGGTGCCAACCTCCTATGCAGCCAAAATTTTGCATATAAATTTGGCTTTTCAGAAACTTACTGCCAATAGCTTACTGTTAACTGGAAGCCTTACTGATAACATAAATAGTTGATAAACACATATTTTATATATGTATTATATACTGTATTCTTAAAGTAAGCTAGAGAAAAGAAAACATTATTAGGAAAATCATAGGAAAAAGAAAATACATTTATTATTTCTTAAATGAAAGTAAAACCTCGTAAAGGTCTCAATCCTCATCATCTTCACATTGAATAGTCTCAGGAGGAGGTCAGGGAGGAAGAAGAGGGGTTGGTCTTACTGTCCCAGGGTTGGCAGAGGCAGAAGAAAATCCACATATGATTAGACTCATGCAGTTTAAAACCATATTGTTCAAGGGCCAACTGTATATTCATTTGACACTTCAGAAAGTGAAGCATGTCAATTCCTGACAAGGTTCTCTCCTCTTTTCTTTCCCTCCATCTGTCTATATTGAACTAGTGTTCTCATCAGCTTTTAACCAGTAGAGGTCTTCAAGCTGTCTAGAACCCTAGTGTGGTGTCAGCCTGGGCTCCCTACACAGAAAGACCTGGCTTCAAAATCCTAGTTAATATGGGAAGTGTATTAGAAAGGAGAAAGGAAAGAAAAGTCGAACAGTAAGGATAGGATCAATACAAATCATAAATTAATTTTGTGAGCCTAATTACTATTTTTTAAAACACAGTAATTTTAGTAGATTTTTCTTACTATTGGTTATATAAATCAAACCCTAAAACATGTAAAAAAAAATCTTTTCATTATTTCTTAAAGATTAAGATTATTTAATCAAAATTAATTAATATCAAATTTAATGGTAATACAAATGAAGTCACGTTATTAATTTAAAACAGAGTGACTTAGCCTTGCAAATAATACCCTGTCACATGGATTAACAGTTTAAAGGTTTCACTTTACATGCAGCTTTTTAAAGCATCTTAATTGACTTTATATTTTAGAGCATTTCTAGGTTTACAGAAAAATGGAGCAAAAAGTACAGAGTTTCCATATAGTCCCTCACCCCTCCTCACATACATACATAGTTTCTCTTCTTAACCTCTTTCTACATCATATTTTTAGTGTTACATACTAGCCACATATTACATTTGTTATAATCTCTTGTGCTGCACATTCTCTGGGTTTGGGCAAATGTGTAATGACACAGATCTACCATTACAGTATCATAGAGAGTAGTTCCCTGCCCTAAAAATCCTGTGTGAGCCACCTATTCATCCCTCCCTCTCCTCTGGTCCTTACCCAGTCCCCAGGCAACTACTGATCTTTTTACTGCCTCTGTAGCTTTGCCTTTTCCAGGATGCCTATAGTTGGGGTCATATAGCACGTACCCTTTTCAGACTAGCATCTTTCACTTTGTAAAATACATCTAAGTTTCCTTCATGTCATGACTTGATAGATCATTTCTTTTGATTGCTAAATATTTCAGTCATATTTTTATAAGGAAAAAAACAAATCAAGAAACTAAGTTCGAACAGCCATTATAGAAAAAAAAAAGGGGAAAGTCAATAAAGAAAAACAATTGTTCAACTTCACTCATAATTATATGCACCTCCTAGCTCTTGGACTAGGTAACATTAATGGCCAGGTGGATGCCACTGATTGATTTTTTTTAATCCATGCCATGTGCTCCACTGGCCCTCCTTTTCCTGACACACGTTTATAATCATCTTAATCCCAAAGCAACTGTTTTTAACAAATATGCACATGTCCTCTGATTTACTCCATTTTCTGTTGCTGTAACAGAATACCTGAGAATGAGTAATTTAGAAAGAAAATGGCTTTATTTAGTTCATGCTTCTGGAGGCTGGGAAGTCCAAGGTCCAGGGGCCACTTCTGTGAGGACCCTCTTGCTATGTCATGGCATGGTGGAGGCCATCACGTGGTGAGAAGGCAAGACCATGTGAGCTCAGGTATCTCTTCCTGTTTCTTTAAAGCCATCAGCCCCATCATAGGGGCTCACCTTGATGATCTTATCTCATTCCATTTAGCGCCCAAAGGCTCCACCTCCAAATACCATCAACATATAAATTTAGAGATTAAGTGTCCAACACATGAAGTTTGGAGAACACATTCAAACTATAGCATCTTCTTTAAGATAATGTAGGCTGGGTGCAGTGGCTCACGCCTGTAATACCAGCACTTTGGGAGGCCGAGGCAGGTGGATCACGAGGTCAGGAGATCGAGACCATTCTGGCCAACATAGTGAAACCCCATCTCTACTAAAATACAAAAAATTAACTGGACATGGAGGTGTGTGCCTGTGATCCCAGGTACTCAGGAGGCTGAGGCAGGGGAATCGCTTGAACCTGGGAGACAGAGGTTGCAGTGAACTGAGATCGCACCACTGCACTCCAGCCTGGGTAACAGAGCAAGACTCCATCTTGAAAAAAAATAATGTAAAACTATTAAATTATAGAGTAGAAATTACACTAATAATTTGTAGGTCTATTCAGATTATGTATTACCTAATAATTCTTACCTAGTTTTTGAAAATCGTTGCATTCATTCCCCTTGCTTCCCTTTCAAAAGAGTCAAACATCGTCAGTTCATTTAAGGTATGTGCAAAACCTTTCCACCAAGAGTTTTATGGTACAAAGAAGTGACTCATAAGCCACAATTTAATTAAATTTAGCAAATATTTCTTGGACAACAACTACATGCTTGAGGTTGGCATGGGGACCTGTTTTTAAACTTCCTGTTCATTCTACTTTAACTTTTTAATTAGAACAGATTAAAATATCTTCTTCAGAAAAAAAAAAAAAGACAAAGAAGAGAGAAAAACCCACTCTGTATATTGAATTTTTGAATACACAAGAGAAGAGAGGTGAAACTCAGGGTGGTGGGATTCCTGCCTAGCAGGCCTAGACAGGCCTTTGATTCCCCCAATATTCCAAAGGTCAGGCTTTGCACACCAGCTGCTCTAATAGGACCCTATCAGCTTAGCACTCTCAGAAATTTCAGTTATATCCCAGCCTCTAGAAAGTCACAGTACCTCCAGAGCTGTACTTAACAGGCCATAGTGGGAGGATTTGGAAGGGAGAAAATTAATCTTTTCTGTGAAAAGCAGGTAGAGGAAACTGAAGAGTGGGAAGAAGAGAGGTGGATGCTGACCTGAATTGTGCTTTCAGGAGCGGAATGAGTTTGCTCTCTGAATGAGAGGTGATCTGAATGGCAAGACTGCATGTCACTCTGACTGTACACAGATACTGTCTTGGGAGTTTTTCAAACAGATTTGTCCTCCCAGGGTGAAACAGAGAGATTTGAAGCAGTCCTCACCTAGAGTACGACCACTAAATACCAACGTACTGGGTTTTTTCACCCTGACTCTGATTCCCCCTAACTCATAAAACCTCAGTTCATGTCAGATTCTCCTGCTTTCACTTGTTAAAATGCACGTGCTGAATGAAGAGACCACCCAAGCCAGCTTTGTGTGAGCAACATGGCTGTTTATTCACCCAGGTGCAGGCAGGCTGAGTCCAAAAAGGGGGTCGGTGAAGGGCGGTGGGATAGGAGTTGGTTTGATAGGTTTAGGGGTGGGCAGTGGAAAGTCACAGAAGTTACAGTTTAGGGCGGTTTTTTGCAAGCTGGGAGGGGGTCATAGGTTTGCAAGGTCGGGGAGGGGATTGTAGGGTGTGGAGTCATGAGGTTGACCAAGGTCAGTTACAAAGTCCAATGGCCTTTTCTACTGGGGTGGGAATAAGGAACAATAGAGAATGTCTCAAAGTTAAGTAGGCACCACGCTGGTTGATCATTTCTTCCTCTTTTCATGATCTTCCAGCTATTTCAGGTTTTTTAATTCCAGAAGGCCCTCCAGAGCTGTATGTGCAGTTCATGGGGGTCGCCATGCTGTCCATGTCCCGGTCAAACCTTACACCACTCATTCCTTTTTTCCTGTGTCCAAGAAGCAAAATTATGAAGTAAATGAACACACACACACACACACACACGAACACAACACACACACACACCATGTTGGGGAGGAGGGTAAAGGAACAATTGCTCTCGGCCAACACTGGTAACATCGAAATAGCCAGTTATGCTGATGGCGGCCACAGGGCTCATGGGACGCCTTCCACAGGCCAGCTCTCTTGCTGTTGGCAGCTGGACTTCCCAGCTCAGTCCCTTACCTCTTTACAGGGCAAGGCTGTTGGGGGAGGCAGCAACAGAGAGCAGACATTCCCTCTGCACACACATGATATCATCGATAGAAACTCTGCAGACGATGAACCCACTTTCACATAAACATTTTAAAGCCTGAGTTGTTGTTTGCAATGACAAAAATAACAAACCACATTCTTTAAAAAAAAAAAAAAACTATAGCGTCTTTAATAATAATGCAAGTTCGGGTGACAGTAATGAAAATTGTAACACGTTGAAATCAGTATCTATTTTCAGTGTTATATGTAGAATATAAAGGGATTCCTTTTCTCAATTGATAAAAAAAGGCAAGTCATATTTAAGTAGTCACAGTATCCTAGATTTTTAATCTAGTAACATAATTGAATAATATAATATTTTTATATATCTGGTTTTAGTATTTAAGGTGATAAAATATAAAATTTAAGCTTAAAATTAAAAATAGAGGGCAAAGCAAAAATAATGAACTGAAGTAAAAATGTTTCTTGTTTTTTAAAAAATAATTGTACATTAGGAGAAATACCTAACGTAGATGATGGGGTAATAGATGCCGCAAACCACCATGGCATGTGTATACCTATGTAACAAACCTGCATGTTCTGCACATGTACCGCAGAACTTAAAGTGTAATAATAAAAATATATATGTTAAAAATAATATTTTTACATAACAGGTTTCACCTTCACTTTTAGAAATCAGAGCCCAACCTTCTATCACATGGTAAAGAGAGCCAGCCATATGGAAAACCAAGCTGATTTCTCTATTCCTGTGCAAATTCTAACCCTAAAATATTTCTCAATAATTCTTTCTTTTAAGAAAGAAAATAAATCTGCAAAACATTTTTGATCATTTTGAAAGGTCGCTTTGTTTTGATGCTCATTGTGAAGGTCAGGGATTTCCAGAGATGAGAATTTATCTTCACTTTCTCTACGCCATCATTTCAGAATGAGTAGTGACCAGGTTTTAAATACCGCATTCCACAGGTGTGAGCAGCCGCCCTATCGCTGTCTATCTTCGTGTGGCTGGTGCCTACGACACTAAATTTCTGCTGCAGATTCATTAAGGCAGTTGTTCATTCCCTGTCATAATTAGACCTCCCATTTCAGCCTTTTATGTCAAATCCATCACTCACCCTCACACTCAGGCTCACCTCTTTGCAAAGCCCTTCCCTGGTGCAATCCTGGCTCTAACCGATGGTGATAAATGTGTCAGCATAGGGGACTTTCCTATCCTTGGGGACCATCAATCGCTGAAGTTCTGAGAGCCTTTTCTAGCAGTCTTCCCAGGTTTATACCCATGAGGATATTATTTCTGTGGCTGCATAAAGGAGAATTATTACTTGAAATGGGTTTTGTGAAAGGATGGTTTTGGTATTGCTTGAGCACCTTTTTAAGCTTCTTTTCATAAAATTGTACAGCACAAGTCACAATTTGTATTTCTATGAATATAGCTCATCACCATCTGATGGTGCTGAGTCCTACAGAGATGAGGGTTTGAGACTTTCCAGTATTTAGAGATCTCTACGATGTGCAAGAATCCAGATATTAAAAGGCCATACTGACCTAAATCCCGAGCTAAATTAGTATAGGGGAGTTCACAATAATAAGAGAAGTAAGTTGATCAGCGTGTGTATTAGTCAGGGTTCTCTAGAGGGACGGAACTAATGGAATAGCTATATATGTAAAGGGGAGTTTATTATTAAGTATTAAGTAACACAATCACAAGGTCCCACAATAGGCCATCTGCAGGCTGAGGAGCAAGGAAAGTCAGTCCGAGTCCCAAAACTGAAGAATTTGGAGTCTGATGTTCGAGGGCAGGAAGCATCTAGCATGGGAGAAAGATGTAGGCTGGGAGGCTAGGCCAGTCTCCCTCTTCACGTTTTTCTTCCTGCATATATTCGAGTTGAGCTGGTAGCTGATTAGATGGCACTCATCCAGATTAAGTGTGGCTTTGCCTTTCCCAGCCCTCTGACTCAAATGTTAACCTCCTTTGGCAGCACCCTCACGGACACATTTGTATCCTTCAATCCAATCAAGCTGACACTCAGTATTAACCCTCACAGCATGGGCGGTAATGCATATGTTAAACAGTTTCATTTGGCCATTTCACAAGGTATACTGATTCCAAAGCATCATGCTGTATACCACAAATATATGAAATTTCTCCTTGTCAATTTTTTAAAAAATGTTTAAAAGAAGTGTGTAAATAACTTTTTACTTTAAATAGAAAATCTTAAGGGCCAGGAAAGGGGCACAAAAAAAAACAGCCTTTGACATCTCAGAAGAAGCAGTGATTAATTTCATTTCATTTCATTCTATTGGTTTCCATGGAGTGGTGCTGGGTGGTGAAGCAAACACAGCAGCAGGAATCACATTTCATATTTTAGCCTAGGAGTAAAGAAAAAGCATGTCCCAGATCAGCACTAGCTAGAACCAGGAAACCCTAAAAGCAGTCTTTATATAAATATGTATATAAATATATTTGTATGTCAGGTTTCACAAAGGAAGTTTTCTAAATTATAAGAGAGTTGAGAAGGAATATTTTTCTCTCTTCTTGCCCAGGAAGACAAAGGAAAGAGTACTACATTAAGCCATTAGGGTAAAGTGAAGCTTATTGAATGCAGTGGATTAGGATAAAGCTAATGGAGTTTTCATTTTTAAGCCAGTTGAGATATTCAGATTCATTATGGACACAATGTAGAAAATACCAATTTCTCCAAGTTCTACATTTCATTTGAAATCTCAAATAGGCTAAAGCTGATGGGTTTTAATTGATGAAAACTTGTGCCTCTGATTAGAAATATTTGCAGTGATGAAAACAGAGCCATGTTAGAGTTACCGTGTGTGGCATGTTGAAGCCACCAGCAGAGCTCAAGGGACAAAATCAACTGTTTCCTAAGAGAAAAAGGAAGCTGAGTATCTTAAGCCTGGGAGAAGACAATAGTTAGCAAGCTCAGGTTAGCCCCTGGTATTACTATACCTTTTGAGGCTCTTCACTGGGGAGATCGGGGAGATGCAGTCTCAACTAAAGGAAAGATGACTTGTGAACCCAAGGATGCTGCGGGGACCCTGGATACCACCTGCAGGTTAAACAATAGAATGAGGACCAGAGAACACACTCTAGCTGCTTCCTATCCATCCCCTCCACCCCAACATCTGGTCTCAGAAACTTCCTCTGCCCTGCACTGGGGCACCCTCCTTAGTTGATCTGAACCATGCAACAGACGGAACATGTTGGCCTCACAAATGGCAGATGGCTATAATTGCCTGAGCCATCTACACTGGCAAATTTTTCTTTTTTATTTGCATATGAGTAAAATTTTCCCAGTGTTAAATTTTGGTGTGAGTAGAGATTTTTTGAGGGAGCAAAGCACAGTTGTATAGACATTAGGACTGACAAAAAAAATTTTTTAATGACCAAAATCTGCTAACTGAATTTGAATTAAATTGTTCTAGTGCTTTCTTTTCCTTTGTAACTCTTCACCACCATCTCAGCACACACATACCTGGACATTCACGCATATACACACACGAACACAAGCATGGTATTTTTGTGTGTGTGAGACCTTGCAGGTAGCATGAAATAGAAACCAAAAAATCTCCGGTATTAAAGTTAGATATAACTTGGTTTAACCTGCAAATCAACAGCCTAACTATTAAGATGACTTCTTGTATACGGCTATGTCTCTGAGTTTTACAGGCTTGCTTTCAGATTAATGGTAATAGATATAAATAATTGGGCATGGCATGTCAATAGTCAAAGCTATTCCGCAAATTAGGGATAAACAAGGAAATGGGTTAGGAATTGGTCTGTAGCCAGCCTCAGAAATGTTGTATTAACTTTTGGGATATAATACCCCAAAAGTACAAAGTATTTGTATTTGTACTTTTGGATAAATCAGTATACTTTAATTTTGGGGTATTATATCCATCCCAGCAAGATGGATGAGGATTTCCATCTAACGTTTTTCATCTTCTTACTCCTGACACTTATAAAAACACTTAGATTTTGGTAAAAGAGGAGATGTCATGGCTTGAACAGGATTGAAGGTTGTATCAACTTTCCCTGTGCTTTCAAGTTTCAGCTTTAGAATCTAAACCTGCCAGGCACAGTGGCTTATGCCTCTAATCCCACCACTTTGGGAGGCTGAGGCAGGCAGATCACTTAAGATCAGGAGTTAAAGACTAGCCTGGCCAACATGGTGAAATGTCATCTCTACTAAAAATACAGAAATTAGTCAGGCATGGTAGCACATTTCTGTAATTGTAACTACTCAGGAGGCTGAGGCAGGAGAATCGCTTGAACCCGGGAGGCAGAGGCTGCAGTGAGGCGAGATCACGCCACTGCATTCCAGCCAGGGCAACAGAGGAAGACTCCATCTCAAAAAAAAAAAAAAAAAAAAAAATCTAAACCCTTCGGTTCACAGATGGAAGGAAACAGCAGAGGGTGTTTCCTATTATACATGTATGCCATGCCCTGAAGTGCCCTGAACAAGCTACACATCTGTGTCCAATATTATATTATAACCTCTCCATTCTCAGATGGCACTCTGGTACCCATCTCTGCAAGAAAGGCATCTAATTGTTTTTAAGTCACAGAAATGTTATTGTATTGTCCTTCATTAATTCAGAATATGCTCTCTAAGCATCTATGTAATTAAACATTACTAAGCTTATATATATTTAACCTCAAAATAATAACTAAGCATTATTAGTTTTATTTACAGCTAACCTAAGAAATAAACCCGCTTTCTAGTTATCAGTTTTGGAAAACAAAAAAGCTCTATAACAATTCTGAATTAATCAAAAATTGGAGAATTCTATTATCTTTCCCTCTTTAGGGTGAAGAAGAAAAGCTTTGTGTTAAAGACACACTTTGCCATCTTGATTAACTATAATAACTGTTAAACAAAAAATCATCCATTTTCTTGTATATTTGTTTATAGTTCGCTGTAATTATTGTACCTAGCATCATCAACTTTGTATAGTTCCATACTCCATTAAACTAGCTAATTTCTCTTGTCCAGACATAAGAGAACACTAGAAGAAAAAGACAAAAAACATTTATGCAATTTCTTTTCCTTATGAACACTAATTTTATATCATTTTGACATATTTGAGATGGCAAAAATAAACATATATATATTATATCACGCAAAAGTATTTGCATATTTTGTTAATCTATTGTCTTTCTAAGAAATCAGGGTAAGTTAAAATTGTGTTAGTAACCAGCATTTATTTTGCATCTGTTTCACTCTTGAAATTATCTAGGTATCAAAGATTATTAACGAATTAACTTCATTTGTCTAAGGTGTTAAAGTTAGTTAAGGATCGAGAAATCACAACCTTTTGCTAACATAATGAATCCCAACATCCAGCATTTAAAAATTTTATAAAAGTTAATTCTTTTAAAAATCTATTACCTTTTGATTTAGTTGATTATAATTCTATGTATGTATGTGTATACATTTTAAACCAGTTATAAAATCAGTGATGATCCACCTATCTCATAAAAACAATGTAAGAAATTTAGGAACTTAAATCATAAGAAATTTATCAGTGGTCTTGTGCAAACCAAAGAATTACTCTGATATTATTTGTATATGGTAAACCAAATTGTAAAGACTCTAAGTCATGCTCGAGGCTCTTCTTTTATCTTGAACTAAAGTTTTCTTCTTATTACTATAGTAACAAGGGCTACAAAAGAAACACAGCTTAATATTTTTTCTTTTAGGCATTTTTGACTACTAATATGATATAGATATTTCTAATGTGCACTTATAATGATAGAATGAATATTTCAATCAATTAATTTTTAAAGCTTCCCAAGAGAGGAGAAAAGAGGAGGAAAGGAATAGAAAAAAGGCAGTGAGAGGGAGCCAGCTTCAGACACTTAAGAAATTATCGCTGTTAAAAGCAAGGATCTTCCCTCTGCAAGAAGTGTCACTGAACATTTAGATTCGGGAAAGCCCATTGTGACACATATACATGCAAAGGCAACTCGTACAGCTGATGTAAACAATTATTTGGGACTTGAAATTTTTATCAGGCAACATGTTTAAAAGCCAGACTTTATTAATCCTCAAAGAACAGAAATGTAGAAAGCAGCATTTACAAGGAGCCAGACACTGTCTCTTTTTAGATTCCAAGACAGATAATCTCTTCACGAGGCTTTCTCCAGTTTTTGTTCTCAGGCACCACTCAAATGAATAATGTTGTTCATGTCAAAAATGTGCCCAAAATAGCCACTGCAGTTCAAAATTATCCTGTGAAATTGGCCAGGCATGGTAGCTCACATCTGTAATCCTGGCAATTTGGGAGGTCGAGGTGGGCAGATTGCCTGAGGTCAGGAGTTAGAGACTAGCCTGGATAACATGGTGAAACCCCATCTCTACTAAAATACAAAAATTAGCCAGGCATGATGGCACACATCTCTAGTCCCAGTTACTTGGGAGGCTGAGGCATGAGAATTGCTTGAACCCAGTGGGTAGAGGTTGCAGTGAGCCAAGATCATGCCACTGCACTCCAGCCTGGTCAACAGAGCAAGACTCTGTCTCAAAAAAAAAAAAACAAAAACACACCATCCTGTGAAATCATGCCAGTTAGAAACATAAGCATGTAAGTTAAGGTGATGTGAGAAGAAGGTGTTTGTTTCATAGAAACGCATAGTTTAGACACTATGAGCACCGCCGTAGATCCTCCCAAACGATGGTGCTGTGCAGCTACCTTCATCAGAACTTGGCCAAAGCCCAATCCAGGGTCAGACAATCCCTTCTGATGTCGAGAAGGCTAATCTAAACCAAGCAGTTCTCAAGAATAGAAAGGCAAGACTGATGAAAAAGTTCTTCTAAGGGTTTGAAATCATGACCAAAGTCAAAGCTTATTCAAAGAATGTTGATTGTAGGAGACCTTCTGAACCCCTAGACTCTGAGCCAGCTCAAGGACTGACTTCCCTGACTTATGCTTACTGTCTCCCTGCAGATCTTCTCTTTTAGAGGTAAAGAACACTCAAGACACTGTACAAGCAGACAGTCCACAGGAACAGGGATCAGTAGACTGGAAAACAGTATCACCAAAGAACAATGAAAGGCCAGATAACCACAAAGTCACTGGTAACCTTATTCCTAGGGGAGGAAAAAACACCTTAATGCTCATAGTAAGAGGTTTCTGCGCTCCTGGAATTCACCTTGAGAGAGTTGAACAGGGTTAATGGATTTTCAAAGACATGCATCTATAGAGAAGGGGTGTATGGAAATGGAAAAGGGAAAGGTGCTTCTAGTGTGTTTGCTGAATTGTTCTCTTTCTCTAACCCAGCAGGAGGGATGCTAAATGAGATTTGTCAAAGAAAATCCTCGACATTGGATTCTTAAAAGCCTTATGGTTTCATGATATGGCCCTATACCAAGGATTCTTAGGGAACAACCTTACTTTAGAGAGGAAGGGAAGGGAAAGGGAATGGAAAGGGAAAGAAAGGGGAGGGAGGGAGGGAGAGAAAGAGAGAGAGAAAGAGAAAGAAAGAAGAAAGAAAAGAAAGGAAAGAAAAAGGAAGGAAAAAGAAAAAGAGAAAGAAAAAAGAGAGAAAGAAGGAAAGAAGGAAGGAAAGAAAGAAAAAGAGAGAAAAGGGAGGAGGTAAAGAAAAGAAGGAAAACACACCTAAAGCAGAAGGACCCCAGCAAAATATTGAACCTCAGTTCCGCATGAACTTCTAGCCATGGGCAGTGTGTTTACTTCAGACAGCTAGAGACACAAAGGGTCTCAAATAAGCACACTAAAATTGGTGAGTGGAGGGTTCCCATCCAAGACTGTAGGGCGCATAGATGAATATTGATGGAACTTCAAATCCAGTGATACATTACAGCCACTGACCACTAGGAGTCCACCCGTAGTAGAACAAATTTGGGATTCTTCACTCATTGCATTATGGGAGATTGCACATTATGGAGAACCATAGATTCGTCTCAGTAAGAGGATGCTGGAAAGAGAATGCTAGAAAGTCCCATTTGGTTTTCATTAGGTGATCTGGGGGAGAGTTCAAAAAAGGAAGGGTTTGTTCTAGATTGGATACCATCAGGAAGCAGGTAATTCTGTAATTTAATATCTTAATTTTTTTTTTATCTCGAAGGCAGTAGGAAAAAACGCTGTAGTTGGTAAGAAAAAAAAAGTAGAAGCCATGTGTTTTAGGCTGGGAAGGGGGGTCATTTTTGTGTTCTGGATAATTTTCTTTTGTCAGTGCTAAGACATGACTATGGAGTGAGTTCATCTTTGCCTTACCCCATGAAGGTCACAGAATGACCTTGTCTGATGTTGAGTTCTATGAAATGGTTCGCACCAAGCAGAAGAACACACGGCCTGGCTGTGAGTTCCCAAACAGCTCCCAGCTCTCAAGCGCTGCTTTTCTTCCTCATTATAGATTAAGGATTGAAGGAGGACATGCAAACGTGATCATCAAAGGAAAATGAAACAAATTTAAAATAAATAGGCTGGGTATGGTGGCTTGCACCTGTAATCCTAGCACTTTGGGAGGCTGAGGCAGGCAGATAATGAGCTCAGGAGTTTGCGGCCAGCCTGGGCAACATGGTGAAACCCCGTCTCTACTAAAATACAAAAAATTAGCCGGACATGGCAGTGCATACCTGTAGTCTCAGCTTCCGGAGGCTGAGGCAGGAGAATGGCTTGAACCTGGGAGGCGGAGGTTGCAGTGAGCCAAGATTGTGCCACTGCACTCCAGCCTGGGTGACAGAGCTAGACTTTGTCTCTAAATAAATACATACATACATACATACTCCAGCAAAAAGAGACACCACAGAAAAAAAAAAGTAACTGTAGAAAATAGTAATAACTTAGCTCTAAATGGCATTTACATGATCTTAATCCTATGTGATCTTAATTCTATAAAAACCAAATCGTGATCTAACTACAAGTCCAACCTGCCTATTTTAGAAGGATGGATGGATGGTGCTTGTGGTTAGTGGGGAGGAGAGTAGAAGCTAACACATCATCATCCATATTGGTAAGTCAATAGAGGATAACTAAAAACTGTCATGAAATTGCAATGTCACCACATCATTTGGAGATAAATTTTTAAATTAGCTTAAAGGGTTGAAAATGCTTCTAGGTTGGGGAAATGGAAGGGCAGAGCATAGAAGATGGTAATGATTCCTGACCATCTTTGAAGAACTGTCTTTCTAATTTTTTCCATCTTCTGCCTGCTTTATTCTAGCCACGCTGGCAGCTGCTTAAATGGTGCCCACCCAGATTGAGGGTGAGTCTGCCTTTCCCAGCCCAGTGACTCAAATGTTGATCTCCTTTGGCAACACCCTCATAGACACACCCAGGAACAATACTTTTGCATCCAATCAAGTTGTTCCAAGGATTGGAACAATCCAATCAAGTTGACACTGAATATTGACCATCACAGATATATATACATATATATTTTTTTCGAGACAGGGTCTCACTCTGTCACCCAGGCTGGAGTGGAGTGGTGCAATCACAGCTCACTGCAGCCTCAAGCCTCAACCTCCCAGGCGCAGGTGATGTCCTGCCTCAGCCTCCCAAGTAACTGGAACTGCAGGCACACGCCACCACGCCTGGCTAATTTTTGTATTTTTTATAAAGATGGGGGTCTCGCTAAGTTGCCCATGGCTGGTCTCGAATTCCTGGGCTTAGGTGATCCACCCACCGTGGCCTCCTGAAGTAAGCCACTGTGCCTGGCCAACTTTTTAAAAATATTTTTTAAAGAATGAGTAGAAGTAGCCAGGTGAAGAAAAGAAAAGGAAACGGCTGGGGAAAGGTGTGGTGTGTCAGAAACCAGAGGAAGGCATTTTGCCTGGACCAGAGAAAGCTCTGATGAGCCAGGAAGCTGGGGCAGAGCCAGCTGAGGCCGGGCTGGTGGGATTCTGCACAGGACTGGACGTACCTCCGATGACCACGTGCTTCTAGGTTGTTTCTAGGGGCACACAGATAACAATCAAAATGATTTTTTCTGACTAGCCACTTTGGCGATCGCTGCTGTGTGACCCTCAACACTTTGCTTCCCTCTGGCTTCAGCTTCTGCCTCATTCCACTGGCCTAATCATTAACTCAGCCTTATTTTCCCAACCTAATTATTTCGCAGACCAAAAGAAATATTGGATGTGAAGCACAATTTGAAAAGTTTAATGCGCTCTAGAAATGCGCACAATGATTATTAGTCTTTGCCCAGTCGGTTTTTTAGCTCAATAAGCTCCTAGTAATACAGAGATTATTGTGAGCAACTGGCAGAGGAAGATTTTTCCATTTCTCTTAACTAAGAAAAGAGATTTAAACTCACTTTGGAGAGCTAACACTAAGTAATAACTACCAAATGAATTGATTTGATGCTGAATGTAGGCTTGTGTAAGGAGGTAAAAAAAAAAATGTCCACTAAACTTCACGCTCATAGTAAGAGGCTTCTGTCCTTGAATTCACCTTGAGAGAGTTGCACAGGGATAATGGATTTTCAAAGACACACATCTATAGAGAAGGGGTGTATGGAAATGGAAAAGGGAAAGGTGCTTCTAGTGTGTTTGCTGAATTGTTTTTTCTCTAACCCAGCAGGAGGGATGCTAAATGAGATTTGTCAAAGAAAATCCTTGACATTGGATTCTTAAAAGCCTTATAGTTTCATGATATGGCCCTATACCAAGGATTCCTAAGGAACAACCTTACTTTAGAGAGAAGTTCTAAATCACATTTTCTCCTCTCTGGAATATACATAGAAATACAAGTGAAAAGATAAATACATGTGTAAAAAGAAAAATCATACTTTCATGCTAGCTACATGTTATGATTAAATATTGATTGCATTTGGAGAGGATCATCAGATGAACTATATTACAGAAAGGATGGTCTTTTGTTTCATAGGCTCAAATCTTCATTTCTCCGTAAGATTGAAGGTCTAGCTAAGGTTATAATCATACCAATTTTTTTACTGAATTTCCACACTCTGAGAGGCACTATGCTAAGCAGGAAAAAAAAAATCACTAAAAGACCCTAGGCTATTCACAATAGCCAAAAGGTGGAAAGAACCCAAATGTCCATCAATGGATAGATAAGCAAAATGTCATCTATATGTACAACACGGGTGACCCTTCACATTGTGTTAAGTGAAATAAGCCAGTTACAAAAGGACAAATACTGTATCATTCCATTTACATCAGATACTTAAAGTAGTGAAAATCATAGACATAGAAAGTCAGATGGTGGCTGCCAGGGGCTGGGAGGAGGAACAATGGGGAGTTATTGTTTTATGGGTATAGAGTTTCAATTTTGCAAGATGAAAAACTTCCAGAAATGGATGGTGGCGATGGTGCACAACAATGTGAATGCACTTAATGCCACTGACTTGTACATTTAAAAATAGGTTAAAATGTCCATTTTATGTTAGGTACCTTTTACTACATTTAAAAACAAAGACCATGGGCAAGCTATTTCCTTCCTCTGTGCCTCAGTGACATTATCTGTGAAATAAATGTGTAGAAATAGATGGACTCCCAAGGATGCATTCAACACTGCAAGTCTGTATGTCTAAACATCCCCTCTGTCCTCACAGGGTTTAGCATCAAGTGGGAGAGATGAAATGCAGGAATAAAATTTAAAATACTTCTAGTTAATGTTTTAAGTACCCAATTAGTGATTTTTCAAAAAGAAATATGTATTCTTGACAAGGGATAGAGCAGAAATCTGGAGGACAGCTTTGTGGAGGTAGAACTGGATAATGCCCACTTAAAGATGTATCTAGCTTGGATGTGGGTCTGTGCCATTGGGATGGCCTTAGCAGAGGTGAGCAGGCTTCACCACACCAGGGGTGCATGGAACAGCAAGAAGATGAATCTGTTGATGGTAGAAGGCTTCTGTGTCAGAGTGAAACATTGAGGAGGACCCATGGGAGACCTGGAGGGACTCTGAATAGAAGAGAGTGATTGGACAAGAGACCTGGTCCATCCACAAACTGGCTCTGTGGCCTTGGCTAATCACTAGGGTCTCAGTTCCTGCTGTATGACACCAAGCCTAGCTCCCTTGCAAGATGGAAGCACAGCCTAGCTAATCTTGTTCTTCCTGCTAGAAAACTCCGTGATTCTCTTTGCCTTCCAGGCAGCAGACACATGGGATTCCTGCTGCCTGGCCAGTGCTGGATGCTGGACTCCAGCAGTGACAGGCCCCGAACCTGTCCTTGTGAAGGCCACTTTTTTAGTGGCGGTGGCTCATCTAGCAGGCTGAGGAATGTGCAAAGGACGTGTAAGAAAATCTACTTAGCAACAGGGTATATAATGAGTTAAAGAACTGAGCTTCTAATGGCAATGAGACCAGCCAGGGGAATGCTGTAAAAGTTTAGATGTAGATTAAGACTCAAAAGGGCTGAACTTGGTTAGGAGACAAGAAAATAAAATGGAAAGTCTAATGCACAAACCCTAGAACCACATGAATATCAAAGCTCACACTGTCGTACTGTGTGCCTCCTTTTCCCTTGCCCTGCCCTTTTTCAGTCTCCCAAAGCTGCATCCTTTCCTCCTGTGCCCTCGGTATTTCCTATGCCACGTGATATGGTTTGGCTCTGTGTCTCCACCCAGATCTCATCTCGAACTGTAATCCCCATGGGAGGTGGTCAGATCATGATGGTGGCTTCCCCCATGCTGTTCTCAGGATAGCGAGTGAGTTCTCACAAGATCTGATGGTTTTATTAGAGGCTCTTCCCCCTTAGCTTTTACTTCTTTCATCTGCCACCATGTAAGACGTGCCTACTTCCCCTTTCCCATGATTGTAAGTTTCATGAGACCTCTGCAGCCATGTGGAACTGTAAATCAATTAAACCTCTTTCCTTTATAAATTACCCAGTCTCGGGTATTCTTTTTTTTTTTTTTGAAATTGAGTCTCACTTTGTCACCCAGGCTGGAGTGTAGTGGCATGTTCTCCACTCACTCTAACCTCTGCCTTCCAGGTTCAAGTGGTTATCCTGCCTCAGCTTCCCAAGTAGCTGGGATTACAGGCACCTGCCACAGTGCCCAATTAATTTTTGTATTTTTAGTAGAGACAGGGTTTCACCACATTCACCATAGTTGGTCAGGCTGGTCTCAAACTCCTGACCTCAGGTGATCCACCCGCCTTGGCCTCACAAAGTGCTGGGATTACAGATATGAGCCTCTGCACCCACCCTCCAGGTATTTCTTTATAGCAGTATAAAAATGGGCTAATACACCATGGTAACTGTGTTCCCATACATCCTGAAAAAACTAATATTTATTCCCACTCCTGAAATTTAACTTGATCCTGAAGACAAAGGATTTCCTTTAGCTAAATGGAAGTGATTCATCTTCCAGGTAGAGAATACAAGGTAGACTGGTATTTTCACAGGGGTTCATGCAGAGCTAAGCACATAGAAGGTGCTCAGTAAACACCTGCTGAACATACTGAAGTGACATAGCCTGGCAGAGAAGCCTAGGTGATTGGCCAACACACCATGAGAGCTGGAAGGGCGCATCCTCTTTTGGGAGCTTGGGCCCTGGCCAGCTGACTCCGCATCAATCTCTCCTTATGCATGAGTCCCTTGGCGCCTATAAGCTTGGCTGTGTTGCAGCAGAAAGTTCTGCTGAGTAAGGTCGTCCGTATTAACCTGAGAATACAATAGTGAGAATAACTCCTTCTTTTTCACATTCCAGACTCAAGAATAGAAATATTTACCATCGCCTCTGGATGATAATAAATTATCAGACATTGCACATATTAAGAATAGCTCATTTTCTGGAAATTGTCCTTATTGTTTCTCTTGAAGCTGTGGATAGAAAATGACCTTTCAGGTTGCTGTGACAAAGCCCAAGTCTAAATTGGAAACCTGTTTCATGGCTAAGACAGCCCACTTCCAGATTAATCATGGATGCTTTTCCACTTTAAGATTACATTAGGAAGGAAAGTTGTCACTGGGTAAAATGTGAGTCTCCACTGCATCCTTTTAAGATAAATAAGTCAAAATTTGAAGGAAATATGAGAAACTTTTGGTTGAGTAAATAAAATCTGTTTAGCCAACTCTTTGAAGTTGTGGATTGCCTGGGAATCTACAAATCTGCGACCTCCAGATTTGTAGTTACCCCCTAGATACATTCAGAGGACAGAAGTCATTTAAAACCTTATGTTTGACTTATTGCTTCCTGCCTTGGTTTTTAACCAAAACTAAAAATAAAAAAGGCAGAAGAGAGGAAACTTGATTGGCTCACAGCAGGAAATTGGATTGTAAGCAAAAAAATTGCTCAAAAATTGAAAGAGGGAACTCATCCAAGAAGGGAGATACTTTGTTTTTATATTTTGTTATCTTCCTGGAGAAAAATGCTACCTCTGATAGTTCCTATTAACACTTCTTTTTTACTTAGCTTTTATTTTTTATTAAAGTAATAAAATTACCTTGTTTAAAGTGTCAAATGTTTCTATATGGCTTATTAGGAAAAATAACTACCCAATTTTTGGATTTTTTTTCTTTTGGCATTTGTCTTTAATCCTCCAAAGATATTCACCTACTCACCTACTACTTGAGGGGGTCAGCAGACTTCTCCTGTAAAGAGCAAAACAGTGACTATTTTGGGCTTTGAGAGCCATAGAGTCTCTGTTGCAATTACTCACCCCTGCTGTTGTGGACAATATGTAAATGAGTGAGTGTGTGGTAATAAAACTTTATCTACAAACAGGTGGCTGCATGGTGGGCTGTACTTTACCATCTCCTAGGCTACTCCTTGAGTTTCTGATTTTAATCATTCACTGCTAGATGACTCCTGACTGTGGAAGATGAGGTGTAGGCTCTTTCACAGTCAGTGACTCTCCTCCGTGGCCTCCTCCCCTCCACGTGTTTCCTTTACCTTCACCTTTCCAAAAGGATAGTGGACTGGCTTTGGAAAGATCCGTATACAGTGTTTACATCATCATGCTTTTCATAACTGAACCATACAATAGAACTGTGTTTTCAGCCAGACATGGTGGCTCATTCCTATAATCCTAGTGCTTGGGGAGGCACAGGTTAGGGATTGATTGAAGCCAGGAGCTCGAGACCAAACTGAGCAACATGTGTGAGATCCTGTCTCTATAAAAATGCAAAAAAAAAGAAAAAAACCTTAACTTGGTGTTGTGGTATGCACCTGTAGTCCCAGTTACTTGGGAGGCTAAGGTGGGAGGATCACTTGATCCCAGGAATTTGAGGCTGCAGTGAGCCGTGATAGCACCACTGCACTCCAGCCTGGGTGACAGAGCAAGACCCTGTCTCTAAATTGAAAAAAAAAAAAAAAAGTTTCATTTTCTACACACTATTTTGTTTTCCTTAAAGATAATCATTATCTTGCTATTTTTCATTTGCTTAATTGAACTGATTATGAATTGAAACTCAAGCTCTCTTTCAATTTTTAAAACCTCCCCTCAACATGTTGCAGCCAATAGAAGAGGAGTCCCCATTTCATTTTTTCGGAGACATCTACCCCAGAGCATTCTGGCTGGACGGGCCTTGGGCATCTGTATCAGTCCCTCTTCACACTGCTATAAAGAATTACATGAGACTGGGTAATTTATGAAGAAAAGAGGTTTCATTGACTGGGTTCTGCAGGGTTAACAGGAAGCATGGCTAAAGGGCCTCAGGAAACATAATCACAGCGGAAGGTGAAGGGGAAGCAAGCAGGTCTTACCTCTGCAAAGCAGGAGAAAGCCAGTGAGCTGAGATCTGCCACACAGTTTTAAACTGTCAGATCTCTTGAGACCTCACTCACACTATCAGGAGAACAGCAAGGGAGAAATCAGCCCCCGTGATCCAAGCATCTGCCACCAGGACCCTCCCCTGACACATGGGATTACGATTCAAGGTGAGATTTGCGGAGGGGACACAGGCAAACCATATCGCCATCCTTGCATGTCCCTTCTCCATCATCATAGATAACCTGGGCCTCTGGACGGCGTGAGCCCTCCCTGGCTTCCATGACTTTCTCTGGGTTGATCGAGTCCCTTTTTTTTTTTTTTTTTTTTTTGTTTTTTTTTTTTTTTTTTTTTTTTTTTTTTTTATGGAGCCATCCTTCTGTTGCTTCCTGAGAAAGAGTGCATGGGAACCACATTTCTGAAACAGAACAAGTCTGAAAATGTCTTTATGTTCCCTTACATTTAATTGAAGTCAGACTGAATACAGAATACTTATTTAGAAATTATTTCCCTTCACAATTTTGAAGGAATTTGTCCATTGTCAACAGTGTTGCTCTCAAGAAATTCAACGCCATTTTCGTTCCCAATCCTTTATTTGAACTCAGTGTTTTTCTCTCTGGAAGCTTTCAGGTTCTTTTTCTTCTCCATTCTTTTCTGAAATCTCACGAATATTATTTGACGTGGGTCTATTTTGACCCTTTCTGTGGAAGCACATGCAGGGCCTTTTAATCTGGAGAGCCGTTCTCAAACTCTAGGAATAGATTTTGGGGGACAGTTTCCTCTCTTTCATTTTCTGTTCTCTCTTCCCAGAATTTCTGTTGTTCAGCTGTCAGACCCCATGGAGTGATCCTGTCATTTTCTTATCTTTTCTTTCATTTGTTCAATTTCTTTGTCTGTTGTTTCCCCTGTTCTCTGAACAATGTTCTCAAATTTACATTTCGTAAACTCTCATTGAGTTTTTCACTTCTTTTTCATGTCCTGAATTTCCAAGAGCTGTATTTTTTTGTTCTTTGAATGTTCCTTTTTTTTTTTTTTTTTTTTTTTTTTTTTTTTTTTTTTTTTTTTTTAATCATCTGTTCTCATTTCACAGAGGCAATATGTTATCTCTCGGAAGGTTTTCTCCCAAGTGTTTCTTTCCCTACTCAGCCTCTTTTTCCTTCAAGTAGCTTTCATTGGTTGGTTGGTTTGTGTGTGTGTGTTTATGTGTATTTTGGATTTTTTTTCTTCTCCTGTGTTTGAGACATGTCCTCAAATGCCCGGTTCCCCTTTAGCTGACACCCACATGTAAGACTGAGGCACTAAAAATATGGCTGAAAGTTCTGTGCACACAAATGGGGCCTGTCACCCATGGGCTTCAGCGGCTGAGTTATTTCACCGGGAAGCCCCCGATGTTGCATTACTAAGATTTTTCTCTTGGGTTGATCGACAGCTCCAGAGAAGAATTTTTAACTCCGTTGCCTGGAGAAGAATTTTCTACTCTGTACCTGGCTGGCATTGTTCTCACAGCTAAGAAGGAAGAGGACTGTGGGTTTCAACATTCAGTGTGTAAATGTTGACTGAATTCAATACAGACCCCCTGCCCTCCATGCCTAGAGTCCATCAACTGAGAGGCACTGCATCCTCTCCAGAATACATCTTTCCTCTTCTGCCAGAGTGAGGGGAGGTTAGACGCCCGGGGTAGGGATCTGGGGATATAAATGCTCTTAACAAGCTTGCAGGGAGTTCTTCTGTTTTAGCTTCACATACACACACATATCCAGTGGAAATTCTTGCCATCAACTGCACAAATAAGGGGGGGCTTTGCAGCACAAATGGGACTACTTCTCAGCACTGTCCACCTCGATGCAAGCATCTGTCCTTGGATATGCTGCCACTTAAGATGGCTCTGCTGTTTTTCAGCTCCAAAAAAATTGTTATCATCCCCTTCCTCATGTTTTGTTCTTACACCTTCATATATCTTAACACTCCATTCCCCTTTTCACAGGATTTATGAAGCAACAGTGGTAAATGTATGTGTTCAATCCACTGTCTTTAATGGGAATCCTTCAGCACTTCTCTTTTAGAAAAAATCTGAGAGATGTACATACAGGCTGGACATAGTGGCTCATGCCAGGAATCCCAGCACTTTGGGTGGCTGAGATGGGCAGATCGCCTGAGCTCAGGAGTTTGAGATCAGCCTGAGCAACATGGCAAAACCCACCTGTCTCTACCAAAAAAAAACACAAAAATTACCCAGGCATCATGGCACGCACCTGTAGTCCCAGCTAATGGGGAGGCTGAGGCAGGAGAATTATTTGAGTCTGGGAGATGGAGGTTGCAGTGAGCCAAGACCATGCCACTGCAATCTGGCCTGTGTGACAGAGTAACACCCTGTCTCAAAAAAAAAAAAAAAGAATACATACAAAAGACTCATTTTAGAATATTCTGACTTATTAAAGCTGGAGTAATGGCATAATTTCCAATTTGCTTTTCAAAATAATTTCGTGGCTAGGAAATTTACAAGTAATTTTTTTAAATAGTGAGGTCCCTTACTATTAAAATGAATTTCATGTTTTAATGCTATGTGAACTTTCTTCTTCCCTCACCGTGAATTTTCTTCTCGCTTTAAGAAGTAATGCTCCAGAGAGAATGTAAAATTATATATAGGTGTATGAATTATATGTCATAGGATTACATATAATTATATCTAAATATAATTATAACATTGATACATGTTCACTGCACAAAACTTGAAAAAAAAAATAAGTATAGGAGAAACTTCAAAATCAACTGTATTCTCAACAACTACAGAAAGCTTAACTGATGATTTGCCCATATCCGTGGCTAAGAACAAGAGTACCTACACATCTGTACTGTTTTTAAGTTAACATTTTTTTTAAAGTGGACCCAGCTGGGTATGATGGCTTATGCCTGTAATCCTAGCACTTTGGGAGGCTGAGGCGGGCAGATCACATGGTCAGGAGATTGACGCCATCCTGGCCAACATGGTGAAACCCTGTCTCTACTAAAAATACAAAAATTAGCTAGGCATGGTGGTGCGTCCCTGTAGTCCCAGCTACTCAAGAGGCTAAGGCAGGAGAATTGCTTAAACCCAGAAGGGGGAGGTTTCAGTGAGCCGAGATCACGCCACTGCACTCCAGCCTGGGCGACAGAGTAAGACCCTGTCACAAAAAAAAAAAAAAAAAAAAAAAGGAGGAATCCAATTTTAGAAGTTTGAAATCTAGCTTATAAGCCTAGATTTTCTAGAGGAATTCTTTTCTATAAAGGGAAACACTGCAGTAATGGGTTTAAGTGCATTGATTCGTTAAGCATATTTGTTTGTTCAATGATAAGACTATTGTATGTAGTTCATGTCAGCCCCTGTCACACACAGTGCCCTTTGCAGTGATTCATGCCTGCACAGCATTGCCTCTCTTGCCTTTAGGCTTGCAATTTGGAAATCATTTTGTTTGAACCAAAGCCTTTAGTCGAAATGAAAATGTGTTAATTGCTCTGATCACAGCCGGAATAGCAGCAGGAAAAAAGCAGTGAGAAACATTTATGGATTACATCTTTGTTGATATTTTAAACCTGTCAGTTACCTTTCTAGCCTAATAAGAATGCCTTGATAAAGCCCCATTCTTGGAAATTTTGTTTTTCATAAATGTGCTTGGATTTTATAAGTCCTGCTTTGCCTACCACGTGGCCAAATTCAGTACAGACTTTCACATATAAAAACCTGTGGTTAAGACAAAATGTATTCCTTCAACCACAGGCAGCTTCTGAAAGTAACGTCTAGGCTGGAGTATATTCATATTTATTATTTATGCTTTCATTTAACAAACACGTGCTGAGATCTTGGTTTTTCCGGACTTAGTACTGATTGCTGTCCCCTGAGCATCCTTCTTAAATCAAAGAGAATATTCATTGTTAGGGAAGGGGAAAAAAAGGTGGAGGAAAAAAAATAGATGGCAAGAATGTGGTAGGAACCCTGTCCCGAACACCCAAGGGTTTTCAGAATAAGAAAGAGGTTAACAATCTACATAGAGCAACTGGAATTAGAAATGGGAAGCTGGCCTCCAAGACTGCAGGAAGCCTGTGTCAGATTCAGAGCATGACCATTAGCAAGGTAAATATCTACTGCCCACGGTCATCATTGGTACCAGACTGTAGGAAGGAATTACACATTTACATGGTGCTTAATGGGGGTGTGAGGATCTCAGAGGTAGAAAACTAGGCAGGCACAAACAATACCCACACAGGCCTTATTTGCACCTGTTTAATGCAAAGTTCCAGTAGAAATCGTTAACTGGTTTCCTAACCTTGCAAGATCCAACACAAATTAGAAGAGTGTTCTAGAAGGAATAGAAGTGGAAATATCGATCACAGTAAGAACAGGCAGCTAGATGTATATTGGCAAGAGGGCAGATAAATGGGAGGATATGAGAAGTCAAAAAGCTTATTGCAATCTCATTTTGCAGGGCAGCAAAGATCCCCAGTAGCGCTCTCTGGAGGCACCAGTGTATATGTTATCAAAGGCTCCGCAAGAAAAGACAATTCCCTTTAAGACAGGAAATAAACAAATAAACAAAAATGCGGGGTTGCCATTCCCAGTCCATTTATCTGGAAGAGTTCGGCCTGATTTGGCAGCCTGTATTTTTTCTGAAGCTCCGATGGGGTCTACAAAGCTCCATAGGTTCCAAATGTATTTGCATAATGGTAGATGCCGTCTCCCTTCCTGACAATAAAGAAGCAGCAATTTAAAAATTATGGTGTCAGCCAGGCATGGGGGCTCTCGCCTGTAATCTTACCACTTTGGGATGCCAAGGTGTGCAGATAACCTGAGGTCAGGAGTTCAATACCATCCTGACCAACATGGTGAAACTCCATCTCTACTAAAAATATAAAATTAGCCAGGCATGGTGGTGCATGCCTGTAATTCCAGCTACTCAGGAGGCTGAGGCAGGAGAATCACTTGAACTCGCGAGACAGAGGTTGCAGTGAGCCGAGATCATGCCATTGTACTCCAGCCTGGGCAACAAAAGCGAAACTCTGTCTCAAAAAATATATATACATATCATGGTGTGATTCTTTTGAGGAAGCATACTAGAAGTCTAGAATCAGGCCAAGTGCCATGGCTCATGCCTGTAATCCTAACCCTTTGGAAGGCTGAGATGGGAGGGCTATTTGAGGCCAGGAGTTCAAGATCAGCCTGGGCAACACAGCAAAACTCTGGTCTCTAAAAAAAAAAAAAATTTTTTAATTAAGAAAGAATCCATCTTATTAAGGTAAACTGCAGTCCTGTTACCGATCTTAGTATCAAAGCTACGTTAGAGCCCGCTTGGGATTCACACCTCCTATGGTGTCCACAACACAAGTTGGCTGTAACAGTAAATAAAGTCTTGGTTTCCCTGAGCTCATTTCTAAATCCATCTTCCTCCAAGGTGTTGGCTAGCATGCTTCTTTATCCCGAAGGGATGGCCCTTTCATCAAATTCTCATTCAGACACATCCGCTTTTGAAATGCTTTTCCCAGGAGGGTGGCTGGGATGGCCACTACTCTGAGGATCTGCCTCCGATAGAGCCTAGATCTTAAAATCAGGAGAGCGTTTTGCAGATCGATCAGTTGCTGTGAAAGATACCTGAGCTAGTTGGTTCACATTCCACATCCATCAAACCGCCCCCTGCAGAGCAGTCACCCTGCTGTCGCCTGCTTGGCTTGCCCTGCCTCTCGCCATTCTCATTTCATTAGCAATGTGAATGTTCACACCCTTCAATGTGCATATGATGGGTGTTAATGAGCATAACCCATCTGTGGAGCGTGTGTGATTTTTTTTGTCTAGTAAATAGGCAGTAAACAAGAGGAAGGGAAAAGCTATTATCTGAGGGCATCTGAGAAAACAAAAAGCAAGCAAGGTATGACTCCGATTGATTGTTCGGTGAATCCCAAAGGGCCAGAAACTTCCTAAACTGGTTTTGGTGTTTCCCTCTAGGTGTTTGGACAATTAGGAACCTGGATAGTCCCACCTACCCAAAAGCATTCAAATTAGGCATGCTTTTAACAAAGCAGGTGGCGTGGCATGTAAATTGTAGGAACACTGTTAACCTTTGCAAATGAGTTTCGTGGTCCGCATGGGTAATTACGTATTTCCTTCCATTAGGAGCTACAAACTCATCAAGATTCTACATCCTGCTCTTGAGTTTCAATCTCCATGTGACAAGAGGGATTTATTATGAGAGAGCAGAGAGAAAAGAGGAACACCACCCTCTCTTTCTCTGCAACATAATGATGGTCAGAAAAGAACAGATCAAAGGAATAAGGAATAAACCCGCTCTCCTGTTAACTCAGCTTACCAATTCTGCGCTGCATTTTCCAAGTTATTAGTAGTCAAAACATTGGAAAAGGAATTAGAACCTTTTCTCTTGAAAGTTTAACAACTTCCTCATAAAGCACTGCTTTTGATTGCATTACAAGCTATTCCTGAAGAATTTATGATCTAAGATACTGTTTGTCAATGTAGGCCATTTGTTCGTGAGTGGAGAGACTGATAAATCAGCTATTAACATAGATAAGAAAGCGTATCGATTGAGTCGACTTTGTATTTAGTAATATGCTAGACAGCAGTGATGCCTGGAAAATACGCTCTGTCATTAAGAACTACTTTTCCCTTTACATTTCATGAAGACTCTTGCATGTTTTATTGTGGCAGAATAGATTGAGGCTAAAATCCCATAGAAAAGGTCATCATATTGTGATCCTATATCTTTATCATAAAAGTGAATTCGAGGGAAATTTTTATCATTTTTCGATACAAAAATTAAGATATCAAAACACTTTTTGTAGTGTTTTTTCACTATCTCCAAGGTTTATTTCATCATCTTAAAAACTTTGTGGGTAGAATCAGTCTGCTAGGTCAGGGGTCCCCAACCCAGGGCCATGGACACCTACCATGGCCTGTTAGGGACTGAGCCACGCAGCTGGACGTGAACAGCAGGCAAGCAAGTGAGGCTTCCTCTGTATTTACAACCACTCCCCATGGCTCACATTACCACCTAAGTTCCACCTCCCGTCAGATCAGCAGCGGCATTAGATTCTCATGGGAGCACAAACCCTATTGTGAACTGCACATGTGAGGGATGTAGATTGCATGCTCCTTATGAGAATCTAATGCCTGATGATCTGTCACTATCTCCCATCACCCAATATATGGGACCACCCAGTTGCAGGAAAACAAGCTCAGGGCTCCCACTGATTCTACATTATGGTG
This sequence comes from Cebus imitator, assembly GCF_001604975.1. NCBI lineage: Eukaryota > Metazoa > Chordata > Mammalia > Primates > Cebidae > Cebus > Cebus imitator. The sequence goes on from NW_016107619.1 coordinate 1,883,052, forward strand.
AGTTGTATAATTATTTCATTATATATTACAATGTAATAATAATAGAAATAAAGTGCACAGTACATGGAATGTGCTTGAATCATCCCAGAACCATCCTGCACTCCCCTAGTCCAAGGAAAAGCTGTATTCCACAAGACTTGTCTTTGGTGCCAAAAAGGTTGCAGATCGCTCTGCTAGGTAGAATCGCATTTTTGAGATTGTATATTTCAATGAGCGCATTTTCTTTTCAGCTAGAGAAGGGAACTGCATTGCCTTAATTCCCCGACTTCTACCCCAAAGCTTTCTTGTCCAATATAGCTGCATTCGAGTTGCTGGTGGCTGTGCTGCCCTCCCAGGGATGAGGTACAGTTTCCCACCTGGGCCGTGTCACCGATGGCTCGGGTTTAGGAGGCTATAGTCAGACCTTGCGGAATAGGTCAGTCTTATTCTCTGTAGAATGTTTTGTTTGCCTGGTGTTTTTCTCTTCTCTTTGGCACTGGACTGTGGGCAGCAGCAGGTAGTGGTGGATCCAGGGTGGAGAGCTGAGACCTAACAAAAAATGTTTAGGCTCCCACTCTTCCACCACACCTGTGCTAGACCCTGTGGTGACAACAGAGCTGAAACAGACATGCTGACTGTTATTAAAACATTTACAATCTAGACTAAGATGAAAAAATTAATTGAATACCCAGTGGAAGTAATAAGGAATCGTTTTAACTTCCTTAAAAAGTGCTGCTTTTGATTGCATTGTAAACTATTCCTGAAGACTTAATGATCCAAGATACTATTTGTCAATGGGTGGAGAGGCTGGTAAGTTGACAGTTCGTGTGATATGTATGCCTTCAGAGTAAAGAGAGGTTTCTTCTAATAATGAGACTTACACTTGGCCAGAGAGACCCACAAAACTGATGCAAATACTAGAAATAGCCCCAAGTAGCAAGTGTGGCTACAGATGGGACACATGGAGGACAGTAGTAGGGTAAGACCATGAAGGCACGAAGTGCCAGGTTAAGGAATTTAGACTTTTATTTGATAGGCAGTGGAGAGATGTTGAAATGTTATTTCAAACAGTGGAGTACAGTGAGGAAGGCAGGAGACTTAGCAGACAGAAATCAGGAATTCCAGCCAATGAATGTGTTTAGAGTGTAGGATTCTAAATCCAGAACAAAAATTCTTCAAAGCAGCAGCAAAGGGTTTGGCTCTGATTCAGCCTCTGTGGTTATACTCCTGCCATCAAGGAGCTGGGCCTGGGGGTGGACAGAGGCTGGTGGCAGAGGGAGGAATGGAGAGACAGAGATGAGTTTTCCCAAAGCAGAAGGGGAAGGTTTTGCAACCTAGCACACCATCGGGGTCAGATTTATCACACAAGATTATTTGTTAATGACCGCGGTTATTTCTTATTTAAATGAAGCAATACATATACTGTATCCAAAACACTCCCCAAAGCAGCGTTGAGCTGATGCAAAAGATTGGTCCATTCTCCCAGCAAAGGAACAGTCCCTTGACATCCCAGGTAAAAAGGATTCATGTATTTTACAAAATGTGTCCAATGCTATCATCAGGCAAATACCTGTTTAATGTTTTCTTGACACGCTGAAAATAAACTTGCCTCAATGCAGTATCTCATTCTAGCACATTATTATAGAGTAAAAGAAGACAGGAAAGAGACAGAGGAAAGAAAAAATATTTAATCACATATGAACTGCAAAAGAATTCTAGCTGAGGTTCTTGGAACTATAAAATCTTTTTTTTTTTCTTTTTTTTTTTTTTAGATGGATTCTCACCCTATCACCCAGGCTGGAGTGTGGAGTGCAGTGGTGTGTGTGATCTCAGCCTACTGCAACCTCCACCTCCTGGGTTCTAGAGATTCTCATGCCTCAGCACCCACCCCCAAGTAGCTGGGATTACGGGAGCGCACTACCGTGCCTGGCTAATTTTTTGTATTTTTAGTAGAAACGGGGTTTCACCATGTTGGCCAGGTTGATCTCGAACTCCTGACCTCAGGTGATCCACCCACCTTGGCCTCCCAAGTGCTAGTATTATAGGCATGAGCCACCGCACCCAGCCAAAAACTGTAAATTCTTGAAATTTGGGAGGAACCATCAGAAAAGAAACCCTAAGCCTTGTGACCATCTGTCAACCTTCATCTCTACTCCCTCTGCCACGCTAGGCACTTCACATTCTGATGGAAATTCAAGACACAAGTGTAATAAAATATATTCCCACTAGAGCGTGGTAGCCATAACCTACCACATTTTTGGTATAAAATAGAAACATACTACTAGATGTAAATGTGTGTAAGCTTATATCTAACCTCACTAGGATAATTGTTTGTAAGTGGATTTTACTGTAACTCCAAAGCTGGATGCCAAAGAAATGGTCCTGTATTGAAGTTGTACTTGGACATGTCTAGGACCAAGGAGTTAATTGTTTTGTCTGGGATCAAGGATTTAATTTTCTGCTGTAATATATTTACATCTGCTAACATTCTTTTGAGCCATCCACAATCGGGTTATATATCAGTTTATCTAATCTTACTTCTCTTTTCCCACTCCAAAGACCTCCATTCAAGCTGTTCTCCAAGCGCTCACCTAAATATGTGTAGTTTTTTTTTTTTTCTTTTTCAAATTTTTTCCTCACCTCTAAGTTTTATTCAGGGACTACCATTCCTCCCTCTCCTCATCAATCTTTCAAAGCCCAGGTTGAAATTTGCCCTCTCCCTGAAATCGTCCCGAAAATGTGCCAAATCATTCAGATTTCTGCCATCTCTGAGGTTTTTTTTCTTTTGTTTTTGTTTTGTTTTTTAAGATGGAGTCTCGCTCTGTAGCCCAGGCTGGAGTGCAGTGGCACAATCTTGGCCCACCGCAACCTCTGCTTCCCTGGTCCCTGATCAAGCCGTTCTCCTGCCTCAGCCTCCTGAGTAGCTGGGATTACAGGCATGCGCCACCATGCCCAGCTAATTTTTGTATTTTTAGTAGAGACAGGGTTTCACCATGTTGGCCAAGATGGTCGAACTCCTGACCTCGTGATCCACCCGCCTCGGCCTCCCAAAGTGCTGGGATTACAAGCATGAGCCACCGCGCCCAGCCATCTCTGAATATTATAAATCAAATTGTTAGTGGCATTCATTTGACTAAGAATAATAAATATATCACTATTGTTGTAATCACCACAATACCTGGTGCTGTTGGTAGGTGCTTTACCTATGTTACCTTTTATCCAGACAGTCCTGTCCTATGTCCTATCACCCCCATTTTACAGAGGTTCATAAAGGTTAAATAAAGAAGAGAAACCGAGGTTCATAAAGGTTAAATAACTAGTCCAAGGTCCCATAGCTAGCAAGCGATAGACATAATCACAGTTCAAACCCAGATCCTACCTGCTTAAAAATCCTTGGTTCCTCTGTGCCATATGGCTTCCCAATTATGGATCTCTTGCATTATTTTTTAACAAACCTATTTGTGCATGATTGTAAGAGGTAGTACACTATTTTTTTTTAACGTTTGCCTCATTATCCCATGATGCCTGCTTTTCACTTTGCTGAACCCATATAAAGTGTCTGGTTAATATTGGAGAAATTGAATTGAATTCCTGTCGTTTGGGCCTTTTTCTTGAGTTTCTCTTCTTTGTCCATAGACAAATCATCCCATTACATCTAACTCTGTTGGACAAATTGCCTCTTCTTCAATTGTATGTGAATTGTTTTCAATCCACTTTGCTAAAATCTAATAGTCACCATCTGTGTCTGCAATATAAATGTAGACTCTTGAAAACACTAACATTTGTGGGTCAGAAATTAGAGGACAGTAAAATAAATCAGTGGAACTGTGAGGAGGGAGAAGATGTGAAGAGGCACTCCCTACTCTGCTGTCCATAGGTCAACCTTTCCGGCCTGCCTGTTTCTCAGACTGAATGAGACTTGTCTCTGAAGCCCTATCTTTTTTTTTAATTTGTAAATGAAGTTTCACTCTTTTGCCCAGGCTCCAGTGCAGTGGTGCAGTCTCAGCTCACTGCAGCCTCCACCTCCCAGGTTCAAGTGAGTCTCCTGCCTCAGCCTCCTGAGTAGCTGGGATTATAGGTGCACCACCACACCCTGCTAATTTTTGTATTTTTCATGGAAACAAGGTTTTGCCCTGTTGGCCAGGCTGGTCTCGAACTCCTGACCTCAGGTGATCCACCCGCCTCAACCTCCCAAAGTGCTAGAATTACAGGCATGAGCCACTGCTCCTGGCCTCTGAAGCCCCATTTAATCTTCCACATGAAGGTGGTGTGTCCCAGGCATCTTACGTAGACAGCAACGCATGAAATGGCAGGGAAGCAGGAGCAAAGGGGCCTGGGCATGCCCTGGAAAGTCATCTACCTCCTTACTCAAATGTCTCCTCCTCAGCCGGGCACGGTGGCTCACGCCTGTAATCCCAGCACTTTAGGAGGCCGAGGCGGTCGGATCACAAGTTCAAGAGATCAAATGTCTCCTTCTCCTGGCCTTCCTTGACCACTGTTTTTAATTGCAAATCCCACTTCATGATGCCCTATCCCTCTTCCTTGATTGATTTTTCTCCATAACTCATGTTCTCAAAGCATTCTATGCGTTTTATTAAATTGTTTGTGGCCCTTCGCCTCTCATCAGAATGTAATTTCAAGAGAGTAGGGATTTGAGGGCAGGCACAGTGGCTCACACCTGTAATCCCAGCACTTTAAGAGGCCGAGGCAGGTGGATTACTTGAGTGGAGTGGTCAGGAGTTCGAGACCAGCCTGACCAACATGGTGAAACCCCATCTCTACTAAAAATACAAAAATTAGCTGGGCATGGTGGCGGGTGCCTGTAATCCCAGCTACTCAGGAGACTGAGGCAGGAGAATCACTTGAACCTGGGAGGCAGAGGTTGCAGTGAGCTGATGTCCCAGCACTGCATTCAAGCTCAGGCAACAGACTGAGACTCCATCTCAGAAAAGAAAGAGGGAGTAGGGATTTGGGTCTGTTTTGTTCCATACCAGATACTCAGTACCCATAACGGTGTTAGACACAGAGGACATGTGTTAGAATGAATGAAATTATTTATAAGCGGAATATTTAAGAGTGTTGAGAAGCCATACCCATCCGAATCAGGCAGAGAGGAAGGTTAAAAATCCACAACACTTACTTTTGAGTTGTGTTGAAACCATTGAAAATATCTGTGTCAAACTGATTAATTACCTTGGTTTTATAGAATCAGCTTTTAACATACATAGCAAATTCTATATGCTAGCCAATGGCAAGCCAGTTCTCAAACAAGGTCATTCTTGTAAAATAAATGAACAGGTTTTTGTCTTTTCTTTTGTATAAGATTCTAGAGCCTCTAAAGCAGCAAGATAGAACCTCCTTAAATACAAATTTAAGCATCTTTTCACCTTTACAGCCTCAGTGCCTGTTTATAAAAATAGTTTTGTAAGAAAAACAGTGTCGGGCCAGGCGCGGTGGCTCACGCCTGTAATCCCAGTACTTTGGGAGGCCAAGGCGGGTGGATCACGAGGTCAAGAGATCGAGACCATCCTGGTCAACACGGTGAAACCCCATCTCTACTAAAAATACAAAAAATCAGCTGGGCATGGTGGCGCGTGCCTGTAGTCCCAGCTACTCAGGAGGCTGAGGCAGGAGAATTGCCTGAACCCAGGAGGCGGAGGTTGCGGTGAGCCGAGATCGCACCATTGCACTCCAGCCTGGGTAACAAGAGTGAAACTCCATCTCAAAAAAAAAAAAAGAAAAAGAAAAACAGTGTCTATTGGTGCTCTAAGAGTAGATGATAAAGACCTCTCCTTGTGTGACCTTCGGATAGAAAAGTAATCTGAGGTTCCAGAGCCCACCTGGTTTTTAACTTCATTTGTTTGTCTAACTTAAGGACGTGAGTCACAACTAACAAAGGCCATCTGGTGCTGTTCTTCCCTCCTAGGAGAATGTCTCCAGAAGTACGTAAAGGGAACGTTCTCCATGCAAGCTACTCTCAGTTCCAACAGAAAAACATTTCAGCCTCTAATTGAGAGGGTTGCACGGGAGATACTCAGAGGTGCTGTTTGCCATGTGTCTGCCTCTCCAGCCCAGCCATGACCCCAAACCAATAGATTTATTTGAAGGTAGCAACATATAAACATGGAACTTTTCAAACTAACAAGTTGGGAAAACCTCGTGATTAGCAAATCTGCTAGCACACAGCAAAAGCTGGTGGGTGCCTTCCCAGCAGCCAGCTCCTCTTTCTCCTACCTCATAGTACCCATTTATTTTCAGGCATCCACCCTCCTCCACACAGCCAAGAACTTCAGGGAGGCTATTTCCTTGCCCAGCCACAAGGAGCACAGTATGGAAGGGGAAAGAGAGAGGTTCATGGCTGCTACCAAGAAGCCATGCATCTGCTAGTAATCTTCTCTGACGAACTGAGCATGCCCCAGGTGAAACCCACTCCAGTACCCCCTTCTGCTTTGGGACTTCCCTGTTGCCTCGCTCCACCACGGAGACTCTCAACCCTCACTGCAAATTGCTGCCACGTGGGGAGCTTTTTAAAAAACCTGCAGACACCCAAGTGCACCCAAGAGAGCCTGTTTCAGTGGACCTATGCATACAGGTTTGGTTTTTTGTTTTTAAGTTCTCTGGGTGATTGTAATGTGCAGCCAACAATGAGAAATGGTATACTAATCCATGACTGTGACCTTGTCTTTGAGATGCTTTGGGAGAGCTTGGCGCTCAGGACCATCTTTGGGGATCTTTTCCGTCATCCAGAGGGAAGCTGGATCTTAGAGTCTGGCCCCTCGGTGATGGGTCCTGATGTTTTTTCATTGTGTATGGACTTCATGATCTGCCCTCTCCAATAAAACAGACATTTTTTTCTATATGTAATTCTCCTCATCTCTTTAGGGTCTCTCTTCATAACCATCTGCCCTTCCATCTGCCTCACTTTCCACTCCCATGATTCTAGACCAAACTAACCGGCATTCCTGATCTAGTCTCTTCTTGGAAGGATTTGAAACGGGGGGAAGCAGCTTTTCAGGAAAGAAATTAAACCAAGCAAATGGACTCAAGCACCTCTGTAGAGCTGTGTTGATTCAGGGCAGGTGTGGGCCACAGTTTTGGTATTCACACCTGTAATATGTGTGAATAGGTAAACAGGACAGCTTTTTTCCACCCATACACACTTGGTATTCACACCCAGGTAAACAGGGCAGCTTGCTTCCACCCAGACACATGCTCCCCTCTGGAAGAGCCAGCTATGCATTGGGCTGGTGGTGGCTTTCTCATCCAGACAGCATCTAGCTTCTTGTGGATGTTGCTGCATCCCAACCACCTAGCAGACTACACGAAGGAATGAAATCCCTAACACTGGAAAGAATGAACCCACGGGGAATGGCGGCCTCACTGCTTCCAGGGGCTGCTGCAGTGGCATGTGGGCAGCTAGACTGGCCTGCACGTGACCAACCCCGGCGGACGCCCGCATGAATGTGCCACCATCTACCCTGTGATAAGTGGAACTCCAACATGATGTACCTTTGCCTGTTGATTTCCAAGGAGAATTATTAAAATTTAGCTCAAGAGCTGGCGAGCGGGGAATGGGAAGGCTTTCAGGTGGAGAAAGGGAAAGGCTGGGGTGTGCCGAGGCTGGAGCTTATTGGCCCGGGAAAGCCGGAGGAGGGCTGCCTGACACAGGAGGCGTCTGTGCGATTGGGTAGGGAAGTATATTTGGCTCCCTTTGTTTGCCCCAAAGTTGGGAGCAGAGATAGAATTCGGGAATCTGGCATTTACTGCTTAAGTCCTGACCATTTGGAGCCCGCTTCCTTGAATGTCTGCTGCAGGCTGTGGGTCAGCATGCTGTTGTCACAGGTGGCCAGGCTGTTGTCTGTAGATTCCAACTCTTGGTGATAGGCCTTGGGGCCGTGAACTTGTAGGGAGGGTTTTCTCAAGACCTGGGTTATAGAACCACCATCGTGGTTCACAAAGCTCACATCCACCCGCAGTTGGGGCTGGGTCACAGAGGGTTCATTCAAGTGCTCCAGGCATCTGGCTCAGGCTCATTCTTCCTAGAAAGACTCAAGCAGGGAATTGAATTCCAACCACTGCTGCCTCACTGTGTTTTCCATGCTACTGCTGCTTCCTGGGTCTGCTGGCCCCTCCCTGTCTGCAGCAGACTCTGAACCCTGGACCAGGACCCCCAGCAGGCTCCCCAGGACCACAGATCCTGTCTGACCTTGAGAATTCTCTGGTGTTTCTGAAATTGCTGAAAGCTTCCAATCACCATTGCTACATTATTTGCTAGTCAGCTAAAAAGTTAAACTCCATTTTTATACGGTCTAGACTGGAAGAGAGGAAGAAACATCTAGAAGCATCAGAGACTCAAGAAAATGCCTGTTAGGAAGTTATGTATATCAAGAAGTCCATGGTGGTTCAAGCTCATTCACTCTTCATTCATTCTGCTGACAGTCACAGACAGCCCCCTGTGGGCCAGGCACATGGTGAGAGGGAGACAGTCTTCTACGAGGAGGATGGGGAAGACCTGGGAACAGTGCAGGAACAGATGTGTGGGCCATGGGTCGCAGTATAATAGGAACACAGGACAGGGGCTGAAGATGGCCTAGGATTCGAGTTATGAGGCCAGTCCTGTGCTATTAGCAACCAAGGGGACCTGGAAAAGATTGGAAGGGGAAAGTCTTGAGGAGAGAGGCTTCTGGTAGGTTCTGTGTGATCGATAGTCCCAAGGGTCAAAAATATCAACAGTGACAGTCACTGCTGGGATCATTCTCCCTCACAGGTTATGAACCCTTCGGTATGTTGTTTTCAGTGACAGGGACGTTCTTCATCCAGTGTTATGCCTGACTAACTCTGACTCATTGTTCAAGTGAGGAGACATCTTGTCACACTCAAAACTTCCCTAATGTACACCCACTGGGCCAGGGCCTGCCCCAGAGCTCCCCAATGCCACTATCACGTCCCCAGTGCAAGCCCTTACCCCTGCCTGGCCTGTTGGGGTTGTGGACTGAGGTTCCCACCCTCCCTAGCCAGCAGCATGCCTGCCCCACAGGGATACCCAGCAGATACAGATTGAGACACAAATGGATGGCATGGATGGATGAATGGAATGGATGGATGGACCGAATGGATGGAATGAATAGATGGAATGGACAGATGGAGTGGATGGGTGGAATAGATGGAAGGAATGAACAGATGGAATGGATGGATGGAATGGAGAGATGGAATGGATGGATGGAATGGAGAGATGGAATGGATGGATGGATGGAATGGACAGATGGTGTAAAAGGATGGAGGGGAAGGAGTGGATGGATGAATGGAATGGATCATGGAATGGACGGATGGAATGGATGGATGGAATGGAGAGATGGAATGGATGGATGGAATGGACGGATGGAATGGATGGATGCAGTGGATGGATGGAATAGATGGAGTAGATGGATGGAGTGTAAGGATGGAATGGATGGATGGAATGGATGGGTGGAATATGGACAGATCAGATGGATGGATGGAATGGATAGATGGAATGGATGGATGGAGTGTAAGGGTGGAATGGACCAATGGATGGAATAGATGGATGGATGGGACGGATGGGATGGATGGATGGATGGAATGCATGGATGGATGGATGGAATGGACAGATGGAATGGATGGATGGATGGAATAGATGGATGGAATCGATGGATGGATGGAGTAGAAGGATGGAGTAGATGGATGGAATGGACAGATGGCGTAAAAAGATGGAGTGGAAGGAGTGGATGGATGAATGGAATGGAAGAAGGAGTGGACAGATGGAATGGATGGATGGATGGAATGGATGATGGAGTGGACAGTTGGAATGAATGGATAGAATTGACAGGTGGAATGGACAGATGGAATAGATGGATAGAATGGCCTCCTCTTTGTCTAAAACCCTCAGTAGCTGCTAATTCCTCCAACAACTACCACAGACTGCCGGGCACATGATCACATTCAGTAAGTGGTATGAGAGGGCAGGAGGGAGGAAATGGAGCTGCCTGCCTTCCTCACAAGCGGCCTTTCGCCATTTTGATCACAATTCCTTTCCTCCCAGACCAAGTTGGATGGTAGTTCATGAGGGCACTGGAGGGGCCAAAGAGATTGTTGTCATCATTTGGTCAAATCCAGGGCCTTTATGTTTTAAAATACATGTGCAAAAAGATCACATTTTACCTGGTAAAATCATGACAAACTAAGAGAACAACAATAACAAAAACTATAAACATTTGGCTCAACTAAGCCAAAATCATAATTACTATAATCATTGTAAGCTGCGCAACCATTGTACAACATTGAATACATGTATATTAATGCCATGTATGTCTTATTTGCTTATGACATGAAATTCTGGCTTCTGTGTGTTCCACCTTCCTATTTTATTCTTAGGATAATAGGATCTGATGTGATGCTTTGCGTAGTTAGAGGAAGTCTTGATTTGAACGAACAGTTCAGAGAGAAAGGATCTTGGGCTTGGCAAGGGCAGGGGCCTCCAGCATTTTGAGAAAAATGAATTGAGTCTCAGTTTATTTGATAAAAATCTTGACCCAGAACAAGGGCCTTCTGAATTCCCGCCCTGTTTATGTATGATAATATATTACAGATTGGATTTAGCTAGTAGCAAAATACAGTGTTGTGTTCTAAACAAAACACACTAATTCTCCCTGCTAAGTAAGAAAAATTTCACACATTATCATCAGTCAGACATGGAAAGAGGTTCTTCAGGGGAAGAGGGAGAAGCATTCTTCATGTCATTTAAAATTAAACCAGGCCATCCATTTATCTGCCTCTCAGGCTGTTTTTCCTTTTTTGAATGATGCATCAGGGCTCCACGCTAGAAAGGGGAAGGGTGAATGTAGAACAGCTTGTCAATGTAATTGTTTCACTATAAGTATGCAAAAAAAGAAACAGAGCCTAAATCAAGTATAAAATAGGATCACAGAGGCCGGGTGCAGTGGCTCACGCCTGTAATCCCAGCACTTTGGGAGGCTGAGGCAGATGGATCATGAGGTCAGGAGATGGAGACCATCCTGGCCAACATGGTGAAACCCTGTCTCTACTAAAAATACAAAAAAAAATTAGCCGGTTGTGGTGGCGCGTGCCAGGTAATCCCAGCTACTCAGGAGGCTGAGCTGGGATAACTGCTTGAGCCTAGGAGGCAGAGGTTGCAGTGAGCCATGATCACACCACTGCACTCCAGCCTGGGAGACAGAGCGAGACTCTGTCTCAAAAAAAAAAAAAAAAAATGTGAGTAGTGCAGCAATGGACATGACGGCATACCCTTTATCACTATGTTGCCCAAAGATTTTTTTCAGATTTCAGTGGACTGCTCCCCTGCCAGTCTTAACAGCCCTGCTCCTCCAAACACAGCAGTATGGAGAGAGATGTCCATCACAGTGATGTTTATACAAAAACATCAAAACACTCATTTTTTTTTTTTTTTTGAGACGGATTTTCACTCTTGTTACCCAGGCTGGAGTGCAATGGCGCGATCTCGGCTCACCGCAACCTCCGCCTCCTGGGCTCAGGCAATTCTCCTGCCTCAGCCTCCTGAGTAGCTGGGATTAC
>NW_016107619.1:1895063-1917876 GCF_001604975.1 Cebus imitator
AAAAAAAAAAAAAAAACATGACTGGGCCAACTTTATGGAACATTTTGGTGTCTTTTCCTACTGCTGAAAATTGAATAGAAAGGCATGAGGTAATCTCATGTTGTCACTATGAAAGGCTACCAGAAATGACGGAAAACATCACTCGGCATCAGCTACTTTGCTGGGGTTCTCCTGAATCCCAGAAATTCAGTTCAACAATGTCATTGAGCTCACCAGACTACAGGGAAAGGGATTCATATTGAGATGGTTGTAAAAATATTGACCCTAACAGAAAAAGATTCCCTGCAGCCAGAAGACATGCCACGAAGTCAGGTCTCAACTTCTAGAGAGGCTTTTTCTGTGCTGTGCAAAAATTTATCCTTTCCCGATTTTCCGGGCCTTGAGTCACAGTAAGGAATGCTGGTGGTGGACGGTCTGCAAGTGAGGACACTGGGGCCTCAAGAAAGAATCTGACTTGCGCCACTCCTGTCACTGGTTAGTGGCTAAGGACATCCTGATTTCCACTCCAGAACTCTCCCCATGACACCAGTCTTCCTGTCCTCGAAAGAGAGTTTTCAGTTATTCTTAGCATGACAAGTGATTGCTAGAGTTTGTGTAATTTTCATCATAATCGGACTAATGACCCCCTAAGCAGTAGTTCTGGTGGCTTCCAGAAGAGGCTGCACATCCCTGTCCCAATGAATGACAGCTCTGTGACTGTGACCATTGATCTTATATCACAGAGAGTCCAGTGTGATCTGAGTCGTGTCTGACCTGGAATTCAGGCATGTCTGGGGGTCTGGGGCCAGGAAGGTTTTGGGTTCAAGGAGGCTGTTTTCATGAGGGATCCCAGGGTCTCTCAGGAAGGAATTCATTCAAGGGAGGACAGAGGCAAGGGAAGCATAGTCCACTCTCAGGGCTGAAGGCAGCATGGGTTTTAGGTGTGGCATGGCAACAGTCCATCGGGTGGCCTAACGTGTAGTGATTACGTCTTTGGAAAAGTGGGCAAAAAGCAAAATTCTAGATTTGCTACACAATAACTTGGCAAGACAGTGGTGCAGTGGCTGTCACCGTGAATGTTGGGAAGAAAAAGCAGAAAAGTTAGGAAAAGGGGTCATCCCAGGTCATAGAGAGCCAGTGCATGCGGGTGTACCCACAGTTCTGTAGCTATAAGAAACAGCCCCACCTGCTTCTACAGGAACCACAGGCTGCACCCGCAGCTTTAGCTGTGACCGCAGAAAGCACCCTGGCTCAGCATGGAGCACCAGGGCCGGCACTGCGCTGCCAGAAGCGCTGCCACTGCCATGATGCCCAGGAAGAGAGAGATTAGCAAGTGCTTTGTACCAGAGGGGAGGGCTGCCCATGTAAGCACCTGCCTGGGGAACCCCAGCAATCACTGGGGGAGACTCTGGGAGACTAGAGAGAAGGGGCTTCTGAAAAGACACAGGAGAAACGTCCTTTGATGATATCAACACTCTAATTTTAGAGGACAGTATTTGCAGATCCTACCAATGACTCTTTGTCCTTGTGTCTATGTTTGAGGTGGAACCACTCAAATGATGAGGCACCAGGTGCCAGGCGCCTGGTCTTTGTGTCTGCACTTAGCCAAATTCCCTCTCAGCTGCATTGTGTCTGGAGGAAACAGCAGCATGACTAAGCCGATTTGTATTCTGCCAACCAAGAGAAAATGTAATTAACATGGCAGCAAGACTCGGCAAACCCCATGGGAAAGTCCAAGAAGGAAAGAGCTCCCGTGGCTCAAGATGATGTCAGAGGAAAAGAGAGGCCACCCTGCTCTAATCCCACAGCGGGTCTCCTCTCTAATGCCTCTACGAATAAAGGCGAAAGACAATGAAACCCAGGCCTGCCATGCCATTGAAAAGAACACACAGCCTGTAGGAGTGATTGTGGGGATCTAGCCAACTGTGATGGGAGTTTTCACAGGATGGGAGTCTCCTGCTGCACTGAATGCTGCCAATCACTGCTCACACCTCCAGCAGGGAGGCTGCTTTGTCAGGTTCTGCTACTCCACGTCAACTGATTAATGCAGCTCCAGTAGCACACCTAGCGGAGGCGAGAGAATCCCAGACACTAGGCAGGAATGAGACCAACTGATGTACCAGATAGACGTGACGGAAAACATCACACGGCATCAGCTACTTTAATCACCTGTCAAGAGGAGGAAGATTAGGCAGACATTAGTAACCGCAAGAACTGAAATGTGAAGGCTGGTATCTGTCTTCAGCCCAGCTAATCACCGCCTAAAGGAAATGCAAGAGAAAACCACCTCCTGATACATTTCATTGGCCCTTTCTTTCCGTCTGGTGACTCACATTTGAATTTAGAGACAATTTGCTAAGCTTTATAGATTTTGATTTACTTAACATTATCTTAGCCTTTTTGGTACATTCAACTATAGAACTCTCAAGGTTTAAGTATTTTACCTTATTTTCCATGACTTTGACAAATTTAGTGCTCAGTTCCCCTAGCTTGAAATTCCTGTATTCTTTTCTTTTAATTTTTATTTATTTATTTTTTATTATACTTTAAGTTCTGGGGTACATATATACCTATGTAACAAACCTGCAGAAGGCGCTGGTTTGTTACATATGTATATACACGCCATGGTGGTTTGTTGCATCCATCACCCTGTCATCTACGTTAGGTATTTCTCCTAATGCTATTCCTCCCCTATCCCTCCACCCTCCAACAGGTCCCCATGTGTGATGTTCCCCTCCCTGTGTCCATGTGTTCTCATTGTTCAATGCCCACTTGTGAGTAAGAATATGCTGTGTTTGGTTTTCTGTTCTTGTGTCAGTTTGCTGAGAATGATGGTTTCCAGCTTCATCCGTGTCTCTGCAAAAGACATGAACGCATCCTTTTTTATGGCTGCATAGTATTCCATGGTGTATATGTGCCACATTTTCTTTATCCAGTCTATCATTGATGGGCATTTAGGTTGGTTCCAAGTCTTTGCTATTGTGAACAGTATTGTGAAATTCCTGTGTCTTTCCTGAAGCCGCTGAAACTAAGATGCTTAGGAAGCAGGTCACCCACCTTCCTCTCATTCTCCTTCCCTTCTTGCCTAGAGGAATTTATGTCTGTCTTCTTGCCCTGATATCTAGATATCCAGGCATTACTCCATTGTTTGGTTTCAACAACTGCCTTTCATTATAGAACTAGATTCATTTGTTCATTCATTCTACAAAAACTAGAAGAACATTGAGGCTGGATTTGAATTCAGTGTCAGAATTGCCTTTTTTTTTTTTTTTTTAAACCGGAGTTTTGCTCTTGTTACCCAGGCTGGAGTGCAATGGCGCGATCTCGGCTCACCGCAACCTCCGCCTCCTGGGTTCAGGCAATTCTCCTGCCTCAGCCTCCTTAGTAGCTGGGATTACAGGCACGTGCCACCATGCCCAGCTAATTTTTTGTATTTTTTTAGTAGAGACGGGGTTTCACCATGTTGACCAGGATGGTCTCGATCTCTTGACCTCGCGATCCACCCACCTCGGCCTCCCAAAGTGCTGGGATTACAGGCTTGAGCCACCGCGCCCGGCCCAGAATTGCCTTTGATTGGTTCTATCTGATTTCATAGATTTGGGGTTTGAATTTAATGACTAAGCATATAAATGTAATTTTATGCAAGATAGTACCTTAATTCTAGTCCTGATTTAATAAAATAATGATATAATGAAATGACATGATGTCATTTTCTCTAGTTTCATCTAGAGAACTATGGAAGGAGAAATAAAAATAGTTGAAAAAAGGAGGAAGCCTGCAAATATGCAGAGGCTGATACGCTTCTCAGAGTCATCTGTTATTAACCAGTAGCAGTGGTGATGGTCTTTAAAAAAAAAAAAAAAGTTCCTGTTGCTTTTAAAAATAGATTTCCAATGGGAAGCCTGTGAGTACCGACTGGCTTCTATCTAGCATACACTTCCTGTTTGGTGGACGAAAAAGAAAAAAAAAGCCGAAAAGAAAAGGTGCATTCCAGAACAAGTAGCCATTTTAATAACTGGTGGAGGCAAGAAAATGCAGCCTGGTTTCCCATTGTCCCGAGTCTAGAGCCATTATTAAAGAATTTAATGTCACAGAACCTATATTGCAAATAAACACTCACATGCCTTAGGAAACATTTGAAACGTACTGGCTTGACCTTAAAATTTAATCATTCATGAGGAAATCAATCTTTCATGTGTTTTCACATATAAAACACTCAAGTCCATTGTCAGAATCCCAATAGTGTGGAAAGAAACCCACCAGGCCAGGCTTCTCATTGCCCATTCTTTGCGAAAATATCCATTGCATTTGCTAACTGTGAAACTATGGGTAGGTTAGTTTTTTCTCTCAACACTGAAGATGTTCCAGCTACAAAGGATAACAGTCTCTCTCCCAGGGGTAGTGGCAAGAGTAAAATTAGGCAACATGTAGGAAGGTGCCTAATGTTGTGGCAATCATTTATTCATTCATTCAAGAAATATTTGATTGGCCACAGTGCAAGGTGCTAGGGATATCAACACAGGAGGACACTTGGCATTTCCCCTCATTCCTCCCTAACGGTGCAGCACAGACCCCCCACTAAAGCTGGGGAGGCCCCTGCTCCCTCTCCCTCTCTGCTCCCCAAGTCTGTGAGAGGCACTGCTCCAGCCCCCAAAGAAAGCACTCCCCCTACAAATCCAAGCAGCTCCCTCTTATCCTGATGCCCTGACCCGCCTGCTCCCAAGGAGCCCCCTACCTGAGCCTGTAAGACTTTCCTTTTCTCCTAGGACATGGGCTATTGCTCTAGATTTTACATCCCAGTGCTGGCCCTAGGCAGCTGAAAACCATCACCCGGGAAACTCCTTCACAGGCAGGTTCCCTGACAGCCCTGGATCTATTGGGAATCAGGTGATTTCGATGTGAAGCCAGGTTTGAGAGCCGCTGCTTTCAGTCCCATTCTTTTTGTTTGATCTTCTCAGAGTCAGCAGGCATTTTTCCTCTGCTCCTCTGTCCAAGATCTGACCCTTCTCATCTGTGTCTTGCCAGTCTCTCCTCTTTAAAGCTTTGCAATGAGCTCCTTCTAACCTCTTGCACAGAAATCTCTACTCGCCACTGTGGAGAGTGAAAAAGGAATGGTTTTTATGTATTTCTAGCCAGCTCCTGGCCGTGTGCCATGCAGAGTATATGCTGTACATTGGACTTTCGGGACACTTCTCTGTTAAATTCTGGGCTTATGTCTGTGGTTTCTCCACAGTGAGTAAGCTCTTAATCACATTCCCTACTGTACCTTCTCAGATGAAGGAGCAAGAGGAGCAACGGGTCACAGGGACTTTAAAAATGTCCTTAAACTTGATTAGTTCAATCTTTATTATGGCTACCGCAGTTTCTTAAATTTTCATACAGTAAAATCCACCTTTTTAAAGGTAGAGTTATATATGAGTTTTGACAAATATATTCAGTTAGCCACCACCATAAACAACACATGAAGCACCCATCACCCCCAGATTTCCCTTACACCCCTTTAGTCCCCCTCATCCTCTACTCCCAGCCCCTGAGAGCCACTGATCTCATTTCTGTCCCTATAGTTTGCCTTTTCCACAATGTCATATGTCATATAAATGGAGACATACAATATGCTGATCTGAGCCTTTAGAAAGATCATGTATTTAAAAAATGATTATGGTAAGGGCTGGCTATGATGACTTAATTTTTTGGTTTCTGACACCTAAATCGGATTTGAACTATGTAATTCTGTGGGTCATGATCCTTTTTGCAGAACCTGTGATCTATTAGAAAATCCAGATGAGGCAGGCACTTCCTGTTGTCCTTCATTTAGAAAAGACAGAAAACAGAGCCTTTTATGAAAAAAGTCAAGTTACAGCTTCCTAATTTTCTCTCTTATGGACAAAACTTTTCCTCCCCCTGCCCCACCTATCCTCTTACCTCACCCACTGTCCTTTGCAAATTCCCATCTCTTATATTGCCTGATAATTGGGGCGTGGGGGGTGGAGGTGAGTCACTGATGCTGGACCGGGAGGAAAGCAAGCCTTATTTTGCTAAAGGTTTCAGCTGCCACTGCCTGAACCTCAGTAAGTATTTTCTGCTGTTTCCTATCACTACCGACTTCCCTTTCCTTGAGAAGCAACATAAAGATAAAAGAAAAATACTTGATTTTATAGCATGTCAGAATATTAAGATGCTTCTGAAAAGTGTGGGATTTAAGATTTCTCAAAAAGAGCAGAGGAGGAAGTGGGAGAACAAAAAGAAGGAGAAGGGGAAGAGAAAGAGTAGGAGGAAGAAAACCACCATCTGAAACTGAGTATTAGAAGTTCACTTGTGCTCTGAGAGTGAAGACCACCCAGCAGTAGAACCCAGACAGGAAAATCAGCGAATATTATTTTATTTTTTCCCAGATCCCAGAGTATCAGATGTTCCATTCAGAAATAATCTCTATTGACCCACCCAGTCCCTGTGTCTCTTTCTCTGCCTATAGCATCAAGCCCAGTAACCCTTTCCGTGCTAATCCCATTATTAATGCCATCCACAACAAGCATAGACATCGTCTTCATGGAAGTAAGACACCAAGTGTAAGCTTTCTTCCCCACCCTCCAGCCTCTCTAAGCCCTCCCTATAAGTCAACAACATCAGAGGTGCTTAACTCAGATATACCAGGAGGCTCAAAGCCCAAACATTGGAAAAAACAAACAAACAAAAAAAAACTCACTTCTGTGCTGTGTGTATTGCCTACGGGTGGGAGGATGCAAGTACAATTATGTTATTGAAAACTCCAGTCCGGATATTGGCTTTTCCTTGGATACTTTTGCGCGGCTCTCCCTATATAGTCAGATCCGCCGCCTCAGCCGAGCGCTCCACTCCGGGTTTTGCGTCCTCCCCTCACCTGCCTTTCAGCGGTGCCGGGTTTGATCCCGAGAGCCGTGGACTCCGAGCCGCCTGCGGGGACTCGGGCGGCCGGCCGACAAAGGACGGTCCTCGGGGGTTCTGAAGTCTGACCCGGCCAGTGGGGAAGCCACCTGCATCACAAAGCGAGGGGCACACCTGAGCCGGGACTGGAGGGAAGAGGCAAGTACTGCGCGCGGGCTGGCGCCCACATGGAGCTGCCGCCTGGTGCAGGGGTGCAGGGGTGCGCGGCTGCAGACCGGGGTGCGCGGCTCCAGACCGGGGGGCGCGGGCGGCGGCGGCGGCGGGGAGAGCGTCCGGGTCACTAGAACTGGGTTTTAACACCTCTGCAAGCAGTGCTTTTGGTCAAAAAATTTCTGATGCTTGATCTTGTCTCTGCAAGGCTGGGGGTTCTTTGGGGAGCAGGATTACCCTGGGAGTAAATCAGAGCGTTTGGGTTTGCATTCGAAGCACTACCAAGCCTACTCCACAGGGTCACGGCACGGGGAGCAAGTAAAGGAAAACGAGGAGAATCTGGGAGAGTGCTGCTTCGTGCAGAGTGTGTGTCTGTGCGCGCGCGCGTGCAAAGCTGAGATTTACATGGTGTGAACTGTTAAATGTGCCAGTAGCATTTGTGAGACTTGTTTAAAAAAGAGGACTTGCTTTTTTATTGGAACAAATTAGTTGCTGTTATAAGGATACTAATCAGTAACCATACTAGTAGGCAATGCTCTCTGTAAGTAGATACACACACCCCAAAAGTATGTGAAAAGTATCACCAAAACGGAGCGTGCTTTCACGCTCCTGCAAAACAAATTAGCCCTTAATCAGAATAATTAACATCCTGAGGGAAGATAAAGCATATTGGTTCCTTGAATCATTGTGTTACAGTTAAAGTCGTTGGTCCTGTTTGCCTTTTTCTCCCAAGGAGTAAAAACAGCATCATATTGCTTGTTTGCCTTTCCCATTTGAAACTCAGCATCGCGTTTGGTTATCCATGAAGGCGGCTTTAATATTTCACCCTTACATTTGGAAGACAGCTCTGGACTTGCTATTCTCCCCCTGGGGACAGAGTCCCACTGGCAGTGTGTAGAGAATAGAATTGATTCTCGCTTTTTCTTTGCATAATACCTAATCATCACCATTAGCATCAGCCGTTCACAGCCTTCTGAAGAGGTGTCGTTTCTTCCCACAGATTCTACTGATTTGCATCATTAACAATTGAAAGGAAGCCCTTCTTTTGATTAAGAAGCCAAACAATTAGGAGAGCATGGATCCTTTCAGGGTATTTATTGAGGGGTGTCTCTACCAGATCTAGGCTGTGTTTAATGGGATGAGAGAGACTAAGAACAGAAAATGTAATTACTGCCTCTCCTGGCCCATCATGACTTTTTCCAGAAACAGGGGATTATGAAATTATTTGTAATGTTACATGGACACTCAGAGCTCTTCTACTGCAAGTCAAGTTTATTTCACAAATGGGAGGTCTGGACAGCCTTTGTTTCTTCTGAATGGGTCTGTAGGGCCAGGGTCCGGATTCTGACCCACAGTTACTGCTAACCCAGGAATTCTATGCACACATGATATGCCGTTAGCTCTGATGCTGGAGAAACACCATGGCGGCCAGTCAAGATCTGACCTACCACAGGTCTAACTTGGGAAGGGCTCATTCCTCTTGTCTTTTCTGCTTCTAGTAATGGCACTGTGCCCCTTGCCAGCCCATACCTACTCATTTGAAATGTTCACTTTGCAAATTCACTACATTTAAACCATTCAGAGGATTTCTTTTTTTTTTCTTAATCAGTAGCTCAGCTGTACCACCTAGTCCCAATCCATAATAGTGTGTTAAAAGACTTCCTTTTCTGTGTAGTTGCCAGCTCTTATTTAAATCCCAAGGCTGCTGAAAGTTGGTAATAGAACCAATAATAGCAACCATTACTCAAAAGTCTGTTGTTTACTGTTAACTATACTAATTAACTATCAAGTATCCATATTTTCCCCATCAATTTTCACGGCATTCTTAGGAGTTACCTGACATTATCCCCATCTTACAGATCAGAAAATGGAGGCTTCAGAAAGATGAAGTTACTAAGCCCAATATCATTCACCTTCTAAGGTGGGCAGCAGAAGCCAGGTTGATGCGACCCCTAAGTTCATGGTCTCTCTATACTACTTAGTATAAGAATGTTCTAACTTTCACATTCCCAGAAGTTTGAGCTCAAGATAAATTTTAAATAAATTAGTGTGGCCTTGATGTTCTCTTACTAGTGAAAGGGTCTACAACTCTTTAGGCAAAATGCACTGGAATTATGTTAAAGCTTCATAGACTGCCAGTAAGCACTGACTCCTCAAAAACCATACTCCACATTTGACCCAATCTCTAACTTAGTGATAGGGTAGGATGCATGGAAAGAAGGCAGAGGAGAGTGGCATGTGACCCCAGAAAAGGGAAACTCTTCCAGAGGTTTGTGTTGTATCCTGTGGAGCTGAGAGGAGGGTCGGGAATTGATGGAGCAGAGGCTTAACCAACGAGACTGAAAGGGAAGAGTGTTTTATGTCTTTAATTTCTTCTTGTCAGAATCAACCAAGCCCAGAGCTATTTACGTGGCAAGAAGGGTCTCCCATGGAGAGGCCTTTCCAGTGGCCTTTCACCTCTGCTGCAGTGGTTTATCATGTCTTCAAACAGGCTCGCCACCAGGCAAGCAGGATAACACAAATGTAAAATTCTTGTCCTCAATAAAAAGTCAGAAAGGATGACCATTCTGCCACTTGCATCATTTTAAAATCTGTATTCCTGAAAGCTGGCCTCTAATTTATTTCTGTATAGTCCAAGGTATTGATTTGAAAGTGAGGGGCATGAAAGCCAACACTTATCAACTTTTAAAAAATTCCTTAGTATTTAGTACTTTCTCGTGCTAATGTATCCTGTAAGTATTCCTTCTGGTTACTTTTTTTTTTTTTTTGAGACGGAGTTTCGCACTTGTTACCCAGGCTGGAGTGCAATGGCCGCGATCTCGGCTCACCGCAACCTCCGCCTCCTGGGTTCAGGCAATTCTCCTGCCTCAGCCTCCTGAGCAGCTGGGATTACAGGCATGTGCCACCATGCCCAGCTAATTTTTTGTATTTTTAGTAGAGACGGGGTTTCACCATGTTGACCAGGACGGTCTCGATCTCTTGACCTCGTGATCCACCCGCCTCAGCCTCCCAAAGTGCTGGGATTATAGGCTTGAGCCACTGTGCCCGGCCCCTGGTTACTTTTTAAGGCATGGCTGTGGAACTTCAGAGGGTTTTGGGAACAGCTTCCGTTATCGTCCACTTTTCATTCTAACATCTTCGCATTGTGCGTATATGCACGAGCCCTCCTGTGATTGCACTGCTTTGACAAATCATCATAGTCAAAATACACTTTTTAATGCTGCTAGCTCAATTTTTATCCCTTATTCCTTTGAAATTGGTGATCCTTTGGACAGGGACTAAATTAAAGCTCAACACTGACCTTCCTCGTGGCCACAGGAAGACAAGGTCTGCTAAATGAACAGATACTGTGATCAATATTGCACAATGGCTTGAGGGAAAGGGGAGGTTTTAACCACTTAAAGGAAGCCCTTTTAGAAACCAAAACAATTTAGGTGAAAATGCTAATCCTAAACCTCTCCAACTAAATGTGCTTAGAGAATACCAGCCAGTTTTCTTTACAATGGGAAATTACTTTCCAACAAGAAAGGATTCCCAAAGTGCAGAAGAAAACTTCTTCTGGAAAAGGTAAGAAGCAAAGCGCCTCCAGGCTCCAGCCCCATCCGCTCTCATCTACAATTAATACTTCACAAAGGGAAAGTTCCCTCTCGGGCCACAGCACTCCTTACTTGAGAACCTGCAGGGACTTAACCGCTGGGCTTATCCAATAAAGCTTCTGAGGTCTCCACTGTGTAGACTGGCTCCCACTCTCTGGCCCCAATTTCCTAACCACGACCTCAGCCAGTCTCTCCAGCAGAGCGCTTTTATATTATAGCCATGGGGCATTTGTGACATGTCCCATAACACACCACAAACTCTGTTTGTCCTCCAGTGCTCAGTGACCTTATTTTCCCAGGCAAAAGTGGCCATGCCCCAGTGCCTACTAAGCCTTGGTACCAGCCCACACTGGTGCTTCTCCAACTCCAGTTCATTTGAGCATTTGTCAAATGTATTTTATTCATGTTTCGATGTCCAGTCTGTTCATCTTCAATACAGGACTGGGTCATATTCATCGTTCCATCCTTTCCCTCGTCCACCTTCCTTTCTTCTGTTTGTATATTTTCTGTAGTTGCTCCGTTAATCAGTAATTAATTAATTAATTGCAGAAATGTATTCCCCGAGGTGCAGACAGGTCACATCTCAGAATGCTACATGCATTCGTAGATGTGATCGATCAATAATTGTCAGGAGACCTCATTCAATCTGGAGAGGTGCTGAAAAACGGAGACAGGAAATGTCAACTTTCAAAGATACTCATTTTAAAAAGTAGTTTCCAAAAAAAAGCATAGACTGGCAAAATGATGACTAACAAAATTCCAGAATAGATAGTAAGTAGGTGATATGTGAGAATTTAGAGGAGAATCGTGTGATTTGCATAACCGCACATAAGTTCCCCAGAATCAAGCCATCCCATGTGGACCATATGTCTTTTTTATATGTAGGTTATGGGACTAGTGAAATGGGGATGACTTGAGATTTGAGATTCGTAACTCAGTGTTGTGTTCTGATCAGCCTGGAATTGTAGCTTATATGCCAACCACTGCATACAGTCTGAGGGCTCCCGTAACTGGGCTATAGCCAATCGATCACAATCTAATGACACCCCTAGGAGTGCCTCGGGTGAGAGCGCTGTCCAGGGCAAACGTTATAAAGCCTTGTCAGACGGTCTTCACACAGCATTTCTTGATTTTGGCAGAGCCTTTGACTCAATCTGACATAGCATATTTTTTCACTTAATTCACAGATATTTAAGTGTTTATTCAGTGTCAAGCATTGTATTCGGTGTTCAATCAGCGTTTGTGGCCCTGAAGCAAATTCTGACTTAGTTGATAATAAGGAGAGCAAAACCAAGTCAAAAATTGATTGCCTGAAATTATCTTTGGACTTGCAGGAAGTCGATTGATGAACTCACGTGTGTCCAGGTCTCTGGGGTACGCTGTGTGCTCCCCCATTTACTTCAGTCCTTGCTCAAAGTCCTTCTCCAATCACTCTCTCTATAAAAGCACCCAGCCCTATCATCTCCTGTTCCCTCATGCTGCTTTATTTTTCTTCTTGCACCTTTCACTCTCTGCAACGATCTTACTCACACAAGCAGTCCTGTCGTTGCCTGCTCTCTGCCCACTTGCTTGGAATGTCATGTGAATCTGGGGAGGCATTTAACAGGGCTGGGCCTTTTGTTCCTGGCTGTTAATTCAATATGTCTATCAGTGACAATTGTTGTCATTCCTGCTAATCTAATTTCCAGATGATAGAAAGTGAGGAGGCATAGCTGGCATGATAAATAAGGGAATCAAAATGCACATCAGCAGCATATGCGAAAGCACTTTGATAATTGGAGAATTATAATTAAATGTAAGTTATCATTTTTTTAAGTGGCTATAAATCTAAGGCAAAACCCATAAAATGAAAGCATCAAGGTTAAATATAAGCTCGTGCATTTAGGTTCAAGAAATCAATTACACAAATTCAAGATAAAGGAGACCTGTGAGGGCAGCACAGTTCATGCCATGATTTAGCCATGAGCTGGTGACTTTAGGGCCACCACATAGCCTCCGGGTGGTGGAGTCCATGCTGGGAATTCTTCTGATGTTAACAGGAGGGCCACATGGTGAGGTGGACATTACCAAGCCAGAGCGTGGACAGTGGAGGGTCACTCAGAACAGCAGCAGGAATTGGGGCCTTTAGCCTGAAGGAGAGAGGACTTAGAGAGGTTGGGGACCCATCTTTAAACCTCTGTGGGGTTCAAAGGGAGGAGAATGGTGCGTGTGTGCCGAGGGCTAAGTTAGAACCGCTGGGTCCTGGGGGACAGATTCCCATTCGATGTAAGGAGAATGATGGGAGCCCAGGGCCAGAACTCCATAACCCACAGCATTTGGATGAATACTGAGCACTGTCACTAGATTTTTTTTTTTTTTTTTATTTTAGGTTCTGGGGTAAATGTGTAGAACCTACAGGTTTGTTACATAGGTATACACATGACATGGTGGTTTGCAGCACCCATAAACCTATCATCTACATTAGACATTTCTCCTAATGCAATCCCTCCCCAATCCCCCCACCCCCTGCTATCCCTCTCCTAGCCCCCCAACCGACCCCCATGTGTGATGTTCCCCTCCCTGTCTCCATTTGTTCTCACGGTTCAACACCCACTTATAAGTGAGAACATGCAGTGTTTGGTTTTCTGTTCTTGTGTCAGTTTGCTAAGGATAATGGTTTTCAGCTTTATCCATGTCCCTGCAAAGGACATGAACACATCCTTTTTTATGGCTGCATAGTATTCCATGGTGTATATGCTCCACATTTTCTTTATCCAATCTATCATTGACGGGCATTTGGGTTGGTTCCAAGTCTTTTTGCTGTTGTGAACAGTGCCGCAATAAACATATGTGTGTGTATGTCTTTATAACAGAGTGATTTATAATCCTTTTGGTCAAATGGTATTTCTATTTCTAGATCCTTGAGGAATCGCCACACTGTCTTCCACAATGGTTGAACTACTTTACACTCCCACCAACAGTGTAAAAGCGTTCCTATTTCTCCATATCTTCTCCAACATCTGTTGTCTCCTAATTTTTTAATGGTTGCTGTTCTAACTGGTATGAGATAGTATCTCGCTGTGGTTTTGATTTGCGTTTCTCTAATGACCAGTGATGATGAGCATTTTTTCGTCTTTGTTGGCTGCATAAATGTCTTCTTTTGAGAAGTATCTGTTCATATCCTTCGCCTACTTTTTGATGGTTTTTTTTTTTTCTTTCTTTCTTGTAAATTTGTTTAAGTTCTTTGTAGATTCTGGATATTAGCCCTTTGTCAGATGGGTAGATTGCAAAAAAATTTTCCACATTCTGTTAATTGCCTATTTACTCTAATGATAGTTTCTTTTGCTGTGTCACTAGATATTTAAAGAGACGCTCTAAGAGAACTCCTGGCTTTGGGTTGGATCTTCAATTATCTTTGTTCTTTGTCTTTTCAATTCTAATATTCTCATCTGTTCTCAACTTTAGTGGTTTTTTTGTTGTTGTTGTTCGGACTGATTTTCTTTCTACTTGGTGTAACATTTGATGTAAATAGTACTTAGCAGGCTTAGCAACCCCTACATGAAAGTGCTTTGAAATCTGCTGGGCTTTGGAATCTCTGTTGTTCTTGCCCATTAAGTAATTCCCTCCCGTCCCTCTTCAGTGTTCTCCTTTCTCTATCAACCAGCCCCATTTGCAGTTTGGAGTTCGAAAGCCTTGGCACTTTGCACACGCCCTGAGCGCCAGTGTCACCCTCTGCATTGTGATTTTATAGCTGGAGACTCTTTTGTCCTTTTACAGTCATGCTTGAGCCTGGAGTCCCTGAGGACCAGAGCAGAGCCTGAACTCTGAGTATCAAGCGAGCATATCTTACCCTGAAAAATGGGAAGAACAATTTAAAAATCCAACTTATATTTTTTTTTTTTTTTTTTTTTTGAGACAGAGCTTTGCTGTTGCCCATGCTGGGGTACAGTGGCACGCTTAGCTCACTGCAACCTCTGCCTCCCGGGTTCAAGCTATTCTCCTGCCTCAGCCTCCCAAGCAGCTGGGATGACAGGCGCCCGCCACCATGCCTGGCTAATTTTTGTATCTTTAGTAGAGACGGTTTTTCACCATATTGGCCAGGCTGGTCTTGAACTTTGACCTTGTGATCCACCCACCTGGGCCTCCCAAGTGCTGGGATTATAGGCGTGAGCCACCACACCAGCCTGTGTTTTTTTTTGTTTTTTTTTTTTTTTTTTAACAAGCAGTTCTTCCCCTTCTTCCCTAAGCACTCGAAGTCTAGCACTTTCCCTGCTCAGAGGGATCAGACAAAGAAAGCTCTGCTTGCGGTCACCCAGCCATCTCATTGATTCGTGCCACTGGGTCTGAGTGGGCGCCATTAGAGGGGTGTGATGGGTTCTGAACAACCTGGACATGCTTTTAGAGAGCAGTCAAGAGTAAATCCATGAAGCCTTTATGTTGGAGGGGAGCACTTTATTAGCAAATCATGTTTTCTTCCAATACAAAGTAAGATAGTTTTCTTACTTATTATTATTAGTGGATATTTTTGCAAAAATACATTTTAAAATATATATTGCACAATAACCCATCGTTCATTTTAATTCCACATCCCCGCTGGGTGCCTTCTAGTCTACCATAAGCAATTTCACATAAATATGGAAATTACCATTTGTGCCTATGGAGCTCATCGCCCTGTGAGAGAGGCCAGGCCCTCGTGGAGAATGTGGTTACAGTGTGGGCAACGTGACCTTGTGAAGAATATCCGGAGATCCCAGGGCCCCAGGGGCTCAGGCACACGTCATTCATTTGTTTGTAAGCACCCTCAAGGCAAAGGGACCAGGCTTCTGTCTTTCACACCCCAGCAACACCCTCTAAAGCAGAGCAAATAATAAATGTTTACAAGGTAGCAAGTGATTTCATCTCAATATGCATGAACAGCTACAATCACACAGATTTTGGGCAGATTCACTAACTAATGGGATGCAAGATTTTTCATCTCTTCTGACCTATATTTGTAAATAGCAATATAATCTTTTCTAATTAGACACATAAAATGATTGATAAAATCCAACAATTTTATAACCCTCCACAAAGCATTTTTTACATTCAAGCCTCACACCAACCCCTGGAAATAGATTTTTTTGTTGTTGTTTGAGACAGAGTCTCACTCTGTTGCCCAGGTTGGAGTGCAGTGGCACAATCTTGGCTCACTGCAGCCTCCACCTCCCGGGTTCAAGCGATTCTTTTGCCTCAGCCTCCCAAGTTGCTGGGACTACAGGCGCGTACCACCACACCAGGCTAATTTTTTGCATTTTTCCTAGAGGCGGGATTTCACCATATTGGTCAGGCTGGCCTTGAACTCCTGACCTCGTGATCCACCCACCTCGGCCTGCCAAACAAAGTGCTGGGATTACAGGCATGAGCCACCATGCCCACCAACAGATATGATTTTTAATCCTCATTCATTCATCCAGCATTGTCCTGGGTGCTGGGGATAGATAAGCCAGTGAAGAAAGATTAGAAGTCCCTACTTTTATGGAACTTTCTGGTGAGAAAAAAAAAAAGCAGCAAACAAGAACAAATACATAAATAATTTAAATCACTGGTAAATACGATGTAAAATACAGTAGTATGGTAGAGAGTGATCAAGGGAGGAGGTGAGATCTCTAGAATGGATTTGAAGGAGCCAGATGTAAAGACAGGGTATGTCAGTTAAAGGTGTAACAGGAGTTACAACCTTTTGGCTTTCCTGGGCCACACTGGAAGAAGACTTGTTTGGGGCCACACATAAAATACACTAACACTAAAGGTAGCTAATAAGCTTTTAAAAATGTTAAAAATCTCATAATGTTTTAAGAAAGTTTATGCTTTTTTTTTTTTTTTTCTTTTTTTGAGACAGAGTCTCACTCTGTCCCCAGGCTGGAGTGCAGTGGCACAATATCAGCTCATTGCAAGCTCCGCCTCCCAGGTTCAGGTGATTCTCCTGCCTCAGCCTTCCGAGTAGCTGGGATTACATGCAAGCACCACCACACCCAGCTAATTTTTGTATTTTTAGTAGACAGAGTTTCACCAGGTTGGCCAAGCTGTTCTCATCTCCTGACCTCGTGATCCACCCGCCTCAGCCTCCTAAAGTACTAACTGGGATTACAAGTATTAGCTACCGCACCCAGCAAAAGTTTACAAATTTTTGTTGGGCCACATTCAAAGCCATCCTGGACCGCATGCAGGCGGCAGGCCATGGGTTGACCAAGCTTAGTATAGCAGAACCAAAGACCCTAAGGTCAGACAAGGCCCAGCAGTTACCTGAACAGAAGGAAATATTGATAAATAGAATGAATGGGGAGGAGAAAAGTAGAAGCTGAGGTCAGAGGAAGCAGTGGTCAGTTTAGCAAGGGCCTCGTAGGCCAAGGGCAAGTGGTTTGAGGTTTATTATGAGTTGAACGGGAGGTCAGTGGAGGGCCTTGAGGCATCACTTTGGCCTCTTTGGATGATGGATCGTGGGAAGACCATGTGTGGAGGCAGGGAGGCTAGCGGGGAGCCCACTAGAGCTTAGTGGACAGATGTGGTGGCTTCAATGAGAAGATCATTGAATGTACAAAAATGGGCAGATTCAAGATGTGTTTCGGAGGCACAGCTAAGGCTGTCTGCTGATGCGTTGGGTGTGGGGAATGTGGAAAAGAGAGGCACAAATTCCCAATTTATGTGTTGAAACTGAGAATCAAAAGGATTAAGGAATTTCTATCTAAGGCCACAAATATAGGGCAGGCAAGGACTGCAGTCTGGTTCTCCAATTCCCAAATGATAGCTCTTTGCATTCTTGCATAAGGCTGTGAGGTTTGCAGAAAGAAGGGATTAATGAGTAAGTCCTCTTACTCCTCCTAGTATGGATCTCATTATTTATTGAGGTCGTGTGTCATAGACAGTGTGTGATATCCATTCAACTAGTCAGTTGATTTGTGGTTACTTGCAATAAGTCATTATTTTCAATGGGGTCGATAATGCTGTCTCTGACACTAGGTGTTTATAACCACAAAATGCACCTTAGTTGAATTCCTTTCCAAGGTTGTTTTATTTTCAGAATCAACCTTTTCTAGTTATATCATTAATTATTAGAGGGATACCAGGCAACAGATTGAGTTTATTTCTTGGAAGCACTCCTGTTGCGGTAACATACTTCATGGTTTCCTGAAATGGGCCTTGGTAGACAAGCCGTTCTTTCACAGCCCTCTGTGAGCAGCAAATGCTATGGATTAAGATCTGTGTTCTCCAGATGATTTGCCAAGTCATCTCAGAGGGATCCTTTCACCTCTGAACTGTGAGGTGTCCCCAGCCCTTTTGTCCCAGGTCCAAGAACCCAAAGAAGAGCTTGAAACGGGGGTCCCGCAGCTTGTGGCTACACTTGTTCATTCATTTCATAAACGCTTACTGGGCCCCCACTGCACGCCAGGCACTGTTCCAGGTGCTGGTGAGGGACAAGTGAGCGAGAGAGGGGTCAGGGCACTACCTTCAGGGGGCTTCTCATTCATGGGCAAACCAAACATGACAGATGGGCAAACAGGATTATCGCAGAGTTTAATAACGTGATAAGTTGGTCAGGTAAAGCCTGATAAGGCAACTTATCATGTATTAAACTTTTGGCCTCAGTGGATGATGGATGATAATCCACTTGGTTAAGTTGGTCAGGTAAGGCCTGCTCAAGGACATGGCACTTAAGCAGGAGGCTGGAAGAATAACAAGACAGCTCTGAGAGGAGCTGGGGCAATGCGTCCCAGGGAGTGGGAACAGAGAGGACGACAGAGCCCTAAGGAAAATGCAGTGCCTTGGGCAGGACTCCACTGGCTGCTGTAAGAGAGAAACCCAGATGCGCAGGGGGTTTAAGCAGGTTGTATATTTATTTCTGTCTCACTTGACAGCATGGGTGGACAGTTCAGGATGGATAAGATAGCTCTGTAAGACTTTGGGACCCAGAGTCCGCTATGCTACCCTCTGGCATTCTCAACATGTGACCCATACCTCGTGGTCCGAGAAGGCTCCTCCCCTCCTGCTATCACACCCACTTCCCGGCCATTCAGAAGCGGAGAGGGGAAGAGGCGGCCTCTTCCTTTTGTAAGGCATGATACCCAGAATTTGTGCATACCTTCTCCAACGGAGATGGAATCAGATTAAGTGTGTGGTAGGCAGGTCATTTGGGGCCAGGAAGATCGTGATAAGATGTTGCATTTTATTCCAACAGCAGTTGGATGCTGCTGAAGGGTTTTAAGTAGTGAAGTGACATGGTCTGATTTATGTTTTTACAAGAACACTCTGGCCGCTAAGTGGAGAATGGATGACGGAGGGGCAAAAGTGGAAATGGAAGATCATTTAGGAAGTTGTGATCTTAAGGAGCAAGGCAAGGTGGACTCAGACACCAGGACAGAGTTATGTAATTATAGCTTTAGGGTATTAACTATTTAAAGAGACAATGGGTAGAGCCTGAATGTTCATGTGCCTCTTTCTAAAATACAGGCACACCCTTTGCACAGACAACTTACCGGATGAGCAGGTGTAAGGAATTGTGTCCCATAGAAGGCAGATGTACAACCGGCCAATGTGAATGTGCCGCCAAAGTAGACCTGGTTGTATTTGCGGGGACCCTTAACTTAGGAATATAGAAAGTACATGAAAGTGCCTGTCAAGTTAGAGCCCCAGGCAGGGGCAGCCTCAGTCTCCCAGGAGGTCAGAGCTGGAGGCCCTCTGAGCTCATGGATTCAACCCCATTGTGCTGCAGGTGGAGAAACTGATGGTAGGGGTGTGGGGGACTGTGGCCTGCCCAAGGTCACAGACCTTCAGGTAGTTGCAGAGTCAAGACAGGAAGCTGGCACTCTCAGCATGTACCGTGAGAGGGTATCCTTAACTGGATGCTTTCTCCAGAATCACACATTTCGCTTTTGGCCTCCTTTGCCAGCCTCTCCCTGAGAGTAAGTTCCTTCCTTACCTTTCCCCAGAGTCCCCTGGTCTGTATCTCAAGTGATTCCATCAGTTACCTTATCTTCAAAGCAGGACCGACCAGAACAATTTTAAAGTGATTTTGAGAGATTATAACTCAAGTTTGCTGAAATGTTTTGAAGTTTCAAGACAATAGCAAGCACTGTGAATGCCAAGGCTGCTCAAGATCTTAGAGAACAGTGTTGGGTACTGGGGCCCCGGCAGCCTGCTCCGAGACCAACAGGCTGGCCCCCAGCGATTGTTTGGGGACCATTTTCAGTCCTGAAGGTCATCTGTGGTCCCTTTGAGAATGCCCACTGAAGTGTTCCCCCTCAGGATGCTGTGGGTGGCAGACGGGAAGAAACAAAAGACAGGGAAGCAGTGAGGATTGGACTGGATACTATATATGCACTTCCGTATGGGCATGGATTCATACTGGATTATGCGGAAGTATGGATTCTGGAGTGATTCATTCCGTGCAAAACCTAAGTCTTGAGTGCGGCATGCTGCCTCATTGCCCGTAAAACACTCCCTTTTGTCTCTGCAGGGATCTTAAAAAGACAAAAACAAGCCTTACTGTGGCAAAACCTCCTCTACAAATTAACATCATCTGATTGGATTTTAAGCACAATGCCATATTGATCTACAAATTTTCATATACAAATGACAGTAATACTAAAAATTTCAAATAGAATTATTATCAAGAGCCTTTTAGTAGGGTGAAAGTCTCTTTTAAGTATTTTCGTTTTCAGGGATCAATTTTCACACACGCACGCACAAGTATCAGGAAGCAAAAAGGAAATGCGTACAAACTTCCAAGTTCAATGTCCTGCGTCTTGGTTGAGATGGCTATTATACAGGTATACATATTTGGGAAAACTCTTTAGACATTTAAAGTAAGTACATTTTGGGGGTACAAATTATACCTCAATGAAGTTGATCCAAAATTCAAAAGTAAATCAAAAATTCCAATGTTATATTCCATGAATAAGATTGTGGTATCTTCTTCTGGTGGTGTTATTACCAAGGATTTTCATTCGAGTACAATCAGAATAGAACAGCTATTATCGAGTGTTTCCCATACTGGGACTAAAGTCTGGCCAGGACATTAACTTTTGACCCTAATTTTGTGCTATTTTGAGATAAAAGAAAAGCACACCTCAGAATAGCAAGGTGTTACAGCACATAACTGCCGTGTACAGTGTGAAAACTGACGAACCAACAGTTTTGGTAGCGCGTCTTAGCAGGTGCTGAGAAATATTCAAGGAAACCATTAATGTTTTGTTTTGTTTTGTTTTGTTTTTTATAAACCAGAAAAAAAGCCTAGTGTTAAGCCTGTTGTGCAAATACTAGCGGCCGAGATCCTGTAGCACATCTTTGTTCCAAGCATTTTTCTGCCACATTTTTTCTGGTTCCTCCTGATAACCAGCGCAATCTTCTTGGAACGGTTTCCTTAGGAAAGTTGTTGGCATGACCACATTGTCTAATTCCATTGGGATTTGGACACATTTCTGAAATGGCCCAGAAAATCATTTTGGGGAGAACTTAGGCTGCTGGTCCAATCCAGGACATAGGCGTAGGTGACAACTGACACCCTCCCAGACTCCAGGGACTGACTGCCTCCTCCCTCTACACCCTTCTCCTGTCTCCCCAGGACCCATCCTCAGGAGCTGAAAAGAAGAGAGGTCTTGGTCCTCAGAGGGTGGGGCAGAGACCAGGGGAAGCACTTCCTCTTTCTTTCTTAAGACCTCTCCCGGGCCGGGCGCGGTGGCTCAAGCCTGTAATCCCAGCACTTTGGGAGGCCAAGGCGGGTGGATCAGGAGGTCAAGAGATCGAGACCATCCTGGTCAACATGGTGAAACCCCATCTCTACTAAAAATACAAAAAAAATTAGCTGGGCATGGTGGCACGTGCCTGTAATCCCAGCTACTCAGGAGGCTGAGGCAGGAGAATTGCCTGAACCCAGGAGGCGGAGGTTGCAGTGAGCCGAGATCGCGCCATTGCACTCCAGCCTGGGTAACAAGAGCAAAACTCCGTCTCAAAAAAAAAAAAAAAAAAAAGACCTCTCCCTTCCCTGGGACAACTTTCCTAAATAGCTGTCTTTTTTTGTTGTTTTTACCACTTTTCCAAAGTCAGAAATGAAAAAATTCTGAAAATAACCCAACTTTTCTCTTATGTCCCTTTCTTTCCACTCCCACCTCAGGCCCCCAGCATGGCCAGCCCACCCGGCTATCGAGAACTCACCTTCCTGGGCATGACTTGGGACAGACATTAATTAACACACCCCACCCCGGGCTCGAGGCAGGACTCAGGCTCTGGCCAACATGGAGATCCCAGCCCCACACTGATTTGGAGGCAGGAGTGTCAATGACAAAAGCAAACCAAACCCAAAACCCTCAAAATTGATTAAACAAAGGAAGGCTTGGCTTTACATGAGATATGTGGAAAGCATTCCGCATCTAGGTATGCTGATTTCCAGAAGGCAGAAATTTAGCAGATGCTCCTATTGTTATCCTTAGGGTAATCATGGGGATTCCTGACTTAGAGAATCCAAATAAAGGAAATCCACGTCATGTATCCGCCCAGCTGCTCTCTGTGGACACTCATTGCCCAGACCCCCACTAGGGTCCATCAGTATTAATTTCATTAACAGATTTAATTATAAAATTATTTCAATTGCCTGTTTTTTCTGTCTTCCATTCTGTGTTATTATAATCGTTTGCCAAGTTAACTCGATGCACTTAATACCTGTTATTCGATATAATCCCACCCAGTGCATCTCCGTTACTGAGAAAGAAGCTTGTTAATCTCCATTTCCCAGTCTGCTCCCAGTTATTCAAAGACTCTCTGAACCCAAGAGGTATAATATGAGCTAAGCCAGAATGGCATTCCCATAGGTGAGCACCACCAGGACACCCTCTGGCTGATCTGTGTGCATCCATCTCTTGGCGTTCCCTGGAACTGTGAATCAACATCGATGTATCCATAGTCATATCTATCACCTTTTGTCAGAAAAATGTTGCTTTGAAAACAAAGTAACATATTATACAATGAAAGGACAGCACAATGCAGCAAAGGACTGTCTGTGTCACAAAGGAAAGCCACATCATGTGCTTTCTTCCCGTCATCAGTCAACATCCATTTTTCGTAGCTCTGGGAACCTAGGTGTCTGAGAGCCAGTGCTGGGTATTGGTAGCACTGGTTCTGCCATCTCTAAGCCCTGTAACAAGTTTCCTAACAACTAA
>NW_016107619.1:1917972-1936185 GCF_001604975.1 Cebus imitator
CCTAGGCTGGAGTGCAGTGGTGCGATCTCAACTCAGTGCAACCTCCGCCTCCCAGGTTCAAGCAGTTTTCCTGCCTCAGCCTCCTGAGTAGCTTGAAATGGAGTCTTGCTATGTCGCCTAGGCTGGAGTGCAGTGGTGCGATCTCAACTCAGTGCAACCTCCGCCTCCCAGGTTCAAGCAGTTTTCCTGCCTCAGCCTCCTGAGTAGCTTGGACTACAGGCATGTACCAGCACACCCAGCTAATTTTTTTTTGTATTTTTAGTAGAGACGGGGTTTCACCATGTTGGCCAGACGGTCTCTGTCTCTTGACCTCATGGTCCTCCCTAGTCAACCTCCCAAAGTGCTGGGATTACAGGGGTGAGCCACTGCACCTGGCCCCAGTTTTCTTATTTTATTGTGAAAAGACAATTCTGTGCATACGTGGTTACACACACACTCATAGACTATAATGACACTTGCCTTTTATTGGTATTCACAACTTTAAAAAATTTTCCTATTTAAGACACAGCTTTAAATTAAAAAGAAATCATGCTTATATGTTCCATAAAACATGTTTTTAAAATACAAAAGACACAGCATTGATTTCCTTCAATCGGCACTTTTTTCCCCATTTTGCTCGGCATGCAACCTTTTCACTCACTCTTGAAAACATCCATCATAAGGGACTGGAAATTAAGAGACGGGTATTACAGGAAAAAATGTCACGTGTGCTCTAACTTAGAAAGCTTTCTTCAGCCCATGAACCCACAGATAGTTTCAGCCACTGAGAATGTCATCATCAAAATGAATAATAAATGCAGAAAGCCATGGCTCCTCACTCTGCAGAGCTGGACGCGTCATCGCTGACCTCCTGCTTGAGCCAGATCCAAGAGGTGAAGGCTGAAGCAACAGAGCCCCCTTGGGAAAGCTCCAGAGTTTGTAGCCTACTAAACAAGCAATGTCCTATATTAGATTAATTCTCCTGATGTATTTTCCTGATATGTGTCAGCATTTTCTCCTATTTGCCAAACCAAAGACAAAGAGAAAACCAGGTTTTAGAAGTATGCTCATTTTTAAGATCTCTTCTGAGTCCTCACCTTTCCATCCCTTCTGCCATCACCTCACACCCTCACCCCATTACTCAGGACAGCTGTAAGTCTCCTGGCTTGACACTTTGCTTCAATTGCACTCACCTCTGATTAAAATTGTCCCAGCTCAAAAATTTTATGTTGTTTTCACCACCATTAAAAAATAAAAACAACACTCATCTTCTGAGATGCCCCAGAGCTTACCCCAAATCAAGTGTAAACTGATTTGAAGCATGAAGCCCTGTGCAATATATACTGTAGGAGACTTTTTCAGCTTTATCTAGTATCCGTCCCTAGTACTTTGCAGATCCCCATGATATGGGTTGGCTGTGTCCCCACTCACATCTTG
The DNA here is from genome assembly GCF_001604975.1 of Cebus imitator. NCBI lineage: Eukaryota > Metazoa > Chordata > Mammalia > Primates > Cebidae > Cebus > Cebus imitator. Next base: position 1,919,389 of record NW_016107619.1, read on the forward strand.
AATTGTAGATCGCATAATTCCCACATGTCATGGGAAGGACCCAGTAGGAGATCATTGAATCATGGGTGTGGGTCTTTCCCACATGTTCTTCTGATAGTGAATGAATCTCACAAGATCTGATGGTTTCATAAAGGGGAGTTTCCCTGTACGAACCCTCTTGCTTGCTGCCATGTAAGACGTGACTTTGCTCCTCCTTTGCCTTCCCCCATGATTGCGAAGCCTCCCCAGCCATGAGGAACTGTGAGTCCATTAAACCTCTTTTCTTTATAAATTACCATGTCTCAGGTATGTATTTATGAGCAGCATGAGAACAAACTAATACACTACAGCATGCCTATTGGTTTCCTGGTTTGGGGAAAGGCCTATCTCCCTCTCCCATCAGCCTTCTCTTTGCAAATTGGAGCCCTGTTCAATGATCAGGTTCAGCTGGCACTGATGCCCACAGGCTTCCCTTGACCCTGTGCCCCAATCTAGATCCATAGCCCTCTCCTCTGGATGTCCATCATGTGACTGCATCATGGCCTTCTCTGTTTTGCCTCAGTCAATGCTTATTCTTGACTATGAGATCCTGCAGGGTACTGTAGTATACCTGATTCTCTGTGCCTCACAGTGCCGAGCCCAGGGCCTTTTGTATAGAGCATACTAATAAAAATATCTGATTTCAACTGTGTGTTTGTATGCACACATAGAAAGTGTGACTTAATATGTGCATAGAATCAAAATGATTATTTTATGGTTAGCATGTGTATGTTTGCATGCAGACAATTCAAAACAGGTATTCAAACAAGCACAAAGTTGTATATGTAGGGAAAACATGTGCTCACTTACCCCTGACCTGTGGAGCCCAGGTTCCAGGACCTATACTATATGATGAAGATACAAGACCAGAAGACAGGTCACCTTCTTTGAGAAGCTTCCATCTAGTCAGGGAGAAAAACCTGTGATCATATAAATGTAGCAGGCTCCTATTACTCCTGACTACATTGGAGAGGCCAAAAGGAGCATGCCTGATTCAGCCTAGGGGTGTTCAAGGTGGTGGTGAACCTAGCTAAGGGAGTGTCTCACTAGCTAAGGGAGTGTCTCACTAGCTAAGGGAGTGTCTCACTAGCTAAGGGAGTGTCTCACTAGCTAAGGGAGTGTCTCACTAGCTAAGGGAGTGTCTCACTAGCTAAGGGAGTGTCTCACTAGCTAAGGGAGTGTCTCACTAGCTAAGGGAGTGTCTAAGTGAACACAGCCAGGAGGCTGGGAGAGGCAGGGGTCAGAGCACAAAGATGCTTGTTCATCATTTTGGGGCATATGTGCTTTCTACTAGAGGCAGTTACTGAAGCAGAATGAGAGGATCCCACCCAGTTTCAGAAACATTCCCCTGAGGGCCAGGTGGAGGATGAAACACGGTAGGGGGGGAGCGCGGGCGGCGGGGGGTGGAGGGGGAAGAAGGCAAGATGGTAAGATCTCTCGGACTGGAAATGAGGCGGCTTGAGGGAAATGGGAGGCAGGGGAGCATTTGACACTGTAGAGATTGCATGAGAAGGGATGGCTTTCGGGTGACTGAGAGTGGCTGGCCTGCCTGTCCCCCCCCAGGAGCATGGGGAGGTCTCGTCCACTTACCAGGTTGTCCAGGCTAGAGAGAGGTAGCGCCTGTAGAAACCGCAGTTAGGGGTCCTGTGCTTTTGTTTACCTTTCTGGAACTAGAACAGGCCTCCCTGTTATTCAGCTTGTAGATATTCTGCTTTCAAGTGCCTGATCGGGAATGCATCAGGGTAAAGCAGTTAAGAGCAGAGTAGCAGAAGGGTTAAGGTGTTAACTTCTCCAGGCCTGCTTCCTCTGTAAAATGAGAAGGAGGTAATAATAGCACCTATTTCACAGGAGAGCTACAAATTTAAAGAAGTTAATGCATGTAAATTGCTCAGCCTAGGGCCGTGCATAAAATATAAACTTAAGACATCAGTTTTGTTTTGGTTTTTTTTTCGGTACTATAGGTGAGGAAGGATGAGAAAAACATGAGGATTCCTTAGCTTTTCTGAAATAGTCATATGCTGCCTAAGGACATTTCAGTCAACTACAGACTGTGTGTACAACAGTGGTCCTATGAGATTATCACATGGTTATTTGCACTGTACCTCTTCTATGTTTAGATACACAAATACTACCATTGTGTTACCATTGCCTACGGTATTCAGTACAATAACATCCTAGGCAGATTTGTAACCTGGAAACCACAGACCGTACCACATAGCCCGGGTGGGTCACAGGTACTGCCAATCTAGGTTGGTGTAAGTATACTCCATGATGTTCCCACAGTAACAAAATTGCCTGACAAGACTCATTTCTCAGAAGGTATCCCCATCCCTAAGTGACACATAACGAGTACTTGCTACAGCTGCAATATGGGCAAAACCTCGCTTCTTAAATATAAAGGACACTTTTCAATTCAGATGCATTTTGTATACTAAATTTGAATAAATTGTTTTGCTCTTTTGTAGGGAAAGCTAGAAGTTCTGCTCTTTTATATTCAGAATGGCGTGGGTGTGACATATTCATTCTTTGTATGTGTGCCTTTTGCCTGTGGGTCATTATCAGAATTTAGAAATTCAAAGGTGCAGTTGCATTGCTAGAGAGATGAAATATTTCAGAGTCTCTGCAAGCTTCTTTTAGGGAAAATGTCTTTTCTTTTGGAAAGCCATTCAGGAAACTACTCAGTAGGACAGTTTCAACTTATTAAACTTTCAGGAATGTTTTTTATTGTCTCACACTGTCTCTTTAGCTGTATAAATTTTAACAGAGAGCAGGGCAAAGGGGAAAGCATGCTTGAATTTCACTATCTGTGGAGAAAATATTTCTCTCCATCCTGGGATATATAGGAAATCACAACTGCTGGTTTCAGATGTTTAGGATATTCAGGTGCATTTAAAATACCTTTTGATTCATTATTACTTTAAACCATTTGTGGTTTGACCCTACAAATTGAGGACTTTTCTCCAGATGTGGAAAATACAATAACATTTTCTAGCAAAGGGGATCTTGGGAAGTAGTTATCTTTATTTCTGCAGTTTCTGCAAGAGTCCATAAACCCCTCTAGAACATGGCAAGGCATGCTCTAGAGGGGTTTATGCAGATTGGCAGCCATGGATTGGCTGGACTGAAAGGGAAGAGGGCTCACATTTAATTTAGAGCATAAGAATACAGCAAGGCAGTGATGAGTGATACCACAAGAAACAACTCCTAGCTGTCTGCTCTGAAATAAAAACACGGATTCCAGGCCTAATCTAGACCAAGACCATATTCTGCAACTAAAATTAAACCTTCTGGACATGCAAACTGTTTGGGGAAAGCAGTGGGAGAAGGAGAAGGAACTCAGAGGTTACCAACCAACCGAGTGGTGAAGAGAACAGGTGTGCAGCAATGAAGGACGCTGCTTCTGCAGATGATGAGTTTGGAGACACAGCCCTCACCAGCCTCAGAAAGATGCTAACTCTGAAATGGGAAATGGAGATGGAATTGGAAACAGAACGTGAGGAATATCAATAAACCCCTGTAATTGTTGGATTAACTTTTTGTAAGATTTTTAAACTCACAAACAAACACTTTCAAAGACTAAAAAGCGTAAGATGTTCAAGTGCTAAAAAGATTTGGAATCAATTAGGCATTTAGGTAGCACAAGCTGTGGAGCTCCAAACTTGCAGAAGTGACACCAGAAAAGGCCAGAATAATCCCTTTCTGTGTTCCAGTACTCATGGGGAAAAAATTGTTTTTATTAGTTTGTAAAGAGCTAAAAAATTTATGGACTAAATTTAGATGCACAAAAAGATGCAGGTATTAGAGTTGTTTTAATTTTCTTTTTTGTTTTTGAGAAGGAGTTTCACTCTTGTTGCCCAGGCTGGAGTGCAATGATGTGATCTTGGTTCACAGCAACCTCCACCTCCCAGGTTCAAATGACTCTCCTACCTGAGGCTCCCAAATAGTTGGGATTACAGGCATGTGCCACTATACCTGGCTAATTTTTGTGTTTTTAGTAGAGACGGGGTTTCTCCATGTTGACGAGACTGGTCTTGAACTCCTGACCTCAGGTGATCCACCCACCTCACCCTCCCAAAGTGCTGGGATTACAGGCGTGAACCACCACACCAGGCCTAGGGTGGTTTTAATTTTCTATATTGAGTCTCATCTCGTTCTGAAGCATCCATTTCTATGTTTTTGGTTTGGGTTGAGGGGAGATGGAAGCTTGCACTTAAAGTGAACTAAATCTCTCATTTAAAAATAAGTGTTTCTTTTAGGTGAACTCAGTCTCTTTGGGGCAAATACTCAGTCTCTCTGCCTTCCTATCTCCTTTCCAGAGCGTCAAGGGACCCAGGATTACATGCAGTCTTCAGGGTCTATCTTCATCTCCTGGACTGTCATTACAAAGTAACACCAACTAGGTGGCTTAGAGCAATACAGATTTATCCCTTCACTGTTCTGGAGCCCAGAGGTCTGAAATCAGGGTGTCTGCAGGGGTGGGTCCTTCTTGGGGACTCAGAGGGAGAAGTGTTCTTCTCTTCTGGCTTCTGATCGTTGCTGGCAGACCTTGGTTTTCCTGGGCTTGCGGAAGCATAATTTTACTCTCTGCCTCTGTCTCCATGTGGCTTTCTCCCTGTGCATGTCTGTGTCTTCTCTTTTTATACGGACAGCCATTGGATTAGGGCTTACCTTAACTAAAGGTGACCTCATCTTAACTCGACCATTGTATAGTCCGTTCTCATGCTGCTATGAAGAAATGCCCAAGACTGGATCATTTATAAAGAAAAGAGGTGTAATTGACTCACAGTTCTGCATGGCTGGGGAGGCCTCAGGAAACTTACAATCATGGCAGAAGGCAACTCTTCACAGGATGACAGGAAAGAGAGAGTGAGTGCCAGCAGGGGAAATGCCAGGCGCTGATAAAACCATCAGAGCTTGTGAGGACTCACTCACTCACTATCATGAGAACGGGACACGGGAAACCACCTCCATGATTCAGTTACTTCCCACCAGGTGCCTCCCTTAATGTGTGGTGATTACAGTTCAAGGTGAGATTAGGTGGGAATACAGAGCCAAACCGTATCAACCACATCTGCAAAAACAGTCTTTCCAAAAAAAGGTCACACTCACAGCTAATTCGACATGCCTTTTTGGGGTGCACAACTCAACCCGTAATAGGATCCCATAGGTCTTTGCTTTGGTGGCTGTGCTGGTCCGGTGGCCACCCGTGGGCTGCCAGGGTGCTGAGGTTGGGGGATGTCCTGCCTGGCTTACCGGCGGGCATGGTTCCAGCCATCTCCCATCCTTCCTGCATCTGCACTGCGTGCAGGCTCCAGGGGCCACAGCACTACCTAAGCCCCACCCAACAGACAAGTGTGGCTGCCTTAGCAGAGAGACTTACCACTCACATGTCAAGTTGAATGCAAACCTGCTAACAGGAAGCTTGAAATCAAACAGTCTATACCTTGGCAAGCAGTACCCGCCCTTCCTACAGCCCCAAGTCTCAACGTTTGAAGGGAAGCCAGAACGTATACACAGACGGTCTCCAACTTATGATGATTCAACTTACGACTTTTTTACTTTACCATGGTGCAAAAGCAATCCCCATTCAGTAGAAACCCTCTTTCCAGCACCCATTCAACCATGCTGCTTTTCATTTTCAGTATAGTATTCAATAAATTGCGTGAGATATTCAACATTCTACTATAAAATAGGCTTTGCATTAGATAATTTTGCCCAATTGTGGGCTAATGTAAGTGTTCTGAGCACATTTAAGGTAGGCTGTGTTTGGCAAGTTGAGTGTGTTAAATGCACTTTTATTCTGACACTATACTAGACAATAATATTATTTTTTTGACTGAATTAATAAGTGAACGATAAAAGGGGCTGGGCATAGTCGCTCATGCCTGTAATCCCAGCACTTTGGGAGGCCCAGGTGGGTGGATCACGAGGTGACGAGATCAAGACCATCCTAGCCAACATAGTGAAACCCCGTCTCTACTAATAATGCAAAAATTAGCTGGGCGTGGTGTGGCATGTACTCGGGAGGCTGAGACAGGAGAATCACTTGAAGTGGGGGCAGAGGTCACAGTGAGCTGAGATCACACCTGCATTCCAACAGGGCAACAGAGCGAAGCTTCTAGGGTGAGCTCAGAAACTTACTATGGGTTTATTGGGATGTAGCCCCATCGTGCTGGAGGAACCTCTGTACCTGTGTTTCCTTGGGGCCTTTGCGGTCACTGTTCCTTCTGTCTGGAATGCTTTTTCCTTGGGTAAATATATGGCTTCCCTTCACCTGACTCAGAGCTCAAATGTAATCTCAGCAGAATGGCCTTCCCTGCTCCTGCTACCTAGAGTAGAATCTCCCCTCTCACTCTATCCCTTCTCCTGCTTTATTTTCTTCGTAAAATATCATTTCAGAGCACGAGGCTTTAAGGAAAAGACAGACATTTTCCTTACAGCTAAGCTGGTTTTTGAGCTCACCCTAAAATAGTAGCCTTTTTGTCTTTCACTTATTCATTCAGCCAAAAAAATACTACAACCGTCTAGCAGGCTGGGTAACCCCTAAGGTCAGGTGTTCGAGACCAGCCTGCCCCACATGATGAAACCCTATCTCTACTAAAAGTACAAAAATTAGCCTGGCATGGTGGAATGTGCCTGTAGTCTCAGCTACTTGGGAGGCTGAGAAAGGAGAATCATTTGAACCTGGGAGGCGGTGGTTGCAGTGAGCCAAGGTCACACCATTGCACTACAACCTGGACAAAATATATATACACACATGTATATTTGTATACATATACATTTGTATATATTTTTTATATATGCAAATATATTTATCTGTCTAGCATAATGTCAGAGTATGCAATATTAGATTAAATTAGGTAGTCCTTGAAGTTAGAAACTTTCTCTTTTTCACTAATGAATCCTCACCACCCAGCACACAATAGATACTCAATAAATCCTTGTATGGGTGATAATGAGATTCCATAACAAACTTGATCTGCGTAAGACTTTTATTTCACTCTTGCTATAAAAATACACGATTTTTCCATGGATTCTTCCCAAGGCCACATGTTGAAAAGAACTTATACAAATGGTAGATGGCATCATGGCTTAAGAAATAGAATCTTTTGAAGACAACTATTTTGCTTTTACAATCGCTCACAAATTAAAGAATGCTGGTAGAGATAACATGATTTCCAGGTATGGGAGAGCATCACGCAGTTTGTGATTTCAGATACTTTTGCAGAAAGGCAACCATGCTGTAGAGTCAGCAGCCTGGTTTTCACCACCTAAGACAGAGGCAAATGACCAAAAAGAAAGGCAACTTCAGGCCCTTCTTCAAAAATGCAAATGCGGGGCTACTTTCCAGTTGTCTCCGTAGCATTACAAAACAATATTCCCAGCCAAGCTTCAAGCCACTAAGAAAAACCATCACATATGTTTGGCAGTGGCCAAAATATCTGTGAGGCTCAGTAGCCCCACAGTACTTACAGAGACCCATGGAAATGTTCTAATAACATTTAAAAATCAGAAGAAAAAAATGAACTAAGTCAAAGGAAACTGTTTTAATCTATACTGTCATTATATTCATCTTTATACCAACACAGTCCTAAAATACGACTTCTAATTTTTTTTTTTTTTTTTTTAATGGAGGTAGAAAACCTTGAAAGCAAAAGTGCCTAGGGCCTGTGAAAGTCATCCTGTGACCCTGATGTTGGGTCTGCTTTGCTTAAAAAAGCATTCTAGACAGATATTCAGCTGGAAATGCTGAAATAGGCTCCTGCCAAAAGAATTAGATCTCTTGTTATCCAGAAAACCGTATTTTCCAGGCAGATTCATTTCCCCAAGATGCCTAAGATTCACAATAACATATTTTAGAGGCGAGATTAATGTGATCGCCCCATAAAATATTTTAAGCTCTCATATGTTCTGAAACAAAGCACGCAACATGACACCAAGAGAAAATGACTGCTCGTACGGAGAAAACGTATTTTCTTCCAGGTGCCACAGCCACTGTAATTTGCACTTCTTGAGACAGAAGCCCCCTCAATGTGTACAGACCGTTAAAAGAGGCAAGGTAATGACAGGACTAGAGAATGTGCCCAGCTGGGAAAATAAGGACACAGCGAGCACTGTCAGAGCCGAAAATGAAGGCCCCCCCCCCAAAGGAAACATTTCAGAAAGAGCCCCTCGTCTTTTGTTAAAAGTAAAATGAAAATCAACAGCCCTCTGCACCCCACCTGAGCCACAGAAGTCTCCCCATTTAGGTGAATGAGAGAAGGCTGGAGCTTCAGTGCCTGGCTCAGATTAGCTTTGTTCTTCCTTCTCTCTTGTCCTTTGAATAGCTCCAACAGTGCCAGAAGGAGTAATTACCAATTCACAAGAGGATAAATCTACAGTTAAAGTGGATTATCTGAAAGTTGACAGGTGGGGCTAGGGGTTGGTTGTAACTGAGTTAGGTATTAAGTTAATCTGCAAATGTAGGGGGGTCTGCAGAGCCGCAGGCAGTTCTTAACTTTCTAGAAGGAACTCCCAGCAGAGACCTCCCCTGGTCTCCAGGAAGCTGGATGATGTCCTTTTTTTTCCCCCCCATTTATTTTATTGCATTTCAGGTTTTGGGGTACATGTGAAGAACATGCAAGATTGTTGCATAGGTACACACATGGCAGTGTGATTTGCTGCCTTCCTCCCCATCACCTACATCTGGCATCTCTCCCCATGCTACCTATCCCCAGCCCCCACCCCCCTTCCTCTCTCCCCTATTTCCCCCCAACTGACCCCAGTGTGTAGTGCTCCCCTCCCTGTGTCCATGTGTTCTCATTATTCAACACCCGCCTATGAGTGAGAACATGCGGTGTTTGATCTTCTGCCCTTCTGTCAGTTTGCTGAGAATGATGTCTTAACTGGTAGAGTGATGGTTAAGAGCCTGAGTTTTGGAGGCAAATTTCCTGGTTTTGTGCACTGGCGCTTCCTAGCTCATGTGATTCTGGGCAAGTTACTTCACTATGGTGAGTGACAGTCAGAATGGGTCCAAAATTGTATCAGCCATAGCGAGTTGCTGCAAACGTTAATAAGACACTGTGTTTCAGGCCGGGCAAGGTGGGTCATGTCTGTAAATCCTAGCGCTTGGGAGGCCAAGGCGGGCAGATCACAAGATCAGGAATTCGAGACCAGCCTGACCAACATGGTGAAACCCTCTCTCTACTAAAAATACAAAAATTAGCCGGGCGTGGTGGCGTGCGCCTGTAGTCCCAGCTACTCGGGAGGCTGAGGCAGAAGAATCACTTGAGCCTGGGAGGCGGAGGTTGCAGTGAGCCAAGATCACATCACTGCACTCCAGCCTGGGGGACAGAGCGAGACTACATCTCAAAAAAAACCACTATATTTCAAATGCTAGGCATACATCTAATACATGGTAATAACACCAAGAATCTTTAGCTGTTACCATTATATATTTTGGAAATTAACATTGACTTTTTTTTTTTTTTTTTTTTTTTTTTTTTGAGAGTCCCTCTGTTGCCCAGGCCTGAGTGCAGTTCTGTGGTCTCGGCTCACTATAACCTCTGCCTTCTAGGTTCAAGCCATTCTCATGCCCCAACCTCCCAAGTAGCTGGAATTACAGGTGCACACCACTACACCCGGCTAATTTTTGCATTTTTAGTAGAGACAGGGTTTCTCCATGTTGGCCAGGCTGGCCTCCAACTCCTGGCCTCAACTGATTCGCCCACCTCAGCCTCCCAGAGTGCTGGGATTACAGACGTAAGCCTCGGCACCCAGCCTCTGTTATCATTATTTAGCATTCATTTAGGTTAAGATCTAAGGGGAACCAAGGCCCAATAGCAAATCCACTCATACTCAGGGAATGCGTTTGTGGGAAGTGTTGCTGCTCTTTATCATTATTATTACTATTACTGCTACATTCACTATGAGAAAACATTCTGGTTTTCTCATAGTGAATGTAGAAATAACAGTAATCAGGGTGAACATTGCCAGGAGGGGGCAGAGGGCACACACTGGCCAAGTGCAGGAAATCAGAATAAATAAAAGGTTCCTCGTCAAAGCTTTCCTCCTAGTTCGTTACAAATAAATAACAGTTTCTTCAAAGGTTAATTTACTTTAAAGCTTTTGCTAATAATCTTAAAGTAGCTGTTAGTCATAATAAAGAAGTGCATCCCGTGTTCTTAGTTCTTACACTTTAATCTAGATATTTGCCCTGACATGTCGAACAAGCCCAGGCAAGTCCTAGGTCACAGCTTATTCTCCTTCCTTATTTGGAAATGTTATGGCATCTCTGAGCATTCCTCAAGTTACTTCCTCTTTTTCTTTGTTCTCCTCTGCCTTCCCCTCTTTAGAAAATTTCCAAGTTTTTAGTCAACTGGGTCAAGCATAGAATGTGAGGTCCTGTTCCGGCCAATGGAAACTGGACCCAGCAGTAGGGCGATTGCGTCAGGTTATGAAAGTTATAAATGTCCCTGGCTCCTTTGTTCAGGTGTGTGCTCGGGGCAAGATTGCCAGAGTGTTGCATCCTTCCTGCAGGAAGTAAAGTAGCCTTGCTGAGTGATCGATTGTCTCAGTGAGGATTTTTCCCTACCTTATAAACCCGTTTCCAGCACCAAGTCCAACCCTGTGTCCTGTGTGTACAGATGTATCTTCCAACTTTTGAAAAGTCCTTGTAAAGGTTTTCACTGATTTGAGCTGTTTTCAGCTAAGTCACCAGAACATCCAGAATCTAATTTTAAATGAAGGTTATTATGTCCCTCAGTTTCATAGCCTCTTATTTAAAGAGAGATTAGAATTCTCTGAAGGAAAAGCTTTGTTTTGAGTTCCAAGAGATGTAAAGATTTGCTAGGGAAATGGATGACATGAGTCATCCATCTAGTGGATGCCTCCATGGGACATCAACGTGTCTGTTGGAAGGATGTACTTGGAAGGGAAAGCTGTAGTCAAATCACCTGTCCTTGTCCCACCTCTGAGTACATAAGGCACCCTCTTCCTACCCGGTTTGGCCCTCTCAGAAATCTCAGCTCTAGACAGAGGCAGAAGGACATAAGGACGCCCATTTCCAAAGCTCTCGGGATCCCCGGTGCCTCTGGCTCTACCCGTCTTTGTGACCTGATGTCTCAGTTGCTGGGTCCCAGATAGGAAGCTCTGGTCTCTGGTTCCTGGAGCCTGAGCCTGAATCCCTACATGCAGAAGACAGTCAGGAACAGAACCTGGGGACTGAATCCCTGCCCCTCACTTCAAGCAGCATGACCTCAGTCAGGTGACTTAACTCCTCAGGCTCAGTTTCTTATCTGGGTAACAAAAGGTCATTCAACCCCATCTTGTGGGTTTTCTGTGGCGATTTAGCTACAGGACTGGCACCCAGGGTGAAGTGAGGAAGCCTTCTCCTCTTCCGCACAGTGCCACACAGAATTGGGGACTGAGAACTTGCCTTCTCACCCGCACAGCTGGTCCCGCCCACCCTTCCCTGGTGTTTCCACCCACACCCACCAGCGGAATGACATCCAGGATTGAACTCAATAGCCCCTTGGCTTACAGGGCCATTTTCTCTACAACTGCTCTGGCCGACTTGATCTCATATTTGCTTTCAGTATAAGATCCAGTTGAACAACCTTTCATCAATGCCTCGCAGAACAAGGCTAAACTTTCTCCCCGGTGCCCGCCTTTCCAGCACCTGACGGCAGCAACAACGTGCTTCCGTCAGTCTTGAGCATGGTGCCGCCGTCCTTGAAACACACCCCAGTTTATGATTGCTGTCCTGCTCATGATGGTCTGTCCTCATCACCTTTCTGGGGTATTCTGAACAGCCCAGGGGACAGTCTCAGAGACCACTTCCTAAACTGGAATATAGACTCCATCCTTTTAATGACTCAGCTAGATCACACTCTTAATTCCTAAATCCCGGGGCTGGGCATGGTGGCTCACACCTGTAATCCCAGCACTTTGGGAGGCTGGGGCAGGAGGATCATGAGGTCAGGAGTTTGAGACCAGCCTGGCCAATATGGTGAAACTCCATCTCTACTAAAAATACAAACAAAAATTAGCCAGGCATGGTGGCGCACGCCTGTAGTCCCAGCTACTCAGGAGGCTGAGGCAGGAGAATTCCTTGAACCCAGCAGGTGGAGTCTGCAGTGAGCCGAGATGGTGCCAATGCACTTCAGTCCAGATGACGTAGTGAGATTCTGTCTCAAAAAAAGAAAAAATTCCTCAATCCCGTGTAATTAACAAAAATATCAGAGTCCTGAGGGGTTGCTGGAAAATAAAACTGGAAAAAAAAAATCCAGTTTTGTTCTATCAGCCCCATTGTCCCAACAAAGGAGGGGGAGAGGAGGCTCCATGCAGTTACCAGGTGTGTCATCTACAATCTGGTATTGAAGGTGATTGGCAGGGGTTGGGGAGGCACAATGGGATTTCCAACTATAGAAACTGGTTATTTGTTTCTGCTAAGCTATATTTAGTTATACCTAGGGAAATCGTCACAGTCTCTCAGAGTCCCTTTGGCTCACGATCTTGTCTTCTTGAATGGAGACACCCCTTTCCACTAAATGTCATATGGCACATTCATCAGGGTGCCATTGATGTCTTTATGCAAGTTAATAAAATGATTAAATGTAGGCTTGGAATCACCACTAAAATTCTCCTTGAAGCCAATTTCTACCTATTTATCAAATTCCACCACTGTTCATCTCATGATTAATCTACCTTTAAAATACTCTCATGCATCACTGAACGACAGGGATACGTTCTGAGAAAAGTGTCATTAAGCAATTTCATCATTATGTGAATACCATCAAGTGCACTTACACAGACCCAGATGGTGCAGGCTTCCATGCACCCAGGCTGTGTGGCACAGCCCGTTGCTCCCAGGCTGCAGGCCTGTACAGCATGCTACCGCACTGAAAACTGTAGGCAGCTGTAACACAATGTTATTTTTTATCTAAACATAGAAAAAGTATGGTAAAAATATGATATAAAAGATAAAATCAGGTACCACTATATAGGGCACTTAACAGGAATGAGGCTTGGCAGGACTTAAAGCTGCTCTAGGTGAGTGAGTGAGTGAGTGGTAAGGGAATGTGAAGGCCGAGGATGTGACACTACTATAGCTTTTATAAGTACTGTACACTTTGGCCACATTTATTTTTTATGATTTTCTTTCTTCAATAATAAATTAGCCAGGTGCAGTGGCTCATGCCTGTAATCCCAGCATTTTGGGAGGCCAAGGCGGGTGGATCACTTGAGGTCAGGAGTTCGAGACCAGCCTGGCTAAGATGGTGAAACCCCGTCTCTACTAAAAATACAAAAATTAGCTGGGTGTGGTGGCTCATGCCTGTAGTCTCAGCTGCTCGGGAGGCTGAGACAGGAGAATCGCTTGAACCCAGGAGGTGGAGGTTGCGGTGAGCTGAGATCACGCCACTACACTTGAACCTGGGCAACAGAGCAAGACTCCTTCTCAGAATGAATGAGTGACTTAACCTTAGCGTACTGTACCTTTTCTAACTTTATAGACCTCTTAACTTTTTGACTTTTTGTTTTTGTATAACACTTACATTGAAACACAGACACATTATATAGCTGTACAAAAACATTTTTTGTATTCTTGTAAGATTTTTCTATTTAAAAATTTGTTTTTAACTTTCAAGTTAAAAACTTGTGTCTTAAAAACTAAGACACAAATACACACATTTGCTTTGGCCTCCACAGGGTGAGGATCATCAATGTCACTGTCTCCCATGTCCATACCTTGTCCCACTGGGGGGTCTTCAGGGGCAATGCACACATGGAGCTGTCACCTCCTGTGATAACAATGCCTTCTTCTAGAATCCCTCCTGAAGGACTTACCTGAGGCTATTGTACAGTTACCTTTTTCTTTTTAAAAAAAAAAAAAAAAATAGGTCAGGTGCAGTGGCTCACCCCTGTAATCCCAACACTTTGGGAGACTGAAGCAGGTGGATCATTTGAGGTCAGGAGTTTGAGACCAGCCTGGCCAACAAGGTGAAACCCCATCTCTACTAAAAATACAAACATTACCTGGTCGTGGTGGTGGGTGCCTATATTCCCAGCTATTCTGGAGGCCGAGGCACAAAAATCACTTGAACCCCGGAGGTGGAGGTTGCAGTGAGCTGAGATGGTGCCACTGCACTCCAGCCTGGGCGACAGAGCAAGTCAGTCTCAAAAAAAAAAAAAAAAGTGGAAGTATACTCTAAAATAATGATAAACGGTAAAAGACATAGTATGGTAAATACCAGGAATAGAAAATTTTCAGCTCCATTATCATCCCCTGGGACCACCCTCCTACCTGTGGTCCATCCTCGACCAAAGCATCATTTTGTGGTAACTGACCGTGTTACTCAAACGTATGAGAATGAGACCACATATATTTGTCTTGACCACAAAAATGTCATGAGAAACTGAATAAAGTGCTTTGCTGAATTTTAGACCTCTCTGTGTTCTACCGAGGAGGCTATTACCCCAATCTGAAAATAAAGGAACTGGCTTTAGAGGTTCAGTGAGACTAGGTATTGAGAGGAAGAAGCATTCAAAGGCCTCCCACTGGGTCTGCGGACTCTGTCCCTTGGTGGTATCCAGGGTGGTTGCAATCGTATGGTTTAAATTTCTGTGGTGATCCATTGGAGCTTCAAGTTCAGCCTCAAAGCATTAGGCTCTGTTTTCTGAATGTTATTTTATACGGCAAGATCCCGAGATTCTAATTTGTCCTTGTGTTCATTATGTGACATAGAGTGCAAATTAAGGGACCATCCAATACACTTTCCAGAAACAGTTCTCTCCCTCAGTTTCTTTGTGTGCTTGACTGGCTCATGGCCTGGGGGAAGCCATCACTTTCAATCCCTTCAAGTCCATTTCCTGATGTTTGTGCTTTCATGCATTCTTAGTCCTCAAAGGATTTTTTTCTGTCTCTCCCTTGGGTAAGATAGCTTTAGAGGCCTCCTGGGATAGGAATTATAATACAAGTGAAAGCAAAGGGGGAAAAATAAAAAATGGCTACATTTTATTTTGCTAAAACTTTCAACTTGACATTATCTGGAAATCCAAAACTTTACGAACATACTTTTCCTAGCCTACACTTTGTTATGCTGCTGGTGAAATGTATGAGGTCAACACCTTTTACCCTTTTTTCCCATTGTCTCAAATTCCCCTGCTCCCCAAAGTTAGTTTCAAGTGGCCCTCTGCTAGTCTTGGCCAGCATACCTACCAGTGGCTTGGAGATGTTTTCATGACATTTTTGTGGTCAAGACAAATATACATGATCTCATTCTAATACATTTGAGTAGCACAGTCAGGACCACATGATGCTTTGGTCGAGGATGGACCACAGGTAAGAGCGTGGTCCCAGGAGATTATAATGGAGCTGAAAATTGTATTATTGCCTCGTATTTACCATACTATGCTTTTTATTATTTATCATTATTTTAGAGTATACTTCGACTTTTTTTTGAGTTTTTTCTCAAAACTTGATAAGTGAAGCTCATTTTTTTTTTTTTAATGGTGTTGGCTAGAGTTTAATATGGTTTTCAAAAGCCTAAAAAAAACATTTTACCAGAAGCGGAGCACACACAGAGAGAAATTATTTTTCTGTACTATGGTTGGTAATTTTGTACACAGGATTCTATTTTTGCTGCAACCAAGTTAAAATGCAAAAGTGGAATACATTCCAGTGAGTAAGAAGCAGGTCTGTTCATTGCCAGCTTATGGGAAACTCAGGACACATGTTAGGGTTTTGTTTCCCAGCAGCAAATGGCTAGGACACATAGCTTCAATTTCCTGAGATTCAAATTCAAAGATTACTAATTACCCATGAAGTAAATCACAGCACCCTGCTCTGTGGTTTGACTGACAGGTACGTCCATTATTCTGAAAGTTCTTGTTACTTTCAGTAGAGCTTGTTATTCTTAGCCCTAAAAAAATCACGCCATGTGACAGGGCACCTGAGGCTGAGGAATGGGGCACCAACACTTTCCACGCTTTCTATCTTACATCCTGCAACTTGAAACATCCAGGAAAGAAGTGGAAAATCCACCTATCAGATGTGTGCTCTGACCCATTCCAAATGTCTGGTGTTTGGGAAACATTTAAGGGATCATCTCTTTTGTATCAGTGTTTTTGATACTGTGTGATCGCAGCTATGTTCTCTTTGTGTTGTTTTGTTTTGTTTTGAGATGGAGTCTCACCCTGTTGCCCAGGCTGGAGTGTAATGGTGTGATCTCAGCTCACTGCAACCTCTGGCTCCCAGGTTCAAGCAGTTCTCCTGCCCCAGCCTCCCAAGTAGCTGGGGTTACAGGTGCACACCAACACGCCCGGCTAATTTTTTGTATCTTTAGTAGAGACAGCATTTCACTGTATTGGCCAGGCTGGTCGCGACCTCTTGACCTCATGATCAGCCTGCCTCAGCCTCCCAGAGTGCTGGGATTACAGGCATAAGGCACCTTGCCCGGCCATTACAACTATATTTTGAGATTAACCAGCAATCATAAGGTTTTTTTTTTGTTTTCAGTCTAGATTTTAGAAATGTGGGTGACAATTTCAACCTAATTAGTATCCATAAAAACTCAGGAGCTGTGATAAATTGATACAAATAAAAATGTAATACTTTTATCTTTTTGCAAAATAGTATAGTAGGCTGTATGAACACATTTCCTTTTATTGTTGTCTCTGGAAAGAAAAAAATCCAGTTTTGTTTTATCAGTCCTTAGAAAAAGGTTTATGACTTAAAATGCACCAGAGGCCAGGTGCAATGGCTCGCATCTATAATCCCAGCACTTTGGGAGGCTGAGT
>NW_016107619.1:1936345-1937539 GCF_001604975.1 Cebus imitator
AAAAAAAAAAAAAAAAAAATTTAAGCTACGCATAGTGGTGTGCACCTGTGGTCCCAGGTACTTGGGAGGCTAAGATAAGAGGATCACATGAGCCCTGATGTTCAAGGATACAGTGAGACCTGTGATCGCATCACTGCACTCTGACCTGGGTGACAGTGAGACGGTCCCTAAAAATAATTAAAATTCAAAATGTGGCAGCGACAGAAGGAAAAATGATTCTGCTTCTCCCAGCATTCCGCCTCTGCAAACTGAGTTAGTGCAATTCGTAGGTCAGAACTGTGTAAATTATACCTGCATATTTTAGTCCTGCACATTTCTTCATAAGCAAGAAAAGCATCTAATAAATACGATGAAATTTCATTCATGGCTTTATTTAAGGGATGAATAAAATGTCATAGTACATAATCATATACATCAATTGTGGATACAGATTTAATTCTGGCTGTGCATCTTTGGAAAGGCAGCTGATTGGCAAGACATTACTGATCAAAAACTGCAGTCTGTTAGAGCAGGAGCTGACGGGGAGCCTAGAGGCCAGCATTTCCACGCCCTGCCTGATGTTTACCATCTGTCTATGTTTGAACTAAGGAATGAGGCGCATTTGGTTTTGTTGTTTTTTTAGATGAACGCTTTTGGCTTTTTGTTGTTGTTATGGTTACTTCCCATTGATTTACTCCTCTAACCGTTTAGACTCCCATTCATTCAACTGTGGCCAAACGGGACTAGAATGAAAAAACTGAATAATGCAAATTGTTGCATACTACCCGATAAATGCAAATTCTACTGCTCTTTCTCCACGAGGCCCAGATGCTCACACTACGAGACACCGGGAGCTTCAGGTGCTGGCCCAGCAACCCCTGGCCATGTTTTCAAGTGTACATCAGGTGACTGCTCACCTATTGTACTTCTGTCCGATTTTCTAAGGAGCACTTAAAACTTCATCCAGACAGCAATTTCAAACCCACTTTCCACTTACTCCACAAGATACCATAGAATCACTGTTCCCTGCATGAGGCCTCTGGAGGGTTTACATAGCAGTGAGTGTTCAGTGTTAAGTCTTGCCTTCCATCATAGGAGAGAAATTTATCAATTCCTTTGGGTGTCAGTTTTAGAGCAATACAACAGTGTTTTGAAAGACAAGCCCTTCTTTTTTTTTTTTTTTTTTTTTTTTTTTTTTTTTTTTTTTTTTTTTTT
>NW_016107619.1:1938302-1981145 GCF_001604975.1 Cebus imitator
TTTTTTTTTTTTTTTAGTAGAGACGGGGTTTCACCATGTTGACCAGGATGGTCTTGATCTCTAGACCTCATGATCCACCCGCCTGGGCCTCCCTAAGTGCTGGGATTATAGGCATGAGCCACAGCACCCGGCCGACAAGTCCATTTTTAATGAGATAGACAGATTTTCAGGTAATGGTACTGCTAGAAATAACATATAATGATCTACTGGTTCTGAATATGCTACTGAACACCTGAGTACACTGAATACCTCCCCGTCCTCTTTCCAAGCTATGTTCTGCCCCTGTTTACTCCATGAAGCTGAAAAACAAACTTCAACTATAGCTAACTATGATTGTTCTAATTTCCACAGTACTTGGTCCTATCCCACCCAACCGAACTACAGATGACAGACTATTGAGGAAAGGCTTCAGTTATAGACGGTCCCTGACTTAGGATGGTTTCTCTTACAAGTTTTCAGCTTTACCAGTGTTCAAAAGTGATATGCATTCAGTAGAAACCATACTTTCAGTACCCATACAACCATTCTGTTTTTCACTTTCAACACTTTCTTATAAAATAGGTGTTGTGTTAGATGATTTTACTGAACTGTAGACTAATGTAAGTGTTCTGAGTACATTTAAGGTAAGCTGGGCTATGCTATAATGTTCAGCAGGTTACATGTATTTAACGTATTTTTGATTTACAATATTTCTACCTTATGATGGGTTTATGGGGACGTAACCCCATTATAAGTTGAAAAGCATCTGTATATTCATTCCTACAGTCACTGGTGATTACTTTGTTCAAGGAATTATTTTAGACATTTTAGGGAACACAAAGAGAAGAGACATTTAGTCCCAGCTGTCAAGAAAACTTTAAATCCAGGAAAGGCACAACTGCAGGCCTCTGGCCCATCTTGGCCCATCTGAAGACAGAAGGAACACACCTGGTCCAGTTAGGTAGAGCCGGGAGCAGAATCCAGGGGGAAGCCACACCGAGCCGGGGTCTCTGGTGTTCTAGAGTGATGGATAGTGACTGACATCAGGTGTGAGGCGATAGGATGGATTACACCTGAATGGAACCAGAGGCCCTTAAGGCAGAACATCCAGGGCCTTAGAGAGGCATCAAGCTTCTCTCCAACAATGTTCCCCAAACAAGAGTCATTTGAGGACCAAGGTCACAATTTTTGCCATTTCTGATGACATTTTTGCCATTCTAGTAACCCCCTTTACTGTTGTTTACTTATTTTTCTTTAAATGGACTCACAATTTTTACATAAATAAATTTATGTTAAAAGGTTTATGTTAAAGAGAAATTTTGCAATACTACCATGAAATAAAATGCCAGTATTGCTTGCTGTCATGACATGGTGATGCTAAAAAACACAATATAAAAATATAATGAAATTCAGCACTGTTGCCCACCAAAGCATCCAGGTCTGAGGTCCGATGCCCTTTTGTTAAAAAGGGAAAAGAGTAGGTATTGGCAACGTGATAATAAAGCTAGTCCAGCACCACACTGAGCCAGCCTGAGACTACGGAATTGAAAGGGAATCGGGGAGGCGGGGCAAGGAATAACTTCCTCGCCCTCTGATTGGATGTTATTTAGCTCGCAGCCTGTGATTTACCTAAAGACCCCCAGTGCCACCAGTGTGACATACTTCACCCCAGAACAGAGGGAAGGAAAGAACGGTGCACAGTGCTTTGGGGCTAGTTGTATTATGGTCTCTGCAGAGCGAAGGTATGCTGTGTTAGGGCTGGGATCCGTGTTGACCCTGCAGATTCTACGAAGGTTGAATTCCATAACCCCTAGCACAGTGGGGAGCACACAGTAGATACTTAGTCAAGAGTCTTAAATTAAGTCTCATTGATGCCCTAGACTTTTTTTCCTGTTTTTTTAAAAGTAGAAAGTGAAGCTGACAGTGATTCCTTGTATCTCATAATATCACATCCCCCTCCTAAAAAAGGAATATTGATAGAAAACTAAAAAGTATAAAACCTAACAAAAATCATCTGGTGAATAGATCCCGTGGGATACACAAGAAGAAGATATAGGTACATTTAAATAATCCCAAAGGAAAATAAGAAATCTCTTGCCAGGGACGGTGGCTCATGCCTGTAATCCCAGCACTTTGGGAGGCTGAGGTGGGCGGATCATGAGGTCAGGAGATCAAAACCATCCTGGCCAGGCCAACATGGTGAAACCCCATCTCTACTAAAAATACAAAAAAAAAAAAAAAATTAGCTGGGCGTCGTGGCCCATGCCTGTAGTCCCAGCTACTCGGGAGGCTGAGGCAGGAGACTTGCTTGATCAGGTGGTGGAACATGAGTGTGGTTCCAGCTACTTAGGAGGCTGAGGTGGGAGGATTTCTTGAGCCCAGAAGGTCGAGAGTGAGCCGAGATTGTGTCTTGCACTCCAGCCTGGATGACAGAGCGAGACCCTGTCTCATGAATGAATGAATGAATGAATGAATGAATGCCTGTCCAAATAAATAAATGTTTGTCCAATCACTGAGAAGAAGCCAGAGTTTGTATACAAGGCCCCAAGCACAGCTCTGTCCTCCATGGGGCTGGCTTTATTCTCCCTGTGTTTCCCGCTCAGGTACTCTTTTTTCTTTCATTTCTCACAACATTCTCGCCTGTCACTTGGCGTTCAGCAACTGAACAAGGAGCAGGAGAGCACGCTAATGCATCGCAAATGGAGTTGCTGCGTTTCCTTAAAAGGACTATCATGAGCGTTTCATGTTAATGTGTTACTCGGAATTGTGTCAGTGTTTGAAGTGGGCTATTTTCTGGAACACATACCGTTATGAATAGAAGACGCTAACGTACTGATTGCCACTTAAGAATGTAACTTTAAAAGTGATTGTACTGCATTTTTCAAATTTGCATTTTTAAAGCAAGTTTCTCCCACAAATTACACCTTACCCAGGACATCTCCAGGCAGAACATTGTTTCTTACAGTAAATGATATTTTAATGTTTGATTTCAACAATTATAGAATAACATAATTTACTTGTAATAAACTCAAAAAAATGATAGCTATACTATGATTTGTACATGTTCTTAAGAAATACGGAACCTTTTTCCAGACAAGCATTTCTGTAACATTCTAGTGCTTTAAATGATGCTAATGAAGATCTAACATCAGTTTACCACCTTTTTGAAAATCAAATTATTGGCTCAGCCTCTAATGAAACGCGGTCTTAAAGCAGTTTTAACAACCGTTTACATTTTTTTTCTAAAAACCTCACCCTGCCATTTCTATGGGGTCCCTGACTAGAAATATCAAAAGTCTACATGAATATAAAAAACAACATAATACAGCCTGTTTTTGGAAGAAATTGAGATTAATGCAAAATATTTGAGTTCTGTTTTTTATATGAAACAAATACGTATTCACTGGCAAAGCCTTCTCTAAGCCTCGGTTTCCTCAACTGTCAGTTGGGGGGCAATCCTATTTAGCTCAGAGGGTTGCCAGGAGACTTAGTAGAATACTGAATAATAAATGCTAAGCACAGTGCCTGCCAACATGTACTGTCCTTCGTGTGTGCTCTAATATCAAAGCAGGGTATTAGAGCAGGGACCCACAACAGGGGCGCCTTACTTACCCAGCTCGCAGCCTTCAACTCTGCTGGAAACAGGTTTACAACATCAGGAAAAATCCACACTGAGATAATGGATCACTCAGCAAGGCTAGTTTACTTCCTACAGGAAGGGTGCAACTTGCCAGCAGTCTTGCCACGAGGTCACACTTGAACGAAGGAGACGGGGACATTTATAACTTTATAACCTGACACAGTCACCCTACTGCTGTGTCCAGTTTCCATTGGCCGGAACAGGACCTCACATTCTATGCTTGACCCGATTGGCTAAAAACTTGGAAATTTCCTGAACAGATAAGAGGAAAGAAGAGGAGGAGGAAGACAAGGAAGAAGAGGAAGCTAGTCAGGAGAAGGTCAGGGGGGTTTCCAAATAAGGAATGGCATGTGCGAGGGTTTGGAGCTTGCCCAGTTCTGTTCAGACATGCCGGAGTGAGTCAAGGTAGCTGATTTAAGACGTAGATGCTTTAGAGAATATATATACATGGTTATATGTTTATGCTAATAGTGGAAAATGGCCATAGAGCAAGACATTGTAGTCTAAGATATAAACTTTGGGCCAAGGCAGGTGGATCACGAGGCCAAGAGATCGAGACCATCTTGGCCAACATGGTGAGACCCCATCTCTACTAAAAAAATGCAAAAATTAGCTGGGCATGGTGGTGCGTGCCTATAGTCCCAGCTACTCAGGAGGCTGAGGCAGGAGAATCACTTGAACCCAAGAGGCGGAGGTTGCAGTGAGCCGAGATCGTGCCACTGCACTCCAGCCTGGTGACAGAGCAAGACTCTGTCTCAAAAAAAATAAATAAATAAAGATATAAACTTTGAAGACCTTTCCCATCTCTCACAAACTCCTCATGGGAGGAAGTACGGTAGCAAATAAGGCAGGAACTGGAGTGCACGAACACTGGAACCAACCAGCTGCTTCAGCGCTGGCAGGAGCAAACTCCACTCACTTGGACCCACTGTGCTCCACCCCTTGCAGGGGGAAGCACGCGGGTGCGTGGGTGCAGGAGCCAGGGTGAGCACTTTTGGGCACTGGCAGGAGTGAACTCTTTGCAGGCCCTGTGGCAGCATCTAGGGGCAGTGCCTGCAATCCCTGAAGCTCCAGTGGAAGTGTTCCAGTGCTCTTTTAGCTCTGCTGTCCATGGACAGCCTAAGTGTTAACAGCTCAGTGGTCCCTCTGCCTTTTTGAGTGAGGCGGCTGCCTTCAGTGAGTAAAGACAAAGGGCAAGTTGTGATAGCCTTTGGTATCCACACTAGTGGCACCCAAGCTCTCGTCTGGCATCCAGGATAAATGAGGTCACACAAACGAATTGAAGGATGGTAAATGTGGGGAACTTTATTGCTGATGAAAAAGGCTCTGAGCAGGAAGGGAAGCTGAAAAGGAGATGAAGCGGGAAGGTAATCTTCTCCTGAAGTCCAGCCATCTCCGGCCAGATTCTTCTCTGATGTTGTACCATCAAGCTGTCCCTCTGAAGTCGAGCCACTTCTCTCTGACGTCCAACCTAGTCTCCAACATGCAGCTGCTGCTCCTCTCTCTGCCAGCTGAGTATGAGGTTTTTATAGGCACAGGATGGGGTGGGGTGGGGCAGGGCAGGGCCATGGGTGGTTTTGGAAAAGGCAACATTTGAGTGGAACAGGGATATAAGTTCTCACTTTGGATTGCTGTTTCTGGCTTGAGGGTGAGGTAGGGACCTGCCCCTTTCTGCCTAGATTTTCTCTGCCACCTTTATCATTGTATCAGTATTCTTCTTATTACATGGCCCTGAGTTGGAACCATCAGGTCCTGCAAACTCCAGAGCATCTGCTGCATACTGGCCCCCTCCAAGGGAATTGGTCCCAGACAAGCATCTCTGGGAAAGAGGCACATCAACTAAATGTGAAACCCTCTCCAGTTCTGGAAATACTGGTTCTGCTTTCCACAGCATTAGAATCCTCGATTTGGTGACTCTGCTGCTTTACAAGAAAGAAACAACTGTTGAAACACTGGGAATTTTCCCCAGTAGGGAGAATGAAAGAGCCCCAAGGAGAATTGGAAAGTGAGACCAGGCCGTTCACCAGGGCTCATTCCTGCCATCCAGCCCAGCGTCTGGCTGCTCAGCAGACCTTTCTGCCAATGCTCACAGCCACCTAGGCTTGGGCCTGGGCACCTCTGCTGGCACCCATGATTTCTCTGCCTGCTCCACCATCGGAATCCCGTGCCCCAGGCTCCCTCCCTGGAGGCCATCTCAGAAGGAAACACCAAGGGGAAGACAGCCCTTTAAGAAGTGTGGACCCCATGTTAAATTGAGACCCCTCAGATAGATACGGCTTTGAAGCAACTGATTTTCTATGGTGTCATAGGGAGACCTGCCCTCCCCAAAGTTTAGAAAGCTGTCTAGGACCATATGTAATGGAGCTGGAGTCAGAAGTTTTCTACCCAAATCTGT
The DNA here is from genome assembly GCF_001604975.1 of Cebus imitator. Taxonomy (NCBI): domain Eukaryota; kingdom Metazoa; phylum Chordata; class Mammalia; order Primates; family Cebidae; genus Cebus; species Cebus imitator. The sequence goes on from NW_016107619.1 coordinate 1,944,317, forward strand.
CACAGAGGAGACAAAACTAGCACTGGTTCATGATAGATAATAGAACGGCTTAAGCAAAGGGCAAGCAAGCATATGAAAATGCTGGAGAAGAACAAGGCACTTTATCCATGTCCCCCATGCACCCTGCCTCAGCCCTGAGGCAAAAGAATCTTTGAGCCCAGGCAGTCGGCAGGGACCTGAGGGCTTAATGCGTCACTTGCTCAGAGCAATTGCAACACTGCTGCTAGAATTATCTTTCTCACACGGTTCCCATCACAGTCCTCTGCAGCTTAAACATCCTTGAGTTTCCTGTGGATCCACAGGCATCTTCACATGGCATTGAAGTCCCTTCCCAGTCTGGCTCTCAGCTCTGGTCCCCTCAGGCTCCCATAGTTCTCCTGAACCTACTGTTGGAAACAGACGCTCAGTGCCACAAAGAAAAATTAGCACTGAGACAAAGGATCTCTCAGAAAGGCAATTTTTACTTCCTGTAGGAAGGGTACCCTCACCAATCATCTTGCCACAGAGAGTACAGTGAACAAAGAAAAAGCAGACATATTTATCCCTTACGCATTTGGGGTTGTCCTTACTGCTGTGTCTGATCTCCATTGGTTGGAGCCAGTCCTCACAATTTAAACTAAAACCCAGTTGGCTAACAACTTAAAACTTTTTAAACAGGTCAAAGCAATGGAGAACAAAAAGAAAGTCCAAATAAGGAAGGGGCATAAGCTGTGAGCTGAGACATGCCTGTGAGCACATCCAGCACAGATATCTTCGTTAAAGTACAAGGACGTAGAATGTAGTACGTGCCTGTGAGCATGTCAAACTGCTATGTAGGATAGGGCTTAACAAACAGTGATTAATAAAAAAGCAAGAAGGATTTATTCTTTAACAAAAAAGGAAACTTTGAAGAGGAACTTTTCTACTTCCCACAGTCACAAGCCCCATTACAAACTCAGCCTGGCGATCTCTTTCATCCTCAAACCCTAGTTCTAATCCTGCCTCTCTCGGAGCACATTCCAGAGCCCCATGCGGACACGCTGCCTGCCTTACCACAGCCTGTAATAATTCCACCAAATACATTATTCATTTATCGGCTCTGAAAGTTGGAGTGGTTAAGAGGCTCTGAGGTCAGTCCACCTGGCCCACTAGCCAAGGGCTCTTAAGCATTTAAGGTCTCTTTCAATATTTGTTTCTGCTAGATAGTTTCTAAAACGTGGGACAGAGGGCCAAAAGACATTGATTTCACTGATATAACAATGCGTGGGTACGTTGCAGATTGTTACCGTGGAAGTGCCTCTACCCAGACTCACCTCTGAGCTGAGTTAGTTTCAGATGTTAAGTCTGCAGGTTGGCAGGGAGATGGTGAGATTCGTCAATGCATGTGTATGTTTGTGATTGGGTTGGGAAAGTTTGCTGACTTCCAAAACCTCCACCAGACACTAGCAGGGATTCCGTAAATTTCAGAATTCCAAGGGGATTGGATTTTGAAGAAAGGAGATGTTCACATACAGGCTACCACAATTCTTGTTCTTTTCCTTTTGCTTTTTAAAGGAGTACTGAAGAAGAAAATAAGAGATACAAAACAGAACCATAGTTTGTTAGGAGGGCAGAGCAGGGCTGCGTGGTTCAATTTGTTGAGAGAATCAGGGAAGCATCAGAAAAGATAAGGAGAAAAATCAGTCAGAACCAAGTCAGTGTTGTGAGTTTCAGCAGCATCTGAAGTAGCCAGAAGGTACTTAGAAATGTATTTTGTTTTATCACATATAGTCTTATGTTTACCTTACCAGATTCCCTGGTAACACAAGGTTCCTTTAAAGTGAAGTCTGTAGCCTTAAGTCTTATTGACCCATTAATATTTCATCTAAAACAATGTAACATCTTAAACTGAAACCTAAAGGTAAGATTAGAACACAAGCATTCAGACAGGTTTGTTGTACAGCTGGGCTGTGGTGAGTCAGTTAACATTTTCATTTTTTTCTTTTAGAAACAGGGAAAATTGACCAAGAGATTCACAAATACAACACCCCAGGATTCACTGGTTGCCTCTCCAGAGTCCAGTTCAACCAGATCGCCCCTCTCAAGGCCGCCTTGAGGCAGACGAACGCCTCAGCTCACGTCCACATCCAGGGCGAGCTGGTAGAGTCCAACTGCGGGGCCTCACCGCTGACCCTCTCCCCCATGTCGTCCGCCACCGACCCCTGGCACCTGGATCACCTGGATTCAGGTAAAGTCTCCAGCAATCTCCAGCAGATTGCTTCGTTTCTTTAAATCTCAGTCTCTTGGGACCATGGAATGGATTTAATACCAGCACCTCACTGGTAGCGTCAGTGGAGGATTTAAGAAAGGGCAAAGGAACGTGTGAGAAGAGGGTTCTCAGGGCAGCACTTAGCCCGTCTGAAATACTTCAGGCCAAAAATAAGTAAGTTGAAGGTAAAGAATGTAGGAACTATTAACTCTTCAATGAGTTAAATTATGACTTGCCTAAACTGACGTCTGTGCCGTGACTGTGGGTGATTTTATCAATTCGCTTTCTCACCTTTGCCTCATGACTCCCAATGACTTGCGGCCACATACTCTGTGTTTTAAGAAGAGATTTACCTATAGCAGTATAGAGACCCGTCTCCTGGCTCCGTATTTATATGAATGATACTGTAGGCTTCCAGATCTTTACGAGGTACATTTAAGCTTGCAAAACTCGGTGGATTTAGTCCCACTTCTTTGAGTGCTAAGACATGTAATTTGAAAGCACGGGACTCAAATGAAAGGATGTAGCTGTTGGCTGAGAAATTGAATGAAAAGAGTATATACATCAGCCTGCGGGGTAGACAGCCTATTAAGCTGTATCTCAGGAGACTTAGGTCCTACTCCTAGCTCCACCTAAATTGGCCTTGGACAACTCAGGTGACCTCTCTAAGCTTCTACTTTTTCGCCCATACGGTAAAGAAGGAGAGGGGAGTGTAGCCTCTAACTGACCTCCAAATCCAACATTCAGTGGGTCTCCAGGCAACATGTGATGTTGCTGATCAAAAAACAGGAGGAAGATGAGGCAGGAAGCAACACAGCTGGAAGGTCTGGATTCCAGCACCATCACTGCCTCTCACCAGCAGATTAACCTTGGGCAGTTTTCATAACCTCATTCCTCAGTTTCCCCATTCCCTAAATGGAGTTAATAAGACCTAACTCATGGAATTCTATTTAAAGTGGTATGATTAAATGTGATGTGTTTAATCACAAGCATGTAGCAAGTGCAAAAGTTTAGCTACGATAATATTAATAATCATGGTTATTATATCAGACATAATTTGCTATAATGCTTGAACGTTGAGTAAACACTTCGAAATCCTCTCGCCACACAAACTTGTAATCTGTAACAGCTCATTCTCTAAACCTTGTGCGCTTGATCGCTTTAATCATGTTCCGACCCTGCCCAAGTTCTGCTTTCAGTGCAGCTGTTGTCATTGTGATTCCTTGCCAGGGTTGTGCTGCGAAGCTCTGTGAAGCTTAGAAAGAAGCCAAAATTGCTCTGTTGTCAGAATAGCCAATTTACAGATGAAACAGTCCTCTTTGTTCCCCACACATGGATTCCTAGAACTTGACGCAGGGCGCTGTGTGCTAAGGGCACATATGAAGAATTCCGTTTTATGAATGCTGTTAGGATTACACAGCAGTCTGGCTTTTCCTCATGGGCTGGCTTGAACAAAGGAAAGTGTTCCTAATGCTGAAAGAAGAAAAGTAAGAGTGAAAATACAAGAGGAGAAAAGACATGTCAGGGCCACAGAGGAACAGAGATCTCTCAGATAAATTCCTCCAAATGCCCAAGTAGACAAATACCATAAATGATCTTTCTTTGCAGTGCACGAGTCCTTCCACTGTCAAAGGGACCCACTGCCTGAGGCTGTGAACACCTGTGGTCTAAATCAGGGTGAAGAGACTAGTTTCTGAAACATCTAGATCCTACCTTGGGCCAATATGAGTTCCTATGTATTATGACTTCATTAGGAACGTGTTTGTTGTTAAGATCTGTCAGACATGATTGTAGGGACCAAAGAGTTTGTTTTTATTTTTTAAAAATCATGCTTTGTGCATGACATGTATGGATTGATGGATGGAATCAGTCTCACTCTGTTGCCCAGGCTAAAGTACAACGGTGCCATCTTGGCTACTGCAGCCTCCACCTCCCAAGCTCAAGATATTCTCCTGTCTCAGCCTCCTGAGTAGCTGGGATTATAGGCACCTGCCATCATGCCCACCTAATTTTTATATTTTTGTAGAGACGGGGTTTCACCATGTTGGCCAGGCTGGTCTTGAACTCCTGATCTCAGGTGATCCACCCACCTTGGCCTCCCAAAGTGCTAGGATTACAGGATTCTCCTTGACTGATTTATGCAAATGTATATAGGGAACATATCTGTTTGTTAGTATTTGATGCTCAAGTCAAAATTCTGTAACTCTGACATCACAGTAGGCCCATGCTATGTAACATGAGATCCATTTGCAGAAAAATTTCCTCTTACACTTGGAGAGTTCTTACCCAGTGTCCAGCAGGTGACGTATTAATCCAATTGTCATGAAACCAATTACAAGGACAGAAAACAGTTGGCTGGGCGAGGTGGCTCACATCTGTAACCCCAACACTTTGGGAGGCCTAGGTGGGTGAATCACCTGAGGTCAGGAGTTTGAGACCAGCCTGATGAACATGGTGAAACCCCTTCTCTACTTAAAATACAAAAATTAGCCAGGTGTGGTGGCACATGCCTATAATCCCAGCTACTCAGGAGGCTGAGGCAGGAGAATCACTTGAACCTGTGTGTTAAAACGTACTCTGAATGAAGAGACCCCCTAAACAGGCTTTGTGTGAGCAACATGGCTGTTTATTCACCTGAGTGCAGGCAGGCTGAGTCCAAAAAGAGAGTCAGCGGAGGGCAGTGGGATAGGAGTTGGTTTTATAGGTTTGGGGTAGGCAGTGGAAAGTTGCAGAAGTTACAGTTCAGGGCAGTTTTTGCAAGCTGGAAGGGGATCGTAGGGTCTGGTGCCATGAGGTTGACCAAGGTTGATTACAAAGCCAGTTGCATTATCAGTTGAGGCAGGAATAGGGAACAATAGAAGAATGTCTCAAAGTTAATTAGGCACTGCAGGGGTTGATCATTCTTCCCCTTTTATGGTCTTCCAGTTACTTCAAACTTTCTAGTTCCAGAAACTCATCTGGAATGTACATACAGGTCACAGAGGTTACCATGCTGTCCGTGGCGCAGTCAGTCGGCTTAAAAGACCTTGCAGTTCTGTCTTTTTATATTAGTAATATAAAGGAAAAGGAAATGAAGAGTGGAGGGCAGTGGAATATTAGGAAGGCTGACACAAAGGGGAGATGTTTCTCAGGGCTTCTTTGAAAGGGATTGGGAGTGATGCAGAAACCTAAAAATGGGAAAGAATTTAGACTGCTGGGAGATCTTAGGGCAAGGGGTGATACTGTGTGGTTGTTAGAAAGAGCATTTGTTGTATTGATTAGTTATCGCTTGTATACAGTTTTTGGAGGAATTAAGAGATTAGTCAGAAAACACAGGGTCCAAATAAGAGAAGGAGAAAGATAGGTATCAGAGGACTAATGATTGGAAGAAGCCATGACACACAGTTAGAGAGTTGTCCAGCCAGGTCCAGAATCACCATTTGCCCGATTAGCGAGCTTTTGGGCTTTGTCTTTTAATCTGTTGATGGCATCACATACGAGGCCAGACTGGTTTACATAAACACATTCTTCACTTAAGAATAGGCAAAGACCTCCTTTCTTAGCAGTCAGTAAATTAAGACTTCAGCAGTTTTGGAAGACAACTGCAGCTAGGGAATTTACTTGAGCTTGAAGAAGGTATAGTGATTAATTCTGCAGTGCTAGCAGAGAAATCATTAGAGAGGCTATGGAAGGTGACAATTGAAGGGGTTAGGCCTGCTATGCCTGTGCTGATTACAAATAAGGGGATCCGTGGAATGACCTGCTTGTGTTACGTTGGGACCACAAGGGGAACAGGGAAGCTTTTGTCTTGGTTGACAAACCAAATTTTGGGAGTAAGGAAAATTAGGGTACAAGTGCCTGTCTAGTTGGTAGGAAGGCAGATGTAAGGAGAAGAACCACAGAGGGAAAAAAGTCCTTGGCTTAAACAGAGGTGGAAGTGTAAACCAAAAAGGTGAGAAAGTGTTCCAAGGGGGCTGGGACTTTGGACCCAAATACCAAGGGAACCAGCAAGGGCTGTGGCAGTTAAAGGTTGTCGCGGGGTTTGGTAGGATAACCGTATGGAGGGAGAGCTCATGTTTTCATGGTGTTTGCAAAAGCGTTTGGTATCTGAGTAACCATTCACTTTCATTAACAAGGTTAAGAATAAGCAGGCAGGAAGAGGGGTCTGGAGGAGAATCTGGTGAACAAGGGGAGGGCAGCCAAGGATGGAGTGAGAGACAAGGTGAATGCCTACCTAGGCAAAACTTGAAGTTTATCTGCCAATCTTGTGCAGGGGAAAATCCGGGGCCTGGTGTATAAGAAAAGGAGGGAGTCGGCCGGGCACGGTGGCTCACACTTGTAATCCCAGCACTTTGGGAGGCCGAGGCGGGTGGATCATGAGGTCAAGAGATCGAGACCATCCTGGTCAACATGGTGAAACCCCGTCTCTACTAAAAATACAAAAAATCAGCTGGGCATGGTGGCGCACACCTGTAATCCCAGCCACTTGGGAGGCTGAGGCAGGAGAATTGCTTGAACCCAGGTGGCGGAGGTTGCGGTGAGCCGAGATCGCGCCATTGCACTCCAGCCTGGGTAACAAGAGCGAAACTCCGTCTCAAAAAAAAAAAAAGAAAAGAAAAGGAGGGAGTCTGAGAAAGCCCTGAGGAGTGGAATGACAGAACATTGAGATGTGACTGTTTTGAGGGTGGAATTCCATGATGGAAAAGAAATAAGGGGTTCTAAAAGACAAGCCAGGGGCTTGTATCCTACATGGAAGATTTCCTTGGGCAAGAGAATCTGATGGTTTTTGGTGTCCTCTGCAGTGGATCACTCTAGCCTTGGCTGGGAAGAGAGTGGCCTTAAGGAAGACCTTTATTAAGGGGGCGTTGATAATAGAGCATCCCTGTGTGGTTGGAAAACCTCTTTCTGCCCATGTGGCAGCATGGTGGTGTAGGATGTGGAAGGCGTATTTGGAGTCAGTGTTGCTATGAACTGTAGTCCTTTGGCAAGAGTAAGAGCACAGGTTAAGGCAATCAGTTCAGCTTGCCGAGAATCAGTGGAAGAGGGGATTGTGGCCGCCTCGGTAATACATGAGTGGGATACAACAGCATAGCCAGCTTTGGCCAGTGCCAACCGACTAGGCTTGGAGGAGCTGCCATCAATAAACCATGTGTGGTCTGGAAGTGGGAAATGGGGAGGACGCATATGGATTAGGGAGATGCAGTCATGGGGTTCAGGGTCTGTGTTGGGTATTAAGTGAGAGGCTGGGTTGAAGTCAGGTCCAAGAGCAGTGGTTACGGTGGGGGTTTCAATAAGACGGCGAGGGGCTGAAAGTAAGTGTGTGAGGTGTGAAGAGGAAACTAAACTTTGGAGATTGTGAGAGCTATGGAGGGTAAGTGGAGCACAGCCTGTAATTTTAAGGGATTCTAGGAGTATTACAGCTGTGGCGGCCACAGTGTGTAAACATGACGGCCAGCCTAGAACTGTGAGGTTAAGCTGTTTAGACAAGAAGGCAGCCGGTCGTGGGCCTGGCTCTTGTGTCAGAACCCTGACTGCACAGCCTTCTGCTTCTGCCACATGAAGGGAGCAGGGTTGGGAGGAGTTGGGGAGCACTACTATAGGGGCTGTTTCTAAGTCCTTCTTTAAAAAGCAAAAGGAAGAATGGGGGAAGGATTTGGGGTCTATGGGTCTAGCTAAGTTTCCTTTTGTCAGTTTATAAAGTGTTTGGTTAGGAGGGCGAAACCTGGGATCCTACAATGCCTAGGAAGGAGAGAAGCTGCTGTTTAGTGGATGGGTTTGGGAAGTTAACTGGATACAGGGAGAGTGCGTGTATGCCGGCGAAGGATTATACCAAGAAAGGTAACAAATGGGGAAGAGATTTGGGCTTTAGAAAAACATTTTTGAAGTCAAGAACAGAATAGTGAATTGTGGAAGGGGGTATGGAAGACAGGGGGGTACAGGGGTTTGGTACAACCAATCCGATTGCTGTGGCGGAGGTCTTGGACTAGCCTGGAGGATATGTCTGGTGTTTGGAGATGTAGGAACTGAAAGGCCATGTTGTAGTAAGCGAGTAATAACAGGCTTTAGGCCTTTTAAGGCCTGTGCTGGGGTGGGGTACTGGCGCCGGGAGGGATAAGGGTGGTTAGGTTTTAAGGGGATGATGGGGGTGAGTGACCTGCAGTGAGGGATGCGGAGGTGGTGTCCCGCTCCCTAGGGTTAGGGTTGGGGAACATAAGGGGAGCTACTGAGGGAGGTATGGGTTCCGGGAGGAGGACGACAATGAGGTGTGGCTGTAGCCCCGGAGTAGTTAAGGACGCAGACATGTTGCTAGGATAGCCTGGCCTTAGGGGAGCTGGACAGGTGGGGATGATTAGGAACGAATGTGGAAAGGAGTGCGGGCCTAACTGACGCCGCACTTGGGGGGTTTTGAGAGGCCTGGAGCCCTTGCTGTCGATTAACACAACAGTTATGGAGGCCAAGGAGACAGGTCCTTGAAAAGAAGGCAGCGTGGGGTGCGTGGACTCCAGACCGATTAAGAAGGGGATGGACTTACCCTTCACCGTAAATTTACCCAAAACTCGGTGTCCGTGATGGTCCAGGAGACCTCTGAGATGTTCGGGCAGCGTCAGGCTTCAGCCACCAAGCCACGGAGATCTGGGCAGGACTCAGTCCAGGAGCTCTGAGAACAGCAATGTGAATCAGACAGTCTGACTTTCAGCGGCGACCCCACACAGACGGGGCAGGGCTTAGGAGGAATCCCAGGCGGCGGGCATTCCTCGGCCCAGTGGCCAGGCTTCCAACACCTGAAACAAGATCTGGGAGGGGCAACTGGACGCTGCAGTCTGGGCACTCTGACATGTTTGTGAGCCGGTGGCGTGGCTGGGGTTTGCCTCACGGCAGAGGCAGCCTCGGTAGTGCTGAGATGCGCTGCCGCCGGGCAGCTTCTTCCCTATTACTGAACACCTTGAAGGTGAGGTTGATTAAATCCCGTTGTGGGGTTGGAGGGCCAGATTTTAATTTCTGTAGCTTTTTAAATGTCAGGGGCTGACTGGGTGATAAAATGCATATTAAGCATTCTTCAGGGGTGAGGGTAGAAGTAAGGATGGCATTTAAGTCACTTTGGGTGAGATTCTAGGACTGGGTTAAGTATTGGAACTCTTGTATATATTTAGTAGGATCTGATGAAAAGGAGCCTAACAGTTGGCCGATTTGGGACAGGTCAGATAAAGAGAAGGGAACGTGTACGTACCCTAACTATGCCTTTGGCTCCAGCCACCTCTTGAAGGGGGAATTGTGGGGCAGGGACGGAGGACTAGGCTGGACCGGGTATGAGGTGAGGAGGTGGGTTGTGAGAGGTAGAAGAGGGGGGCGGGGTGGGGGGGAGGGGATTGTTAGGGCCTGGATTGGGGTTTGGTTCAGACAGGTGGGGAGGAGAAAGGTCGGAAGGGTTGATGGACAAGGAGGTTTCTGGGTCGCGGGCAGAAGGGAGAGGAGGACAATTTGGGATGGGTGGCACTGAGAGCAGAGATTAGGGAGGGACTGGAGTATTAAACGCCTGGACATCGTGCATCTTAGACCATTTGCCCATTTGTTAAAAAAAAAAAAAAAATTGTGTGGGTCTCACAGAACAGAAAAATTGAAAGTGCCATTTTCTGGCCATTTGGAGCCACTGTCTAATTTGTATTGAGGCCAGGCCGTGTTACAGAAAAAGAACAGATATTTAGGTTTCAGATTGGGTGACAGTGAAGAGGTTTTAGGTTTTTTAGCATGCAGGCTAGAGGCGAAGACAGAGGAATAGAGGGCCGAATATTGCCCCGGCAAGGAGATAAGTTTTCAGGAGAGAAGCAGAGTAGAGAGGAGGAGAAGGAGCGGGCAGCTACCAGTTTTCAGTAGGCGGCCCTGACTGAACCCAGGGCTGTGACGTGGGCGAGTGATCAAGGCAGGCGTCCCCGAGATTGACCAGACACCAAGGGAAGACTGTCTTCCCAAGCCCATGACTAATGTTGGAGTTTTTGAGAGAGAGCTGTCTCTACACAGATAACGAGTATCTCCTTTGTCTCTACTAGAAGGAGAAAGATTTAAAGGAAAAGAGGGAGAGACTGCTTACCCAATCTGAAGGTGGCAGGAGAGCTGCTTGGCACGATAAATGTGAGCAGTTGGGCTGGTCTGATGTGTTGAGGTCTCAGGTGGGTCTCTTCTCAGAGGGGGAGCAAGGACAGGGGGCTGGTCTCCCCACCAGAGTACCCCTGTCCTGGGTTTCAGCACCAAATGTTAAATGTTAAAATGTGTGTTCTGAATGAAGAGACCCTCCCGCCCCCAAAACAGGTCGTGAGTCATGGCTTGAGTAGAGGACATTTGGAAGTACGTTATCTGGTCCAGTGCCTTGGAAGTTTAGTCCCCAACAAGCAGCACTGGGTCTCCTGGAAGCTTTTTAGAAATGCAGAAGCTCAGGCCCCACCCCAGACTGACTAATCAGCATTCGTGTTTTATCATGGTTCCTAGTGACTTACCCCTGCAATTTAAAAGCTCTAATCTTATGTAGTGCTTCTCAATCTTCGAAGCACTTTAGAATTACCCGGGGAGCTTTTTAAAACCCTGATGTCAAGACTACGCTTCCGTCAGAGGTGTCTGAACCAGAGCAACTCCATCTTGAATGGGGCTGGGTAAAATCACACTGAGACATACTGGGCTGCATTCCCAGGAGGCTAAGACATTTGGTCACAGAATGGAATAGGTGGCTGGCACAAGCTACAGCTCACAGAGACCTTGCAGGTAAAACTAGCTGCAGTACAGATGCTAGCTACAACCATCAGACTGCCTTCTGGTCGTCCTCACTGCTGTATTCCCACCAGCCCCATGACAGTTTATAAATGCCATAGCACTGTCAGGAAGTTACCCTATGGGGTCTAAAAAGGAGAGGCATGAATGATCCACCCCTTGTTTAGCATAAAATCAATAAACAACCATAAACATGGGCAACCAGCAGCCCTTGGGTCCGCTCTATTGAGAAGCTGTACTTTTTACTTTCCTAAATGATATGTGTTAGGGTCACAGCCAGGCGAGCCCACAGACCCCCCTCCCCATTCTCGTTCTCCCTGGCTAAGCTGAGCTCATAACAAAAACAGCCTCAAGCCTTGTAAATAGGGCACCTGGGTTCCAGGATGTGTTCACACCCAGCTCGAACCCACCATGTTGACCCAATTAAGCAGAATGTCAGTCCCTGAGAACCAAGATGCGGTTTTTCTTAGAATAACACCTGGCTACCTGCAAACCCCCTATATAACCCCACGGTCTGTAAGCCAGGCTGCTGCCTGGCAGGTTGAAATAAACTTGCGAAACCTGACCTTGGGTCTGCCTCTTCATCCTTTTGGTCAGCCTTATGTTTTGGTGCTGAAACCCGGGACGGGAGTAGGTGCTGGCCACTCTTTCTCTCTTTGCCTCCACAGCTAGCCCCCCCCATCCCGAACCCCTTTCCAGACCCAGGAGGGAAACCCCAGACCTCCATTGCCAACTGTGGTTATCTCCATCCACATCATCACCTCCTAGCCCGTAAGGTGGATAGAGGTTTGCCTCCATCCAGGTTCCTCAACCCTCTGTTTTCTGTCCCAAAAAGTCCCAGCACTGGGCTGAGGATGCCCTTCCAGCCCCAGGGACTTCAGTCCTGTCATCCTGGGGATGCCTAGTTGGACAGTGACTGTTCTGAATTCACTGTCTTAGGTAGAAGAAACAGGGCAGAGGATGCTCTCTCCTACCTTCCTTCTCAGCAGCCTCCTCCTCTTCTGGCCTTTTACCATGGGGTCTGGCCAGTCATTTCCGTCTAAAACTACCCCTTTAGGATGTCTCCTCCGGTATCCAGACAGCTTTGGTCTCCAGTCTGAAGTCAGGCCCACGAGATTAATTTTCTACTGTAATATAGCCTGGCCCCAATATAAATGAGATAATCGTTCTCAGTAGCCTGAGAATGGTGCTTTAAATTTCAACATTCTTTAAGACCTTGAAAATTCCTTCCACCACAGTGGTGAACGTTCTGAGGTTCCCCAATGTTTCAAGGTTGAGCTTGAAACCCAGCTCAACCCCTCCCACAGTCCCAGCAGACAACACATCCTCTTTTGACCCGGCTGACTTCCCTTCTCCCCACCAGTGCCCAGAGCCTCTGCCCTATGTCCCTGCTCTAGCTCTTCCTTTGTCCCCTCCGCCCTCCCCCCTCCACACCCCCACCCACTTCCAACTCCGACTCCTCTCCATCTCCACCCCACACTTGCTCCCGGACCGGCATTCCCAGCAGCCAGCTCACTTACTTACTCCTTAGAGAAGTGGCGGGGGTGGAAGGCATTGTCCGCTTTCCTGTCCCCTTGTATCTATCTGATCTCTCCCAAATCAAAAAGCGCCTCGGGTCTTTCTCCTCCGATCTAGACACTTAAAGAATTTAAATATCTTACCCAGTCTAATGAACTTACCTGGCATGATCTCTGTAGCACTCTCTCCTCCTGGAAGAGAAGGAAAGAGTGTGGCTTACGGCACAGGCACATGCTGATGACCTCCACCGGCAGGACCCTACTAAACCTGTGGGGGGCGCTGCTGTCCCACGAGAGAAACAGGCCTGGGAATATCAGCCTACAGATCCCAGCCGGGCATCTCGTAACCAAATGATTACAGCCTATGGGCAGCTTTGTTAAGGCCTGCGTTGAGGCAAGTAAATTTTGAAAAGCTCAGAGAAATTTCCCAAAAGGCAAACAAAAATCCTGCCCAGTTTCTTTCCCGCCTTTACAGACACCCTCCAAAAATACACCCATGTTAGTCCTGGCCTCAAGAAGGCACCATAGTTCTTAACACTCATTTCATCTCCCAGTCTGCTCCAGACATCCAGCACAAACTTAAAAAGGCTGAAGATGGCCCTCAGACCCCACAGCAAGACCTCCTTAACCTGGCCTTCCAGGTCTTCAATATCAGGGATGAGCAAAGTGAAATAGACAAGGCCCAGAGAGATGGTGCTCAACACCAGCGTCTAGCAGCACCCATGCACCAACCTAAACAGCCTGGCTGTGGCACCCAGGGGCACAAAAGACCCAAAAGCAGTGCACCTCCAAGGCCATGTTTCAAGTGCAGCAAGGAAAGCCATTAGGCTCAGGCATGTCCCAATCCCGGGCGCCAAAGGGCCCCTTCCCCATCTGCCAGCAGACAGGCGACTGGAAGTCTGACTGTCCTCCAACAGGCAGACAGAAAAGCCTGTACCTCCAACCCGCAAGCCCTTCACTGAGACAAAAGGTGAAGAATCGCTTGCACTCCCACAGCTCCTTGGCTTAGCCGCTGAAGATTGACAGAGCCCAGGGCACCGGGCCCCAGCCCCATCTGCCGTCACTGTATCGGGGCCCATGGTAACTGTTAGTAGCAGGTAAGCCAGTCTCTTTTTTAATTAACACCAAGCACCTACTCAGCTTTGCCTGAATTTTCAGGACCAACTCATCCCTCACAGGTCTCTGTTGTGGAGGTTGATGGATTTATCTCGTGCCACGTGCCACGTGCCACCGAACTCCTCACTTGTTCACTATCTAATACTGTTTTCTCCCACTCTTTCCTTATGCCTCACCACTCTAGGCAAACCCCCATCTCTAAAGCTCCTCCAAGCTGCACCCCTCCCGGCTAAGGCAGGAGTTACACGCTGCCGAGGACGCCAAACAGGATCAGATGAAATCTCAAAAGTGAACAGAAACGCCGACGAGGCAGCAAAAAAAGAGCCTGCCCCTCTCCTCCTTGTCACCCCACAATCCAACCCCAGTATCCCCCACCAAAAAAGCTTCATCGTTACAACAAGACGCCTCCTTCCAAGGAAACTGGATAGTCAAAAATCAAAAAAGTCATCCTCCCTCAAAAACAAACCAAAGAAATTCTAACATCTCTTCACCAATCCTTCCATATCGGCGCACGCCCCTGTACCTTCTCCTTCGTCCTTACATCTGTTCATCCCGCCTATTTCCCTCGCTAAAAAACATAACCTCAAGCTGTCGTGTATGCTCTGTCACTTCCTCTCAAGGGGCCTCCGCTGTCCTCCTGTCCCCACACATCAGCTAAGAGAGACAGCCTCTCCTCATAACAAATATTAAAAGTCCTCTCCTCTCCCCCATTCCCGCACAGAAAAATAAAAGACAAAAATCTCAAAAGGAGTTTAACGATCCCTAGGACTCTATCAGCCACCTCCCCATACCTGCTTTCCCTTTCCTCTCCTGCCTACTCAGTTATCCCAGTTTCTCAGATCTAGGACCATATTCCCATTCGCTTCTCACACCATCCAAAGTAGACAGAGCCCTCACCCTCACTAAAAACCATCCCACTGCCCTTGCCAACAGAGCTACCAAACTTCTCTCCACATATACTGCCAATTACAACCATGCAAAACCCCCTCACCCTGTCATCCAAAGTCCCATAACCCTCCACACCCCAAAACTTGGCCAAGCCCTCTTAGGTGTCACCTCTTCCAGCGGACACATACACATAGGCAGCATCCCTCCCTCTGCCTGCGGCCCAGCTCAAGCCATCTCTCATCCCTCTTCCCATCCCTCACTCCAAGTAAATTATTCAGTTTCCCCTGCAGCTAACTGCCTCTTTACCCAGCCCCTCCACATTACCTCCTCTTCTGCCTCTCAAACATGGAAACCCTTTCCCAGACAGGAGTTCTCAAAGGCGTCTCTCTCTCCTCCTCTGGGTTGCTGAAGCTGGACCAAGTCCCTCCACACACAAGGAACCTACACACTCCAACACCTGTTCTCAACCCACTTGTCTGTTTACATTAACACCGCAGGCATCTTCCTCCTCGGCAGGAGACAGAAGTAGGTTGTGGATCCGCAAACTGGACAGATACTTGCACCCTGGTCTACCTTACCCCAACATTAACCTTGTCCCACCAGACCAAGTGCTCCCTGTCCCTGCTACCCTACACACCCACCCAGAAAGAACAATACAGTTCATTCCCTTATGAGTAGCCCTTAAAAGCAGGAAGCCTAAAAACCTCACTATCATATTTCCAGTCACTCTCCCAAAACTTCCAATCATCAGTTAAAAAAAAAAAAAATTAGCAAATGCTATCACTCACCTCTAAAACCAACTAAACTCTTCATCAGCAGTCACCCCACAAAAACCGCAGAGGCTGAGACCTCCTCGCTGCTGGGAAAAAAAAAAAAAAAAGGCTGTGCCTCTTTTTAAATAAACAATGCTTTTTCTACCTCAATAAATCTAGGTTAGTACAAAGTACTATCAAAGGGCTCAAAGTCCAAACCCCAAAAATGAAAAAAACACAATTCTTCTGCCTGGCCCTCCTGGCCCGGTTGGTCTCTCAGCTCCTGGGCCCCTCGGCTGCTTCCCCTCCTCAGCCCTGCTGCAACTCTCCTCCTCCTCTTGGTCCTTGGCCCTTGCCTTTTACACCTTTTCACCCAGTTTTTGCATAATTAATTACAAGGTTTTTACCCATGGCACAATACAGGACTACCAACTTGCAACCCAGCCTCACCCCAACCAGCACCCCTACTCAGCATGACATAAAGCAGCTAGAAACAAACAGCCCCCTTTTCCCTTTCTTTTATATATACAACAAAAGACTGGAATGTTAGGGATACAGCAAGGCAAGCCCATAGACCCCCTCCCCATTCTCGTTCTCCCCTGCTAAGCCTCAAGCCTTGTAAACAGGGCACCTAGGTTCCAGGATGTGGTCACACCCAGCTCGAACCCAGGACGTTGACCCAATTAAGCAGAATGTCAGTCCCTGAGAACCAAGATGCAATTTTCCTTATAATAACACCCAGCTACCTGCAAACCCCCTATGTAACCCCCATAGTCTGTAAGCCAAGCTACTGACTTCACTGCCTGTGGTGAGGCAGCCAGCCTGGCAGGTTGAAATAAGCTTGCTAAACCTGACCCTGGGTCTGCCTCTCCATCCTTTCAGTCAGCCTTACAATATGATTTGACTGTGTCCTCACCCAAATCTCATCTTGAATTCCCACATGTTGTGGGAGGAACCCAGTGGGAGGTAATCAAATCATGGGGGCAGGTCTTTCCTGTGCAATTCTCATGACAGCGAATAAGTCTCATGAGATCTGATGGTTTAGTAAGTGGGGGAGTTTCCCTGCACAAGCTCTTTCTTTGCCTGTGGCCATCCATGTAAGACATGATTTACTCCTCTTTGCCTTCCACCATGATTGTAAGGCCTCCCCAGCCATGTGGAACTGTGAGTCCATTAAGCCTCTTTCCTGTATAAACAGTCTTGGATATGTCTTTATTAGCAGTGTGAAAACAAACTAATAAACTTGCTTTCACCTTGCTCTGTAGATTCACCCTAAATTCTTTCTTGTGTGAGATCCAAGAGCCTCCTCCTGGTGTCTGGATTGGGAACCCTTTCTGGTAACACTTCCATGCACCGTTGCTACAGTTCTTACCAGAGAAGTTTCTTTGAACATGTGGAACACCGGAAACCATGAGGAGGAGGTTCAGCATTCACTCCTGAGCATGCAGCCAGCTCTTGGGGGTGCTTCTCTGCAGCTTGCCTTTTACACTGACCATCACTCTTCTCTTCCTATGGGAGAATGAAAGGGAAAGGATGCCATTTGAAGGGTCTTCATGATTATTTTTTAAAAAGAAAAATCCCAATATCTAGTCCTAAACCCCTGATGGACCAAATCAGACCCTCAGGGGTTGGGGGACACAGGTGTGTATGATGTAAACCCTCCTCCCCAGGTGTGTCATGTATTCTATAGGAAGAATAGAATTCTATAGAGTTTCTAGAAGAACAAATGAGGCATAGTTTGTGATAGTGCTTGTCAGATAAAGGAAGCACGAAGAAGGCTTCTTTCTGCACCTGTTGAATCCCCAGTGGCTTCAGTTTAAAATAATTTCCATACCAACACAGTTCCACATGGTTGGGGAGGCCTCACAATCATGGCAGAAGGCAAAGAGAGAGCTTGTGCAGGGAAACTCCCCCTTATAAAACCATCAGATCTCATTAGACTTATTCACTATCGAGAGCAGCATGGAAAGACCTGCCCCCATGATTCAATTACTTCCCACCGGGTCCCTCCCACCACACATGGGAATTCAAGATGAGATTTGGGTGGGGACACAGTCAAACCTATCAATTAGGAAAGCAAAGGAATAAAAGAATAGCTAGTGTGTGACCAACATCGAGAATCACTCATCAAATAAAAGAAGGGTCCATTTGGTCAATGTTTCAAAATAAGGTTACCAAAGAAAAAATTAAATACCCAAATACTGCCCAAAACATGGTTTAGGAAAAAAAATGAAGTCTATAGGTGGTGAAATCACAAATAGAAAGGCTGTATCATCCAGCTTGCAAAGAGAGAGGCCTCTCTGGCCATTTTATAAGGAAGCTCACCCAGATAGAGGAGATGTTTTTACCTAAATTTGAGGAGAACTGATCTGCCTGTTTGCAACTGGAAAAGGAGACTTGAAACAAACAAATGAACAATAAATGTGCGGTGTGGCAAGGACTTGGTGGCTCCAGTGAAAGCACCTCTTTATTGAAGGGGCTGCATTCCAGGAAGGAGCCTGTTTGAATAAGATGTCACATTATTACTCAGGGTTTTGAACTGGCTGCTAACATACTTTGAAAGATAGAAAAAAGATGCTGCTTTGAAATGAGGGCTGTGCTTTTCTGAAAGTACAACAGGTACCTTGCTGTGAAGAGTAAGGAGTCATATGATCTTAGTGTTAACGGGATCTTCATGATCATTCAGGGCTACTCAATTCATACCTATACCAAGATGTTTGTTTTGCAGGAACTTGGTGTTAGAATGGAAATTAGAAGTGAAGACATCTACCCATAGGCCTTGTGATCTTTCTGCTCCAGTAACATCTTTCTACTGTCTGAGATCATATCAAATGATAAAAACAGAAAATAGGTTCTAAAGTATGCTGGCTTTATGTAATAAAGAAAAATACTTTTTTCTCTTCTGTGACTGAGCTACTGTTATCTCTCCAGTGACCTTTGGGCTCTATCAGTGTTTTCTAAAATAAGGGACATTTGTGATTGGTCAGGTTGTGCACTGCACAACTACAGCAGATTTCATTTTTAGTGCAGCCTCTGGCTCCTGGAGCAGTGCAACCTGTAGCCTAGATAGGGGGTCGCCATTATGGGAAGCAAATAGACATGGCCTCGTGTAACATACAAAGTAAGTCGTTTCCTGTTCATTTCTCTTTCTGAGAAAATTTCTTTTTCTTTTTACGAAAGTCCTGATTTTGTGAAAGAGAAAGTCTCTATTTGGTTCTGGCATGCCTTTACCACCTCTCCCATGATTGTATTTCATCTTACAATAAAGAGAGAACAGGCTTCTGGTTATTGCCTTGACAGGCAATAGAATTACTCAGTGGGGATGTAAAGTTTTATCAACATATTTATTTAAGAAATTTAGCCAATTTTGTGAAAATGGGTAAATAAACAATACTTGGATTTTACATGTATATGTGAAGAAAAATGTGAAGGTGATTTTCACATAACACTGGGCAGTAGAGAAAGATCACTCCAAGTTCCGGGCCTAGCATGGGGCTTTAAGAACACATTTTTATAGGCAGATGAGATAAACGAAAGATTTCTACATTACGATTTAAGCTGACTTGATTTAAAGCAATTCAGCTCTATTAAAAACATCTAGTCAATCTTTTTTCTTCCTAGTTATTTCCCTCTTTGATAATAAGTACAGCCTGTTTCTAAACATTATACAGTATGGTCCTTAGGAATATTTTTAGAACGTAGTTACAAGGTAGAAAAAGTAACCCCCAGCCCTGAGTTAAAGATCACAGAATGGCAGGCAATTGCCGTGATTCCCCTCTAAGAATTATGGGCTTTGCTGTGTTTTCTCTTTTTGTCTAATTTAGGGAATCTTATTTGCTTGGAATGGAAAGGACTTGCCAGCAGGAAGACAAGCACAGATGGCAGTGCACGTTCTGTAAAATGTAAAAACAAAACAAACACCAGAAAAAAATCCAAGAGTCTCATCCCATAAATTTCTGCACTAAGGAGCAACTCCAAATTGCACACCAAGCTGTTTTACAAGGCGTTGGTGTTAAGCCTTAGAGTGTTTTATCACATTCATGATATTTGATACGGAATACATCAGACCCAAGGCCACATTCTAAGATCTTCTTTAAAATATCATTAAATTAGATGAAGCACTTTAAGATGTAAAGTTTCATTTCCTAAGGGATCTTCTAGTTGTAAAGACTGCAGCTAGTTATTGTCAAAGGACTAGTAGGTCCAGGCTGGATTCTCAGCACAGGTTGCATGGCATATGATGTGAAAGAGCTTGGAAGTCGGCTTTTGTAAGTTGCTAGCAGGTGAATTCACAGCCTCCACTGTAAACTTAAGTTACCTCGTTCTCTGTCCTAACGCAAACCTCATCTGATACTGAGAGGTCCTTGACCAGGAATTCTTAGGGCTCTTCCAACATGGAATTAGGTAGGACATGGAAAATCCAGAAACGTGAGTGGAGGGAAGGGAGTTAACACCCAATTCTCCACCTCCCCAGAACCAAGGCCAAGATTGTCAAGAATCCAGTGTTGAGAATCCACTACCAAGCTGGCCCAGTGGATTTACTCAGGTCCGCAGAGTGGCTGAAAAACCAGCCCTCTTAGGCATGTGGGTCTTCTCCCAGATATATTAGGAACTAGATGGAACTTGGTACTTGGGATCACTCACTATAACAACCCCATACCCCCATTAGACTCGAGCATACCCAGCACTGAGCTGGGAGCTCAGGCCTCCCATCACCACATCAGACACCTTACCACTGGCCATCGTATTGATCTCTGAAGGCCTCTTACCTCCCTCGTTATGACTTCTAAGGAGTTGATTTCTGTCTTTATTCCAAGTTTCCTTTCTATCATCTGACCATAAAATATTTTCATATCTTCATGTACAAAAGAGTTATGGATATAAAGAACATTTTAAAATTATATATATATATATCTATTCAGTTTTCTTCATAATTACAAGCTGATCACTGGTTTTCTTTACCACCTGCAAGCACTTAAAAGTAATCATTCCAGCTCTTATAATTACATCTTAATTATTTCTGAGCAGATCCCTTCTCTCTCCTTATGCTGAGACTGCATGATTAATGCATTTTTATCTCTTATACTCACTCTTTTTATTATGTTATTTGTCTTTTTTCCTCTTCAGTCATCAACACAGTTCACATTTAATTGTGTAAAGAAAAACTATCATCCCCCACTTGCTAATGTGCATTTTCCTGCAAATGATTCAAATTCCACTTTTCCTGCAAAAATACCAAGCAAATTTATGTATCTCAAGTCAAATATATTAGTGTTACACATTTTTGATTGGTCATTTTAGTTGTATCCCACCTTTTATTTCTACAATATTTCCATAGTAAATCACATCATACCCATGATTTTGTTGAGTCAAAGGACATGTGTATTTTTAATTTTGATAGCTACTACAAACCATCCTCCAATCATATAATCCAATTGACAGTCCAATCTATGAGTACCTTTTCCCCACATCCTCACCAAAACAGTGCATCATATTATTCTTTTAAATGTGGCTGTTTTATATGAAAAATAAAATTTTGTTATAGCTTGTATTTCATTAATTATGAGTTAAGTATCTTTATATATCACATATTACATGAACTTCCTCTTGATATTTGCTGCAATAATTATATATTTATATTCTTTCCTATTGATTCATAAGTACTTTTTATATATTAAGTAAATTAGTGTTTTGATACATCTTTGAATGTTTTCCTTGTTTGATCTCAATTTTTTTGAATTTATGAGATTTTTTTTTTTTTTCATGTAAAAGTTTCCAAATTTTACATGGTGAAATGTGAAGTGTTTTATGGCTTTGGGGTTTTGTGACATGCCTTCCCCATTCATAACTTATTTTTAGAATTATTCCACTTTTTAAATAATTTTGTATTTTATTTGTAAGTTCTACATATTTTCTTCACGGAAATCTATTTGGATGGAAGGTGGAAGATAAAAATCTCACTTTATTTTTTCCCAGATGGCTCACTATTCCAGTCCCATTGGTTGAGGCTCCATCCTCTTCACCTTTACCATCTTCTAAATTCCCTTCGTATCTGAGTCCCTTCTGGACTCTCTGATCTATTACACTGATCTGACTCTTCGTGAGATGGGAGCAAACTGTGGTACTCATTGAGCTTTTGTTATCACATTTAGTGGCTCATAGAGCTAATCTCCCTTTTATTCTGCTTTTTTTTTTTTTTTTTTTTTTTTTTTTTTGATTTTTTTTTTTTTTTTTTGCACATTTACTTTTCCCATGTGGATTTAAGAATTTCAATCATTTTATTGGAATTGTCTAAAATTTTTTACTGGGATTAAGATTTGTTTAGAAGTAATTACCTTGTCATGCCCAAGTTGTACCACGTAGGACCTCTCCATCCCCCTCCAAGTTGGAAATGATTCAAATAAGTGTCATCCAAATATGAACATGCTTAGAATCACCTGGGGGAAATTAGCAAATGCAGATTCAGCTGCTCAGAAATGGGATTTGAGATTCTGCATTTCCAACAAGCTCCCAGGCGATGCTGATGATGCGGATCCCAGGAGCACATGGGAGTGGTGAGGAGGTAGGCAGCCTTGGAGCTGCCTCTGGTAGATTTCAGATTTCACCTGTAAAACCACTTGAGCCCACTGCTCTTTGTGGGAGCAGATCTTTGACAACTCAATTTCTTTTATGATAACCTAATTAGATTTTCTTTCTCATCTAGGATAATATCTGTTATTTTATATTTTTCTAGAAATTCATGCATTTAACCTAGGATTTCAAACTCATTACTGTGGAATTGAACAAAACAAGCTTTTAAATTTAATTTCCATTCCCTTTTTCATGTTTTTATAGTGAATGTCTTTCTTCCCCTCCCCCCTGCCTATTGATTCAATTGTGGCAATTTTTTTTTTTTTTTTTTTAAGACAGCCTCACTCTGTCACCAGGCTGGAATGCAGTGGCACGATCTCACCTCACTGCAACCTCCACCTCCTGAGTTCAAGCGATTCTCCTGCCTCAGCCTCCTAAGTAGCTGGGACTACAGGCATGCACCACCACACCCAGCTAATTTTTGTATTTTTAGTAGACACAGGGTTTCACCATGTTGGCCAGGATGGTCTCAGCCTCCTGACCTCATGATCCACCCACCTCAGCTCCCAAAGTGCTGGGATTATAGGCGTGAGCCACCACGCCCAGCCATGCAATTTTCTTTTTTAAATTTTCTCAAAGAACCAGATCTTAGATTTATCAATTCTTTGTTTTCTTTCTACCATCATGTCTTCTTTAAATTTATATTTGCTGGCCTCTAACTTTGTAATCTGAAAGTTTGACTCTCTTATTTTCCTTCCTGGTGGGGTGTGTGTCTCATCCTCTTACAGGAATGTGAACCAAAGTCAATAAATCTGAGCTCCAGCCCCACTCTCTCTTCTGACCACACCTCTGCTGCCCCAGCCCTGCCTCCAGGACTGCACCTTCCCGATGATGCAATTGACACCAATGGCTTTCACTAGAATTTTTGCTAAGAGACCTAAAAAGAACTTAGAGATAGGCTTAAATTGCCAAAGGCTTCCCACATCACTGAAAGAATAGACTTGGCAGGCTTGTGTTTTGAAAAGCAATTGGGGTGCACTCTGTCAAGGCTCAGTCATGATGAAGAAATAATCAAAGAGCAAAACGTCACTCAAGTGGCTAAACATGACCAGCAGCAGGGCTGGGTTCCCCTTCAGCTTTGAACACCTCAGAGGCCGACCTCTGCGCAGATGGGCTGCTTTCTAGTGGCTCCACAGGCCTGACCGTGTCAGGGGCTGCCTTGATTCAAGTCTTCTGTTCTCCGTTAACCAGGATTCTTTAATTCCCTGAAACTCCAGTGATTAAAAAATCAAAACTGGCACAAACATCCAGCTTTGGAACTATTTCTAAAGTCATTGTTTTTTCCCCGCTGTGAATTTCTCTTTCATTCCTAATGTTGCTCCACCTTTCTTTCCCTTCTTCCCCTATGGCAGATTTTTAACCCCAGGGAGGTTAGGAGTCTGTCCCATTCTTCTCCCTGGGCTGTCTACCCTCCGACCCCCAGCCCACCTGGGAGGGAACTCACAGGTGCATTTTCCTGGGGTCTGTGCCTAGTAATCATTGCAGCTGTTAGCCTCTGTCACGTGGGGCTGGCTGAGTGCAGGGCAAGGTGGTTGGACATGTTGCCATGGTGACTTCTCTGCTGATGGCAGAACCACTGATTCCAGCAAGTCACAATATTCATTTTTGCCTCATGCTCATCCCCCAGGGTTGCTATGAGAAGCCCATGAAAATGGAGGCGACTTGAGCTCAATTGTTATGCCTTGACTTTGTGGTCTTTCTTTGCCTCCAGCGATCCCCCAATCAAATGCTTCCCACTGTACCACATTTTTTAGTTTTCTTCAGTATCTTGCATCTGTTACAGCACCACGTCACTCAAGTATGGAGATGCTCAGAGGAGCCCAACACCCTCTAAATTATCTGCCATCACTTCTTTTACTGCCTCATTTAAAAAGACTATTGTCAGAACTGGAAGGTGTGAATTCTCCCAGGGGAATCTCTGCCAGTCACCACCTGGAAATGTTCCACCTTTGCTGGCTAATCAGCACCTTATATCCTGTTGAGTTTCTGCCTGAGAGCAAGGCTGAAAGACTTTTACAAAATTAAAATCTTTATGTTGAAATGTAAATTATACATAAATATTCATATGAATGTGGAGTACGGTTATTTTAAACATAGATAATAAAATGAATTGCTTTGGAAATTCCCCCTTTAGACATGCTGAAATGGTTTTCAGTAATTTACTTGGGAAATTTAACTTTTAGAAAATTGGAAAAGGATACAGATAAAAGTAGTGATGGCTTCAATTTGGAAAAGACTTTAATTGTTGAAACGCTTTTAATGCATGATTTTATCTTGGCAGTGGCCGCATATGGTAGGCAAAGTGGACATTATCAGCCACATTTTAAAAACAAGGAAAAAACAGCTCAGAAAATAACTGTATTCATTCCCTCAGCAAACATTGAATGGGTGGTCACAGAAGTGCTGGGCACAACCCTGGCTGCACGTTAGAGTCACCCGGGGAGCTTTTCACAAATCCCGGTGCCTGGTCCCCATCCCAAGGGACTCCTAGCATGCATCAGGATTGTGAAACAATGGGTATTGAGTTTATAGCACCTTGCTCGAAAGGATGCAGAGAGTAACATTATCAGACTGAAAATGCATATATTTCAGATTCGGTGATTTTTTTCCCCACTATTTCTTCCTCTCAATGAATATTTTGGATTAAAACATAAAATTCCAGTTCTTTATTCTGAACTGTCTTACTATTTTCTACCACCCTTTAAATATAATGCAGAAGTCTGAAGCATATGCAGTTTGCATACATGCTGGTGAAATCCCTGCTACCAAATACAACTTTGGGTTTTTTTTGGTTCCATTTTCCCCTTTTTGATAGGGAATAAATCATCCCAAGGCTGTTAGAGCCAATTAAATATTTTTTCACACTCTGTTGACATGAATGAGAACTGTGACAGAACCACGGCTCATGCTAGGACTTTATCACTTTATCTTTATAATGAAGTGAGACAGCACCAGGGAGAAATACTGTGGGGGGCATCAGGAAGCTTTAATAACCAAGGATCATTTGTTTCAGCATTCTCCTTGATGACTATTTGCCACTTCACCTGTCAGGAAGCAAAACTAGTTGTCTTGTGAGAGCTCAGGGTCAACTCAAGAAGAGAACAGCTCAAATGACAACGGAAGTGTATTTAGCATGGGGCTTTTATATTCAGTTCTCTGAAGTCAGCCTTCTTGGAAGAAAAGTTTTGGGATTGGAATTATAAATTTTCACTTGTGCTAATGCAACCGAAAAGAATATTTCAAAACCAAGAGCCCAACGGGGCATTCACAAAATACTTAAAATATGCGTAGAATTAATTTTTAAAAGCACTTTAGGTTTGCCCATGCCCCACTTCTAACCGCACAGAGGAGCCAAAATCTGGTCAGCTGTCTGTGGTCTGGGTGTTATATTCGCAGCAAAGTTTCTCATCTATGTATTATACCAGTTTCTGAAACTTAAGAATAAAAAGGACCAACCTCACATTTTGACGAGCTAGCAGTTACAACACAAACATCCCAAGCATATTGGCAGAATAGATCCACAGAGTGCAGGAGCACGTTCGTCATGCAAAGCTGAAGCCAGCATCTGCTGTAAGTTGAGATACAGAGGTTCCAGCAGAATACTAAATATTTTTAAATGCATTTTTTTATTCACTGAACTCCCTTGAAAGACAGGATGACAATAAAAGCAAATCAGTAATATTCAGCCATTTCCAAAGGGTCAATCTGCAGCTAAAGTATGGCCTTTGAATTTACTAGAAACTTCCACAGAGGAGAGTAAAAGGAGTCCCCTCTTCCCTGATTCCTAAAAATGGTAACACGTGCCTAAGTATTCTAACAAATGATGAAGCACATCTCTTGGGTGGACTTAAGGTGATGTTATTTTAACAGAGCTCCCAAGTCATGCATCCTTGAAGTCCAAAGCCCTCACCGATAATTGCATATTTGCCCAGGGGATGTATTGCTCTGCAGGAGTCTGAAGACAATAGATTCAGGGTCTCCTAAAGACTTTCATCTTATGAAATGTGCGAATCCCTGACCACTGTCTAAGAGGAAAGGTGAAATACATCAGAGAATGTCCTTAAAATATGTCTTTTTGACGTACTATAATTGGTTGCTTTCCTCTTCTAATTTTCTCAACAGCCCTCTCCCTAGAAACTGGGGCTATTTCTATGACTCAGCAAACAACCAGTTCTTGCTAATACTGCTTTGCTAATAAAGAAACCACAAGTTCTCTTAGCCGAGACTCGTGTATAGCAGGTGTGTTCACAAAACTTGCCGAGCACCCACATCTGTGACGCAGCATTTCATAAAGCCAGACAGTCACTGAAGCTGTTTGACATATCATCATATGCCTATATGGCTTCAGGCTTTCCACCCTGAGCTAGCTGTATCCCACATTGCGCCCATGCAGCAGTACCAGCAGGAAAAATTTTTTTCAAAAAACAAATCCATAAACTTCAAAAAGAACTACACAGTACAGTATTTTTAAAAATACGTCTAGCTGGGTAGAGTGGCACGTGCCTATAGTCCCAGCTACGTGAATCCACTAGTTCGAGATCAGCCTGAGCAACATAGCAAGACCCTGTCTCTGAAAATAAAATTTTTAAATGCATCTGTTCTTTCTCATCTATGCCTTTAAATGCATCCATAGCATCAAGAACCTAAATGCCAACGTCCCAATATTTTCCCTCCCTGATACACTTACTTTAGAGAATCAACTTGTATTTTTGCTTTGAACCAGGAAAGGTATCCAAGGTCATACTAAGATAACCATTTATTAAACTCCTTGGCTGTTTTTTCCTAAACTACCCCGCCACACACACACACACACATTCAAAATACTAAAGAATTCTAATCAGAAATTGACGCAGTGTTCCCATTATTGCTTTCACAACACTAAAAAGAAATAGAACTAACGGAGTCGAACCATGGGGCATTCTGGCAGGCAAATCTTTAAAGTCACACAAATGATTTGGCCATGAGAAAAAAAGACAAGGTTGTCAGAAGGAGTTATTTCAGTTCCCTCTCAGGCACTGCATTAAATTTAAAACACACACACACACACACACACACACGCACGCACGCACGCACGCAGCTGGAGACCCGAACCACCAACTGTTTCCATTCAATTTCTGCAACTGAAATTGAGGTGGGTATTCAAGCACTCTGGGAGCCTGTTAGAAATACAGATTCCCAGGTCCCCCACCCCAGACTAACTCAGGCAGAAGCAGCATTTTAACCAGAGCTCAGGACATCTGTATGCCCCGTAATGTTTGAAAGCTCTGAATCAGAGCACTGTCTCCCAGAGGCATCTCAGACTGAGATAGAAGGAGAAGACGACGCCTGAAGAGGTTCAGCAACTTTTTCAAGGCCAAAGAATCCACCAGTTACACAAGTGCAGAGCCCTTTGTCCCTGACACTCAGAGCCCTGCATGCATAGGAAGTGACAGCCCCTTCCGGGGAACCCAGCTGCCACCACATGCATTCTGGAAACCGTGCAGCAGGAGAAACAGCCTTTTCGAATGACACTTCCCGAATTTATCATATTCCCCCAGATTTGGGGCTGCTTCCTTCTTGCACTCCTGTTAACATCGGCATGAATTCATAAATACCCTGCAGCGGAAAGGAAAAGAAGCCACAGCAAACCTCAACCAAGAACCGTACGGCAGTGTGAACCAAGGGGTCCAGCCCTGCCTCAACGTTTGCAGGGGATTGGTTCCAGGACCCCCCGACACATCCAAATCCACGGATGCTGAAGTTCCTGATAGCAAATTGTGTGGTTGACACCTACTTATAACCTACACACACCCTCCCATATACTTTAAATTATCTCTAGATTACTTATAATACCTACTACAACAGAAATGCTATGTAAGGAATTGTTGGCCAGGCACGGGGGCTCACACCTGTAAATCCCAACACTTTGGGAGGCTGAGGCAGGTGGATCACAAGATCAGGAGTTCGAGACCAGCCTGACCAACATGGTGAAACTCCGTCTCTAGTAAAAATGCAGAACTTAGCCAGGCGTGCTAGTGCACACCTGTAATCCTAGCTACTCAAGAGGCTGAGGCAGAAGAATCGCTTGAACCTGGGAGGCAGAGGTTGCAGTGAGCTGAGATCACACCATTGCAGTCCAGTCTGGGCAACAGAGTGAGACTCCATCTCAAAAAATAATAATAAAAAATAAAAGGTTGTCATACTGGATCGTTTAGGGAATCATGACAAGAAAAAATATGTGCACATGTTCAGTAAATATGAAACTTTTTTTCCTGAATATTTTTTATCTGAGTTTGATTGAATCCACAGATGGGGAACCCGCGGATACAGAGGGCCAGCTGGATGGCTGCCCCTTGCAGTGAGGCTCTCTGATCCAGACTTTCAAGATCCACCCTGAGAACTACAGTCCATGGACAGAGTTCTGAATGAGGAGTCGAAAGACCTCATCCTGTAGCAGTGACTCTGGCACCCACCAACCATGTGGCTTCAAACTAATTATCATCCATTCTGCATTTTTGCTGCCCCAACTGTAGATAGAGTTTGTGGAACTACAGGATCTATAAAGGCCAGCTGTCACAATCAATAGTCTGCAAGTGCCCACAATATTTTTCAACAATAACTTTGACCATTGATTTATAAACAATTATAACATTGGGACTGGAACAATTTGCCCACCTGAGAAATATTTATCTAACATGAAAATGGACACCAAATACCTTACGTTAGTGTTTATTTTATGGAATACAAAGTCTGAGCATCTATTAATAATGAGCTATTTCCAATTAAAATATCCCTTTATCGTTAATCAGATGAAAGAGTACAATGTCAGCCTACTCTGGGAGCATTAATAAAATGCTCTTTTTATTAATGATCTTTTTCCTGAAAGGCAATTGAGACAATTCAGAAGCTAGCTAAGTAACTGATGGAAAGAGGGAGTAGAATGGAATCAATTGCCCATTCAGTCCTTTCATATAAAAGTCGGTGTTATTTAAACAATCCCAACATATAGCTGATGATGACAACTTTGTTTATTCTGTTTCTCTTCACATAACCTCTTTTGGTCACTGGATCTTGGACAATCAGGCAAGCAGCTGCCACTTCCTCACTCCCTTAAGAAGCTGGAAATGAAAGGCTTAACTTTTCAAGTCAGGAGCCAAAAATTCACAATCCTTTCCCCATTTGAAATTGGAAATGCTGGCTGGCTAGCTTTTTTTTAGAAATGGAGGTGAAGGTTGGAGAGAGAAATGTGAAACTCAAGATCATGTCAGTACATGCCACATAATGCTCTGCCTACAGAAAATCCTGCTGACCTTGAGAAATTGCTCCCTCCCAAAAACGTAATTAGCAGGGATCCTCTTTTAAAATAAAACAATGTCCCTTCGGCATCTTAGTCAATAACCATTTGTTTTCATATCTGTTTCAGAAATACCAGTCAATAGTGAATGGCTAAAAAACAAATTAAGAAAAAAAATCATTTTCTGCCATATAACTCAGATTTGAAAAAAGAGAATAAAATGTAATAAAACAAGCTAAGAACAAGGGCAGAGATACCTCATCTAGCCCAGGTCTCACTGTAAAAATAATGTTGCAATTTAAATTATAATTAATAGCAGCAGTTTTGTTGAAGTGTCTCGAATTATTACTTTAGATGCTGAAACTCCAGTGGTTTCCATGGAGATATTTTCTCTAGGAGATGTCAGATACAATTTAATTTTTTTGTCTCTGATATATGACAACCTGAAGCTTCTAGAGCCTTTCATTTTGGGGGGTTTTATGTTAGTTATCTCAATTTATTTTTATATGCACTTCATTATGTTTTGTTTGCCATTGGTTTCTGAGCCTAAATATTTTGAAACTTACCACAACCACCAAATTTATCTATTGTAGTTAAAAAAGAAAAAAAGTTTTATTTCCTCTTCTCCCTATTCACTCACTAGGACAGACAAGAAATTACAGGCTGAAGAATTTAAATCTCTTTTTAATATTCTGTTCTTACAATTTTTTTTTTTTTTCTGAGATGGAGTCTCACTCTGTTGTCCAGGCTGGAGTGTAATGGCATGATCTCGGCTCACTGCAACCTCTGCCTCCTGGGTTGAAGTGATTTTCCTGCCTCAGCCACCATACCTGGCCAATTTTTGTATTTTTTTTTTTTTTTTATAGTAGAGACGGGGTTTTACCATATCAGCCAGGCTGGTCTCAAACTCCTTGTCTTAGGTAATCTACCTGCCTTGGCCTCCCAAAGTGCTGGGATTACAGGCGTGAGCCACCATGCCTAGCCTACAGCTGTCTTTAAATCAATTCCTAGTACTTAAGCACCTGCCCTGAAACTTGTTTTTTATATTCTGTAAATGGAATCAAAAATTATATTTAATGTAACAATTGATATTTTAAAGACTCCTTTTGCACGATTCCTGGTTTCGTGTTTCTGTAAAGGTAATAGTCACTCTCTCTGTGCTGCTTCGGCCCATCGAGGTCTTTCACCAAGGGAAGGTTGAATTTCTGTGCTTCTGCAATGAGGGCTCAGAGTTCTTAGCTTGCCACATTGCTCAGCTGATGCTGCCGTCATGGATAATTATCCTTTGTCAGATAAAATGTCTCCACACTCAGCTTCTGAAGGAAAGCAAACACAGTCAGAAGCCTTTAGATTTCGTTGGCTTCCCCAGACAGCCCACCAACCACAGAGAAAACAGTTGGGCTAAACTGATGGTTGCCTTAAGACTCTACGATGATGTGGGTCATTTGATAGAGCTACTGTAGACTGATGCCTTCTCATCAGAGACAGTTCAGCTGGGTGTTTAATAAATGGTTTCTGAGGCTAGGCACAGTGGCTCACACCTGTAATCCTAGCACTTCGGGAGGTTGAGGCAGGTGGATTGCCTGAGCTCAGGAGTTCAAGGCCAGTCTTGGCAACTCAGTAAAACCTCGTTTACCAAAATGCAAATAAATTAGCTGGACATGGCAGTGTGCGCCTGTAGACCCAGCTACTTGGGAGGCTGAGGCAAGAGAATTGCATAAATCCGGGAGGCGGAGGTTGCAGTGAGCCAAGATCACGCCATCACGCTCCAGGCTGGACAACAGAGCAAGACTCCATCTCCAATAAATAAATAGTTTCTGGAGCCAACTTCCTGGGTTCAAATACTAGTTCTACCACTTACTGGCTGTCCTCAAACAAGTTTTTATCCTTCCAAAATGGGATGAATGTGCCATGGCTCCTCACATGAGAATTAAATTAGTTAGCATGAAAAGGAGTGAGAACAGCGCCTGACTTTTAGAAAGTGCTAATATTTCCTAAACAGCTTGCTCCCAAAATTTGATTTTCATAGTAATCAACATGAAATGTTTTGTACTCCACAATAGAGGAAAAGCACTCTGGACCTATTCCACCACAACTAACCACTTGATTTTCTGCCATTTTTGCAACTTTGCCTTTGAAAGTTTCCCCATGGTCATAGAATTCAGAGTTGGACTGGACCCTAGAAAACTTTGCGTTTGAGGAAACCCTAATCCAAATGATGATTCATTTCACATAATCTTAGAATTTAGAGCTTTGCCAGTCATTGCGTCTAAACAACCTACGTGGCCTTTGTTGTTTAATGTTGGAGTTCAGGACTTGTCACTGACATTCAAGAGTCTCTCTTGCCCCAGCGGCCGAGGGGAGGTCATCACCCTCACCCCTGCCCAGCACACAGATGTAAGAGGTGCTGACTCCATGGGCATCTTGCTGTCACAGCAGAGCCTTTCAGGAGTGTAGTGGAGAAAAGGGTGGAACACTTTTAGAAATGGAACGAAACTGTCATATTCTTTTTTGGAAAAGGAAAGTATACTTTTATTCCCTCAGTTCCAACATAGGACTGCTCTTACAAAGTATGTGTGTTACTTATTTTTTTTTTGTAAGAAGGAAAAATGTACAGTAGTGAGCTCTCAGACTGCTTCTCATACGGGAGACAAAGACAGTGGAAGCCAAGAACATCTGCATGTTAAGATGTGACTGCGGCCACGTCTGAATGTGTTTGAGGACCTTTAACATACCTGCCTTCTCCTTGGGTGAGGAGCACAGTAGAGCATATGTGCGTCGACGCTAAAGCCTTAGCCAGGCTGTTTACTAAGCATGCTCCTGGGAGAAGAATCTCCAATCATCAATTCCTCTAGCAATACATCCTGCCTGGCCCGTGCCGGGTAGAGAAGGGGAGGAGAGCTAATCTCCAAATGGTGCAATGGAAACATGGTCTACAAATATAGGAACAGGGATGACCACACACAAGGAGGACATGTGCAAGGGAAATACACCAAAATATGTGAGCTTTTATAAAACTCTAAATCAGAATAGAATGCACCATGCTTTGGTGGTCAACATAGGGTGTCATTTGGGATCCAGAAGAGCAGTGTGCTGAATATAGTTTGTGCTTATTTGATGAAAGTCTGATCTTGAGAATGTTATAGCTAGTCTATTTTAAATTACTCCAAATTTGGACCTGCTCACAATGTCTCCCAAAGTATAGGTTCCTTGATACTCCAACACCACTACAAAGTGTTCAGCTCTCCCAGCAAGCTGAGTGAGGAGAACATGGATGCTAGCAGAATAGATGAGCTTTGTCATCCGTGTCTCCGTCCTGTTTCTTGGTCTCTGTTTTTCCCTGTGTGCATTTCCAAGAGGATGTTGGTACCCAGGGGAAAGGACAGTTGCAATAAAATGTATCTCTCAAAATAGCAATTGCTTTGACTCAAGGGAGTAAGCACTCATGTGCATTCGGACAATTGTTTTCTAACAATAACCAAAGTCTAGTGAACTAGGAGTCATTAATGTATTTTCCATATTCAATATGTCCATTTCCTTTGTTAGGAGGAATAAGAATCCTGCCTCACTATAAGGATTTCATTGAGAGTAGGCAGCTGACTTTCAAAATTCTACCTGCATGGAAGGCTTTATTAGAAGAAGCTAAACAATGTTCACATGCCTCTTAATAGACAGATTTTAATTATGTCAGTCAATGAACGATCCATTTAGCCCTTGCTACTGCATTATTAGTCATTGGAACTGCAAACATGATTAAGATTGGTCTTTGATTTTAAGAGGATGACTGTCATGAAAGAAGTGACAAGAATTCAGATTATTCCCATGAGAAAAGGGACAGGCACTTAATCTGAGGTTGCTGGGGATATTTTCAGGAAAGTGGTAAGATCTGGTGGACAAAGAAAAGGAAGGTAAACCAGATGTCCAGACAGAGTACCACATGGGAGAGAAAAGGTGTGTTAGGAGCCCCTATGAGACGGGAGAGTTCCCTGGACCCCTTCATGGGACTTGCAACAGGGATGCGGCTCGCTCAAACTTTTTATAGGAGGGGGAGCACACAGGCAAGCGGGTGCAGCATCTGGGGTGAGCACTTTTGGGATCTGGCCCCATGGTAGTGTCTATGGGTATGTTACAAGTAATGCTCTTTTAGCAGTTGCCATCAGGGATGGCTAAGCATTAATCAGCTCAGTGGACACTCAGGGTGACAGCCTTTTACCCCCTGCCCTCTTGGTACCCAGGTCCTTGACTGGTGTCAAGGAAGAATCAGGTTGCATGGTTTTATTGATGATAGAGGTGGCTCTCAGTGGGATGGGGAGCTGGAAAGGGGATGAATTGGGAAGATAATCTTCCCCTGGAGTTCAGCCGCCCTCAGCCAAACTCCTTTCCAAATGTCCAGCTGCCTCTTCAACATTCAGATGCTGTTTCTCCTCTCCACATTCAGCCTCTTGTTCTGCCCTCTCCTCTGCTCCTCTGCCAGTGGAGCTTGGGGTTTTTATGGGTGCAGGATTGGGGGGCATGGCAGGCCAATATGGTTTTGGAAAAGCAACATTTGGGCAGGAAAACAGGGATGTGAAGTTCTCATTAGGGCTGTGGGCTCAGGCTTTTAGGTGCCTTGCCAGGGACTTTGCCCTGTTCTATCCAGTATTTCCCTGCCCCCTGTCCATGTCACCTATACCTAGAATGTTGAGTTGGAAAAGTGACATCAGGAGGGAAGGGGCAGGAGAGAAATCCAGCTCAAGGGAGCCCTTCTTCCCTGTGCCAAGGAGCTCAGATTTATACCCAAAACAATCCTGAGATATTTTTAAATGTTCCCCTCTAGCTCTTGTCATTCTCCTTGGGTCATCTAACTCCTTCCACTCTCTTCGTATGTTCTGCTACTGTTTTTATCCATAACGTCAAGGTCTATGAGTATCTCTTAAGCATTTGCATTTTTCTGCAGTTTTGTGGCCAAGGATGCAACACCCTAAGACAGGCTTTGGAGCAGAGAGAAACCATGCTGTGGTCTACCAGCCATGTCGCCTGAGCCAGAAAAGCAAACCATTCACAATAGTACGAATATCACACAATAGAATAACAAATTACCATTGTAATTTTTTATCACCATGCTTAATATATTTTGAAGGTACATTTAAAGAAAGTCGGGAGGGGACAGGGGATAGGGAAAGACAAAAAAAAAAGGAGGTCAAGAAATTTCTGTGTTTATCAAAAGGAGACAGGAAATATGACTCACTCACAAAGTATCCAAACGTCTAGTAGGTATCTCCACCTGGGTGTCCTATTGGCACCTCCAACTCAATACAGGTATTGACCGACTTACGACCTATGCAACTTATGACCATTCGACTTTACGACCACAATCGCTAGCCCCAACTGCTCCGCGTCTGGCAGCGCAAACGTTGCCCAGCTGGGCGTACGACAGTGCGGCCCAGCTTCTGGCAGCACTACCATCTCCGCGTGCACCGTTTCAACTGTACAGATAGCCTACTCAACTTAACGACCAAATCGTGTTACAACCGGTCTGCCGGTCCCAACCGTGGTCGTAAGTCAAGCACTAGCTGTATGTCCAAAACAAAACTAAAGAACTCATCACCTAAAAGGGCTCCTCCTCCCATGGGCCCAAAGCAAGCCAAACTGTCTGTGAGCGGAGACCTCCTCAACCCTTCAACTCCCTGTCCCTTTCTAGCCTTCAAAAGGCGGGGTAGAGAAGACTGTTGAATTTGGAATGTACCCTTCCCTGGGTTCTAATTTTAGCTAGACTGTTCACAAGCTTGGTGACTTTCTAGAAGGATATATGGACTAAATAGTATCCAGAGAAGAGTAATTATAGTGTCAAAAGGTCTGGAAAAGATGGGCAGTAACGGTGCAATTTTTCATTCCTGAAAAGCAGCTTTTGGTCTTTCAAGGGTGGCTTATGCCAGGGAATTGTGTACATTCATAACCAAATCTTCCTTTCTTATGTACTTATGGTTTATGGGTGGCATGACGTACAGTGTGGTAGCTACAAAGCAACATCAGGCAATTCACTGTAAACAGACAAGTTCATAATTGAAACCACATCCATGCTTTCGTGCTGGGACTATATAAACCACACTCTTCAGTGATACATGGAATAAACAGACAGTGTTGCACCAGGAAGTTCTCATTAGCTAGAGAACTTCATTCTCTATTTTATTTTGCCTATTTCATTGTTCACTATGTATCCTTAGCACTTGGAATGAAGTCTGACATATAGTGGGCATTCTATAAAGATTTAGTGAATGAATGAATAAGGTTGTCACATCTGATAATACTTCTCTGAAGAGAAGATTCAGGTTTAAAAAAAGAAAGCCAAGGTTTTTATTATATGGCTGGTTGATTGGTTGGTTTTTTGGGCAGAGTCTCACTCTGTCACCCAGGCTGGTGTGCAGTGGTATGATCTCGGCTCACTGCAACCTACACCTCCCAGTTTCAAGCAATTCTCCTGCCTCGGCTTCCTGCTGAGACTATAGGCATGTGCCACCATGCCCAGCTAAATTTGTGTATTTTTAGTAGAGATGGGGTTTCACCATGTTGCCCAGGCTGGTCTCAAACTCCTGAGCTCAGGCAATCTACCCACCTCGGCCTCCCAAAGTGCTGGGATTATAGGCATGAGCCACTGCACCCAGCCTATTATATGTTTCTCTGTAAAACAGTTTTATTCCCTTAAGATAATTTCAGGATTAATCTTACATCTGATGATAAGCCTAATAAATGAAGGATCTTTGCATTCTTGAGCTGACTTTGGAATTGGGAATATTAATCCACGCTACCTACCCCAGAAAATCCTAAAGGGAACTGGAAGAGTGAGCTGATGAGACAGTATCTGACTGCACTGTCCTTCACATTGGCTCTCCCCATTTCCCTGCCTAACTGGGTGTAGGATTGGACCAATTGGCCAGGCATGGTGGCTCACACGTATAATCCCTGCACTTTGAAAGGCCAAGGCAGGAGGATCTTTTGAGCTCAGGAATTCAAGACAAGCTTGAGCAACAGAGGGAGACCCTATCTCTACAAAAAATAAAACATTAGCTAGGTGTGTGGTCCCAGCGACTCAGGAGGCTGAGGTGGAAAGAACACTTGAGCCTGGGAGGTCCAGGCTGCAGTGAGCTATGATTGTGCTACTGCACTCCAGCCTGGCAACACAGCAAGACCAAATCTAAAAAAAAAAAAAGAAAAAGAAAAGGATTGAGCCAGTTAAAACAAGCAAAAACTACCAGCAGTCTCTTTTGTATCCCCCAGTTAAAGACTTGGAGGAATATG
The DNA here is from genome assembly GCF_001604975.1 of Cebus imitator. Classification (NCBI taxonomy): domain Eukaryota; kingdom Metazoa; phylum Chordata; class Mammalia; order Primates; family Cebidae; genus Cebus; species Cebus imitator. The sequence continues at coordinate 1,980,731 of NW_016107619.1, forward strand.
AAATCCTTGAATACTCAGAGTTAAGTTTGCTTTCATTTGTAGTTTTCTTACTCTGTGCTTTTACTCAGTCAACTGACAGTTGAGAGAATTTGGAATGTATATATCTAGAAAGTATAGTTTTGCTGGTCCTAAACAAGAATATCAAGTCTGGCCATGTAGTTGGCTCATGACTGTAATCCCAGCACTTTGGGAGGCTCAGGAATGGATAATTTGAGGTCAGGAGTTTGAGACCAGCCTGGCCAACATGGTGAAACTCGGTCTCTACTAAAAATATAAAAATTAGCAGGGCGTGGTGGCAGGTGCCTGTAATCCCAGCTACTTGGGAGGCTGAGGCAGGAGAATCACCTGAGCCTCAGAGGCAGAGGTTGCAGTGAGCCAAGATCATGCCACTGCACTCCAGCCTGGACAACAGAGT